>NC_134425.1:305824-609149 GCF_030867145.1 Opisthocomus hoazin | reverse complement strand
TTGAAAGAGTGAGTAAATAAAATAGTCCCACAAGAAACAATTACTTAAGTTTTAATTTTTTAAGTAAATACAAGAAAAAAAAACATACAAGATTTATGTAGTTTGCAAGTGCCTCTTAAAAAAAAAAATCACATGATTTTGCCAGTTTAGTCATCACTAATTTACGGTGAATAGATCTTGCTGCATTAGCAATTTTCATCTCCAGGAAATGTCTCCAAAAGTGTCCTACACTGCCCAAATGTTCATTTCTCTGCCAAAAAATAAACTACTCTTTCCCTTTTTGTGCACAAGCATTTGTCGCTGATACAACCTAAGGTCTTCCACTGTTGGTCAGAAACATGCTGAAGTAAGGCATTGCCTGAGATACATCTTCCTTAGACAGCTTTGTCCTTTCTGCTCTTCTCTCCAGCAAACATATCAAATACTGCTTTAGAAAGCTGGTTTGAACAAGTAAGCCAGTGTTTCAGCATTCATTCTATTTTTCCAGCTGAATTTAAATCTTTTTTAAAAACATAAATGGCTTCATTAACGTCAACTTGCAGATCTGTTAAGATGTAGGTGGTCTGATGCCTTAAATATGACTCTACATTTGTTCCACTCCACCAGTCTGAAAAACCCTTCAGTGGGATATGACATAAGGGATTACCATCCAACTTTTTTTTTTCTTTTTTGTTTTCAAAAACAGCTGTGTCACAGATAGCCCTCCCCTCCCTTTGCCCCTCTGACCTCTTATTCTGCAATCCTCTTGGATTCCCTCCACAGAGGGCAAATATTCCCTCCACCTTCCCCCAGAAATGTATGTTCCTTTAACCCTGGAACAATCTTTAGCCACTAAAAATAAATTCCCAACTCCAAACTTCGCTGACTCTTCTCGTGCCACAGCTGCATTTTGACATTCTGTTCTCCTCAGTGGATCGCATATACTGTCTCTGCCTCCTTGCCAAGGCGGACAAAAGCACAACATATCACCAAAATTTTGAACAGGAATTCCAACGACCAGACGTTCCTGAATGCCTCCCCCCTCCCAAAAAAAAAAAAACAACAAACCAAACAACAACAAAACAAACAAAACAGTGCATGGAGAAGCTTTTTCATATGAGGAGCAACAGAGAAAAAAATTCCCAGAATTACAGACTCATGGAAACCAGAAATGGAAAATTGATTCAGTCATCCAGACTATTTCTTTGCCAGTTCAGGATAACTCCCTATGGCACCGGCTGGTTTTAAGCCCTAAATGAGTGACCTCTTATCAGTATCTGAGAAGATTATTCACAACCTGAGGTATCTCCCAGTATTTCTGACATTTAGGCTGAATTCCTCCTTTCTGAACAGCATCCTGTCGCTTCACATCATGTCCCTTCACATCACCACCAGTCTTTCCATCCCATCTTCATGAAAGGACTTCAGGTACTGAGACTTTCTTCATAAGAAATGCGGGGTTTTTTTGTGCATATTTGTAGGGTAATATCTCTGCCTGGTGTTTTATCAAAAATGAGGTAATTAGGATAGGTTAGCTTTCAGGTTTTCAATTTTCCTTTGGTTTTGGCTGTTCTTTATCCTGGTGATTCCTTCAAATATTACAAAATCAGTCAATATTTTCCTGGTAGTGAGGGACAGTGGGTAGTGTGGTGTGAACTGACTACAGGAGAGCAGTTATCTCCTGGATGTCATCCCTCATATGCATTTTGATAGTTTGTTTTCCTAACGTTAATTTACACTAGCAAAACAGGACTGATTCGCTGTTTGTCAGCAAGATCTCAGATTTTTGTCAGGGTAATTCTTTTTAGGTTTTTCTGTTCCAATGAGTTTTTGCCCTTCTGACTGTCCTTTTCTAAAGGATTTGCTGATTTTTTCTTTTATTTTTGTGAGCTGTATTTGTGCTTTTCTGGTCACTTTTCTAATCCCTTAGAGCAAGAGGGAAAGATAATAGGAACATCAGGTCTGATGTAGAACTTCAGTTCTAGCATTGAGTGAGGCATGAGAGAGTGTGGGTGACATATCTGTCCTCCAGTGACACATCTGTGATAGGACAGCCGAGAATTTGTCATGGCCTTCTAACATCACTTGGGATGTGTGGCTGAAAAATGCTGTAAGTGTAAAATTTTTGCAAGAACTCTCTTATTTAAACATTTCTTTGTTATTTGTTCCAAAGGTAGCTTCCAGCCATGCAGAGGCACTATTGAACTTCCTTGTGTCCTTTTCCTCTGTCCACTCCCTGCTCTGCTTGCTTGCTGGTATTTTGCAGAGATACAGTCCTGGTCCCCGTCACACACCTTTAGGTTTCTCCACCCAAGGACCTACCAGAGGGTCTCTGTGAAGACTGTGCTTAAGTCTCTGTACTTGACAGTCTCATGTGAGCATGGGCTTTTGCAGGATTCACAAATTATCCTTCAATCAAGACACACAGGAACAAAGATGTCTGTCTGAGGAGAAATTGATTTATTTGTTGCACAGCCATAACATATCTATAAAGAGTACACATACACAGAGGTAGATACACAGAAAAAAATGATACTAATACAGGGATGACCGGCTGGATTTTCCAGATTTGAGACACAGACAGAAGGTGAATTTTAGTTTCCAAGGTGTTCCTTTTGGCATTAATATTATTGTACCCTATGTCACTTCATCCCTGCTTGAAATCAGCCACTCTGACCGCAGCTATTGCTTGCATTTTGGAGACATAAAATGCTTGTGTTATTCAAAAGAGCCGTAGTGAAAAAGGGGGTGAAGAAAAGCAAGTCTAAAAGCTTAATGCAGTGGAGAGCTCCGACAGGTTGGTGGTCTGATGTGGCTAAAGATTCTCTTTCTGTGTTTCCTTGCTACTGGGAGAAAATCCTCAGGGCCTATGGTCCACACCTCCAAACAGAACTGTTTTTTGTCAGCGTCCTGGTAGAACCATAGATCACTTTCATTTGAGAACTGTCCTCACAATCCCTGCTTGTTCCTGACCAATACTTCACTATGAATAAAAGTGAACAGAACAAATGGAAAAGATTTATTAACCCTGCTGATATGTTAAAAGCATTCTGTCAAAGAATTTGAAAAATGCTTCTTGTATTTAGTGTTCAGAGACAGAAAATCCCCTTTGAGAAAGGAAAGGTATGTAAAATACATCAGTACCTCAGTGTGGAAATCCAGACCTGGCTCACTATATACATTACTGATGAATAGGTATTATTGAAAACTGCATGTGGTTCTTAGCAGGGAGAGCAGTGCCACATAAGAATGAGAAAGCAATTGTCAGCACTCAAGGAGAAACACTGGTCACATCTTTAAGGGAGCTGAGAGAATGGGAGGCTTTAAGATGGTAAAACACAAGATTAATGGAATTGGGAGAAGCTGTTGACAGAATTTCTTGAGGGGAATGAAACTGGAAAGTGATACTTGTTGGGACGTGGCCCTTGGAAATTTGCAGCAGTCTAAAGCCATATACAGATCTACTCACTGTAATAAAAGTATGGTCTGAAAAGAAATGAGTATTTGAACCGCACGTCAGAAAGTCACTGCTGGAGTGTGATTCCAAAAAGCACGTTGCAATGCAGCAAATGAATCACAGACCACAGGGTACATAACATACGCTAAATGAATCCAACATGATGCACTGCACTACAGGGCAATCATCACCTTCAGCACTGTCATCAGAAAGCAATAACCAACTTCCATGCGCCATCTTCTTCCAAAGCATTTTTCAAAGTTTAGGCCTACATTCTTTGCCACTAGGGATGTCTACTGGGAAACAAATAACATCTCTGGCCAAATCACTTTCCAGTTTGTGCGTTTGGGGTTTACTGAACTAGCATAAAAGAAGCAGGGTAGCCTGCAACCTAGATCAGACTGATGTGCCGCTACTGGAATGGGGGAAGAAACAAGAAAATATGTCATAGAATGTACTGATTTCCCATGCGAGAGATTTCTGGTAGTTTCTTAGCAACGTTTGCAGAAAGAAGGAAAGGAGAATGGCAATGCTAAAACATGAAGCAAGTTTGGGGCCAGGAGTTTGAAGGCAGGTCTTTTTTCTTCTGTGCCTGGCAAGGAGGCAGGGAGTTTTATTGGAAGCAGACATAGTTTCCATGCCTTTGTCAACTCCAAATTAGACTGTTCTTCTGGAGAACACCTTTAATCAACTGGAAGCTGGTCAACCCACTTCGTGGGCTGGGTTTGTCACTGGAACAATATAGTAACACCAGAGGCCTGTGAGCTGTGCTCTAGCTGGAGTTCTGACATTTAAAGTTCTACATGGCTTAAGCAACACACTGAATGAAGGGAAATGAGTAAGGCTTTCACCATAAAGAACCTTTGGCTTTGGAAATAACTATCCCTACTCTGGATGGAAAAACTGTCAGATGTTGACAGTATATTGGAGGGAACAGGCACAATGCTCACATAAAGCTATTTGGTGAAAGAGTGGTCAAGATCTTGAGAGCGCTCAAGGAAAGCCGAACCTTCCAAGAGCAGACCTGTCTCCTGGGAGACTGATGCAATACCTGCTCAAAGCTAAGAAGCTATTTTCCCACTGAAGGGACAGCATCCACCACTGATTGTAGGAGGTCTTCCCTGTGAGGTCTTCCAAACCCCTCATGCCATGTTGAACTTACCCAGACTGTGAAAGCCAAAACTATTTCAGGCAAAATGAGTACAGCAGTAGGAAAGTCAGCTGGAAATGTACTTTTTAAAATTTTCACAACATAAAGTGAATAAATTTTGGTTATTTCTTCCACAGCACTAGCCTGGAATTATCACGGATTGTAGCTAGATACAACATGAAAAGCATCTTACTGCATTTTGCATTTTTTTGTCCTCTTTGGAGAGTCGGGGAGGAGGATTATGGACAACACAGAAGAGAGTTAAGTTTGAAGTAATTATCTTTCTTACAGTGACCTGCTTGGTTTCCTAAATGAAGTGGCATTGGAACACTTCACACTATATGGCATTTCTGGCTCCATGTTGATGCCAAACCCACAAATGTGCCTTTCCTCTCTGTTGCATTATAATCCAGCACCAAAGAATATGCAGCCAGCTGGATCATTTGCTGGGCAGACTATTACAGTAAGTCCTTCAGAAAACAGATGTCAGTTCACGTAGTGAGGACCCCCCCCCCTGCCCCCCCGCACTGTTAGGAGCAGAGGTTGTTTAGAACAAAGCAATGGCGAAGGGTTTTTTGTGGGGGCTTTTTTGTTGGTTTTTTTTTTTTTTTGCTTGGTTTTAAACTTAGAACTAAATTAGGGGATGCAAATGGCAGGGGCTGGAGGTGCATGTGATGATTTGTACAAGTGGGTCCAAATCTTGGAAGAGATACGAAGTTTGGCCTCTAACTCTCAGTGTAGACTAGAAAATATGAAAGGTGCTATGGAAGAATCATCTGTATCCTTTGAAGATCAGAGATGTGTTTTCTTGAAGGAGCTCAGGCTTGATTTTTATGAGGGAAATAAGTGAAGGAGTAAAAATAGGTAAGAGGCAGAAATTCTTAGGAGTATCAAATATTCAGAAGTGACTCTTCAGTCTCCCATCACAACTCCTTCATCACTGAGACAAAATAAATAAATATTAACACTTCAAAATCTTTTCTGAGAGAAGGGTGGGCTAATTTCATACAATAAGTTGTCAAATTTGGGCTGTGAACCCTCTTCCGTCTGCTGTCCCCTGTTGCTGGGGCGGCTGTGGTTCCACACAAGGAAATGTTAATTACATGATCACACGGTGTTTTTTCATACAAACCCCCACGTCACTCAAAGCCTTGGATGAAAAGTACAACATGTATGAAACCAGGATGTGCCTCCAAATGGACTAGTTTTTGCAGGTCTTGCCTCTTTTTGTCACAGTTGTTGGAAGGGGCATGAACTTGTAGCAATCAAATATTTAAAGGCCTTATAGAATGGGGCCAATTTAAGGTTGCTTAGGTATTGTGGATCCAAGCACTTCCTAATCTTCTCAGAGCTTGAATTTACAACTTAAACATTCCTTAAATGCTGATTTTAGATCTGCTGCAGAGTTAAAACAAGGCTGACACTGTTGGAGATTGCAATTTGGCATTGTATAAAAAATGACAAAGAAAAAGAGCAATTATTTAGGATAATAGTGGAAGTTTGAACGGTCATACTTTGCTGTTACCCTAAGGCCTACAATGGAGCATTTATATAAAGTAGATGGGGCAAAGGACTTAAAAAACTTCATTGTATGCAACAGTCCCACAGTGATCCCATTAAATGGCAAGATGTGCCATATCTTCGTTTTCCTTCCCAGATAAATGAGTATGTGTAGTGCTTTGATCCCCATGCTCCTTCCGACTTTTTTGCTTCCATGTAAAAAGGGCCTTTCGTATTCTGGGCGTTGAAAGTCACCCCACTCAGAGTGTGAAAAGACATCAGGATCTGCCTCTGTAAGATTTATGGGAGCAATCAATCAATCACCTCTACACTCTCAGCGAGCTGGGCTTGCACCAGCATTGCCTGCCAGGTTCAGCCAAACAAGTATTTGATCTGAATGTGCTGCAGCAAACCCCACCATTTGTGTATGATTACCCAAATTACAAAGCCATTTTGTAATATGCCCGTAACGAATTAAATGAAAAAATATGCACAATACTGAGGTCTTTATTTCCCAACTTTAATTTTCTATAGCAAATGAATAAATTGAATGATCTGGGCACCAAAACCTCCAGTCCACCTTGCCCTAAACAAACTATGGAGTGATTGCAGAAATGAAGAGCTAATTAACTGGGAGTTAGCTCAACCAGCTGCTCTCTGTATTACTGAGGTAGACTAAGCCTTTGGCAACTTGGTTTGGTAACACCCCTCAGCAATTTTCAGCGTGTCTTTTCTCAGAGTCTTTAACGTAGCCAAAACCCCAGGAATCCACAGGTTTTTAAATGATCAAATCCACAGTTTTGCCTGCCTGTCATGTTCATGCTGCAGACTTAGCGGATCTCTTAGAATAAGGTTTACAGCATGTCTTCTGGATTTGATTAGAAGAAAATCTGTACTTCATCTTAACTCCTCCACTTTTTCTGCCCTAGACCTGAGGAATGCAATATTGGCTTCGCCCTCAGCAACTCCCACGTTTGCAGCAAACATTATTGAGCTGGGTTTCTGTCTAGAGTGTACTATTTTAAAAAGTTCTTATTCCCACCTGAACACCACGGCATCTGTAACATTAAAAATTTGTATTAACTCCTATATAGAACTGTTAATGAAGTATAATCTTCATAGTTTGCCTTAAGCTTGGGAACTTATCATGCTCAAAACTGCGCTGTCTTCCATGCTGCATTCATCAAATTAATTTTGCACACTAAATAAAGAAGTACTGATGGCAAACTCCCTCCCTCCACACAGAATATAAAATATAGGTGATTAAGTAGAAAATATTTATTCATTTAAATTTATTTCTAGAGATTACCCAAGAGCTTTCCAATTTCTTTAGATATGTGATACAGCAGAATACAATAGGATACAGTAACTTTTTTTTTTCCTGGCACATGCACATATAACATAATAAAAAAAAATAATAATAAAAGTGATTTAAATTGAAAATCAATAGCCTTTTGCAATTTAATCTCTCCCTCTTGATTTTTCATTTTTAATGTAATACTTGCAGTCTGTTTAGCAGTGAACGTCAATGTTCCAACAAATATTAACATGGGGCTTTCAACTAATGTTAACACTCCTCTCAGCAAGTCAAAGGAATGCTTTTCTCAGTTTCTGTGGTGATATATTTTGGTGACTCTCATGTAATCAGAATTTCAAGAAGTTGTGTCATCCTCCATCCTAATATTTTACCTGTTATATGATTTATCTTAATTAAACCTCCATAATCAATCCCTGTATTACCACTCAGTAAATCACATCTTTTATGCACAGAGAGCACGGGTGAGAAAATTTCCCACACAAAAGCTGCAGACATGTTGCTTGGGAAGGATTTCTTTGCTGTCTGCTGATAATAGCCACTGGAAGCTAGCGGAGGGGATGAGAGATGATATTAGCAAAACACAAACAGATAAGGAAAGAAAAATGGGATATGTTTATCATACCTGGCAGGGATTCAGTGTTCTGTTCTGTATGAGATGGTTCGGATTCCAGAAAAACTACTGCATAGGTGTAGATTGCCCTGAAAAAACAGACTTGACGTCTTTCATTTTGGTTTGCAAGTGTATCTAAAATATCAACTCCTTTTTCTTGCTACAGGTGAACTATCCAACAGGTGGTCCTGAAGCCAGTCGAGGCTTTGGTACTCACTATTCAAATTATAATTGCAAGCCTACGGGCACAGAAAAAAGACCTGCACACATCCACAATTAAATCAAGACGGAAAATTACTTTCATTCTATTATTCAGCTATTTTTATGTACCTATTTCATGTTGCTTAACTCTTGTGATCCTACTCATGGATTGGGAATTAGCCACTAGAAATGGTGCTAACACACAGCAGAAAAAGGTGACCCCCCAAGGAATTTTCTGAAGCTGCTGGTATGAAAAGAAGGGGTAAACATACCCATTTCTTCTGCTTACAAACTTGAAAGAGGCTTAAGCTACCACTGGCTTTCAGTAAAGAACTACTGTGCACTGAGATGTATTGGTCAGCTTTTCCTCAGTTGGAAGATTTAGAAGAAATTAAAATGGGATAATTGCTTTAGAAAATAGCTAGCACTCTTTATTTACAAATATTGCGTCAGGAATAAGGTTGATTTGATGGTGAATATACAGGGTAAGCTCCAATTCCCAATCATGTCAAGGACAAAAATAGTTACTTCAATGCAATGACAATTTCATGTCTGTGCAACTTGATTTTTTGGTATAAATTAGCCAGGAAAGTCTTTTGCTTAAATATCAGTTTGCTTTTGGCACAAATACCACCTGACTCGGGATTTCAGATTGTCTGCAAAAATGAAAGTGAAACTCAGCTGGGTGCACATGATTTCCTGTGATTTAGTGATCCAGGTCCAGTCTTCGGCACGCCTAGGACAGTTTGTTGGAAACTCAAAAATCTTTCTCATGAACCTTGGTTGACTTTTCTGTTTCAAAAAAAGCCCAAATCAGGGCAATTTTTACCTGGTTTCTAGTTTCATAGGTACAGCTGGTTGAAGTTTTTCAAATCAAAGATATCATAAACACTTGGCTTTTCTCCAAACATTCATATTTTTTAACACACAAAAAAATCATTTTTTGACTTCACTACTTTCTTTGGAAAAAATTCAAAAAAAATCTTCAAGATCAAAAGGGGAGAAAAATAAAGGCCTTCTCAGCGGCCTACAAAATACATCTTTTGTTTACTTCTTGGCATTTTTTGGTTTTATTTGGACAGCCACAGCAAGTGTTTTGACTGGTTACCTCAGATTGTTGTGTGCTTTAAATTTCCTTCCATTCATAGCTGAAACACTTTGGGTCTGATTTTCCAATGACAAAGCCAAAAATATTCTACTTCTGGTCATCATCTCTCAGGTTTTCTGGGGCAATAAAAAATGATTTATCATGAAACAAAACAGGCTGAAAAACATTATCACACTTGTAAATGTCCCAGTAAATCTTTAAAGCCTGATTTTCACCCTCTGCTTTTAAATAAAGTTTTTCTAAATATCAGTCAGGAAGGTCACAGCGTATCATTGTATGTAGCTTAGGCAAAGATTAGCTTCCATTTCTTGAAGAATTCACTTTAGATTATGTAACAGATTCTGCTGAAAATCCAAAATGTGCAATAAATCCCTCAGTCTGACCTCAAGAGAAAATAAGTTGAGTGACCGCAGATGGTGGAGTGACAGGTCCCCATGTTGCACTGCTCACCGACTCAAGCCTCACAGTGACTGCACATTGTCAGGAACAACCTTTCCTCCCATGAAGCTCTTCCTCCTCCTGCTACGAAGACTGCAATCTGCACATTTTACGAGCAAGTGCCTGGACCCCCCAGCATGGGACTTGATCTGTCCTTCAGCGTCTAGAAGGACTATTATTCAATTAATGGGTGCTTCGTAGATGGTTGACACCTTGGCAAGCGTGTTTGCTTGAGCTTCTTTCAGCCAGAGACACACAGCTTAAGCTTTTCAACAGCTGCTTTATCTCTACTTCTCACCCCTACCCCCACCCCAATTTTAGTTTAAGAGGAGCCTCCACCCCTGAAGCCCATGATATCTCACTCCAAAGTCCTGTCAGAGGTACAACCAAGGCTATAAATTTCCCAGCTGGGTCACAGTACTCCCTATTCATTTGCTGAAACATTATAAATGTGTCCAGGCTCCAAGCGAAACTTAATCCTGGCATTCCCCGCATGGTGATTCCTGCAACTGATGGCAGGGTCATCTGGAATTACCATCGCCTTATCTGATTGGAAACTCATCACCTGCGTTTCAACACTAAGGGCTCAGTAACGCCTCGTAAAATCGAGCCCTCTGCTATTTGGGGTCATCTGCTTTGGTACAGAGGAGGCATCGGCCATTCGAAGTTACACAGAGTGGTTGGTCCTGCCTGGCCAGGGAGAAACAGAGATGAGCTGGCAAAGAGTGATGCTCTCAAACACATCCAAGGATGGGTCATAAGAGGGAAAGGATGGGAAATATCCTCCCAAGACAAAGGACTGTTGCAGTTCAAATCTTGGCAAAGCCAGAGCTATCGAGGAACAAGACAATGTGTAGCTGTTGTGAAGCAGTATCATTTCACTGAGACAAATAATTTATGTCCTATTTTAGTTCGTATGGGACCCTCACCATGTCGTATCTGAACATCTTCTGGTAGTGGTTACATGACATCACGCAACATGTGGCTTTCCTTTCTCTCATCCAGTCCTTGAGGGAAATTGAATCTGAAGTGCAGTGGGTTTTTTTAGTTTGGCAGAAGAAAGGTTCAGATACAGTGTTTTTTAGGGTTTTACTTCCGTTTCTGCCAGGGAAAACAAAAAAGCCATCAGTAATCACACCTCAGACTTCACGGTCTAAGTACAAAGACCTGCAGGGCAGCCACATTTTGAACTGTTCAACATAAATCCAGATTTAAACACTTTAAATGTTTTAAACACCACCCTAGGCCCTGTGCAGGTGCAGAAATTAGCTCCAGGTAACAGCAGATTGAGCCGCATCCCTTTCGTCTTCCAGTGCAATGCTATCTGCGTTACTTCCATTCCTAGATATGAAACAGCAAGTGCCTCTGAGCTATATGCTAAATAAACACAGCCCAGGAAAAGCTCAAAGCAAAAAGCTTCACTTCCAGCCAACATTCCTTCCCCCATGCCAGCCATTCATTCCTGTAATATTTACTGGATTGCAAAGAGATTTTGGATTTCCTGTCAGGTTTCTGTCCTTCAGGGAGTTAATTATGACTTGGGATGTAAGGAATGGTCTCTGCTGTGGTGCCGCACTCATGCACGTGTTGCTGCTCTGATTTATCATTGTGCTCTTGCTTCTTGAAAGGGTCCTGTTCAAGTCTCTGAAGAAAAGCAGTGAATTTGCTGAGCTTGACTGATTGATTAGCGGACAGGAGGTTTGATAACTTGGTCTGGACCAAAGGACAATTCTTACACAGATACAGGGAAAAAGGAGGAGAGAATGCAAAAACGAGAGCTTTCAGTGCCCTTCAGTGCCTCCACCTCATATCCAGCTCCCATCACATAATTTGATGTTCTTGACCAGGGAGCAGGCAGGAGCAGGATGCAGCCACCACCAACCCCAGGGACACAAATCAGCTCCTGGGTCTGCCCCAGGCCCCCTGCATCGCCTTGCAAGAGTCATTCAAACCATTTCTACCCTGCAGGGAGTGCAAGTAGATGCACTTAAGCCTGTTTTCAATGAATTAACGTGGGTACTCCTGGCATTGACTGCCGAGCTACTTGCCCAAGTATTTACCCAGCTTCTCAGGTGGGTTTTACAGCCATGCTGAATTCCGTTCTACTCAGTGACTGCCATGAATACATACACTTAAGTCTCTCTGTGAGTAACTTCCCCAGCTGTAAAATAGGGACAGTGTATCTCTACGTTGCAGGAGTGAAAGGAAAATAAATACACTAAAGCTTCTAAGCGGCTTAGGTATTAAGAAAATGAGAGACATCTGTGGCTAAAATTTGTAGATAGACCGTTTGAATACTATCTGATTAGAGTTATCCCCTAGTAAAGCACTGTAATTTCTGAAAGTTCAAGAATGTCACTTCTGTCCCAGAGAAGCAAAAAATCCCTGCCAGTTCCTAGGCTTAGGCTGCGTCAGCTCCTGGGGAAACAGCCGAATGAAGCAGCTGATCCAGGGAGCCGCACACGCTCGTTTCCACCCACTCTCCTCCCCGTCCTCAGCCACCGGAGCCATTTCCCACACGCCAGGGTGGCAGCTCGCTGACGGCTTGCTGTGGGCAGGCAATAGATACTGGCTGTGGGTCGGGCATGGATTCACTGCAGCATTCCTGTCTCATTTCCCAGTTTATGCTGGATGAGTTCTTTGCAGGGTAGGACTGGCTTTTTAGATCTGGTACAGAAGAAAAGACAAAAAAACTTGTCTTTTGCTGTGTTGGTGAACCTAAGCTGCCATTGTACGGCCTGCAAAAAAATGTGGCATTTGTAACAGAGGCTAACACCACTGGGACAGGGTTATTCCAGCACCCAGAGGGCACCTGAGGGAGGCAGCCCTTTAGATAAAATTTATTGTCGATCAATCTTTCTGAAAATACCACTATTCACAACAGAAATGCCCTGTTCCCAAAGTTAGATTTTTCCTGGGTTCACTGCACAGTTAACCAAAGTCACATCCCAGACTAAATGAATACTCATCAGCCAGAATGATGGTGGACCTTTTCTTCTCCCTCTGACTTGCCATGGTCTCGCACTGTGGTGGCATCACTGATTCCCTGCTCCCACCTTCAATTTGATGTTTATTTAAGCTTCACATTTGAAAAATAAAAAATAAAAGAACAGCACTGAGGAAACCCTAACCACTTCCTCACTTGTCCACTCCAGATAGACCCCAATGGCTCCTTGCCAGTCTCTGCACCTCCCAAATTTCTACTCCACTTCTCAGCACATGCAGAGCCACCTCTGTCATCTTCTCTGCTGTAGTACCTGATATTAACCATGCCAAGATTTTGGGCTGTTTAATTGCCTTGTGCAACTCACTAGGGCAGTCAATCTGTGGAACCCCTGTAGGAGACATCAGCCAGGTACATAATGAATCTGTCTGCAGCTGGGGAGGTATTTCGTGCAAAACATGGCAGTTCGACTGAATCCTTTGGCCGTCTCCAGCATGCTGCTGTTTCCTTACACATAATCATTGTTATTAGCACTCAAACAGCACTTCCTAAAGCACTTCTGTCATCTAAAGGCTTTGACCTAGTTGAAAAGTTTATTGTGAATATTATTTTCAGGCCATTAACAAAGGAGTCTTGGTCTGTTTGGGGAAAACACGATGCATTAAAACAAGAAACTTAGCCAGGGCCACGAAGACACTCATTGTCAACACTGAGATTAAACTTCCAAAGTAGAAGACCACATCTTTTTCCATGAGGCCATGTAAAAACGACAGAAATGGTCTTTAGTTGGAAGTGGGTTTGTAAGCAGAGGCTGTACCTTTTTTTAGACAAGTTGTGTGTCCTTGGATCATTACAAGTACAGTAAAAGACCTCTGGAGAGGTAGACTTCAACAGCAGTAGCAGGAGGTTTGAGCTGTCTGTGACTAATCAACCTGAACTCCAAAAATAGTACAGTTCACAGGATTAGTCCTGAATTGCTTTGCCCTCAGACAAAAGTCAAAAGAATGCTGTTGTCTCAGTCAAAGTCTCAGGCTAATTGATTAACTTCATCAAGTTAAACTTGAAATTATTACTTTTGCCCAGAAATTAGCTTGAAATGTCTTGCTTAAGACCCAGAGATCTGGCCTGTCTGATGTATGCCTTTTCCAGCTACATCAGCCTGACTAAAAAGAATATATTGCCTCTTGCTAAAACTTTGTCTTGCTTTCATCTTTCTCCCACCACAGCAACAACAAAATGTTGAAAATTGGTGCATCACAAGATAAGCTCGTAATCCAGCTCCTTTGACACACTCCGCTTGAGAAGGTGTTTGAGCAGGTATAACAAGGGTCTGCTGATCTTCAGGTGTCCCTGATACACCCAGGCAGCGTGCAGCTACCTGCAAAAAGCAGCAGAAATTGCCATTTTACATGAAACTTCACAGGTAGAGAGATTTTCACAGTTCATTTTTTTATTTCCCTGCACTGTAACTCCTCCACAGCAAGGCCAGACAAGTGTCTCGGCCTGCCACTGTCCTTAGGAGCATCACAAGCACCTCTGCCATTGTGTTACCTGTGTTTGGACACATTTAATTCATTTGGGGGACAGCAGGGAAAGCTTTTCCCTGGAGAAGTCCAAAGGACTCAATTGGGTTTTCTCAGCACCAAAGGCTTCACCGAACTCCCACAGAGCTGAGCACGCCGTAAAGAAAGAATTTTTAGCAACGCTACATATAAAAATGGAGCAGGTGCTCTCAATAAAGAAAATTCTTAACCCTCCTCATATTTATTTCAGTTCCTCTCTGTCTGGGCATAAAGCCACCTTTTCAGTTTCAGGCTTTCCTGGCTCGCTGGAAAGGGTGAAGGATAAATTTTCCCCCCACAAGAAAATGTGGAAACAGATTTTAACATCAGCCTTGGAAGAAGGTTAGGTGATTTGCCAGCAATACTTCTGAAATGAACTACTAGGCCACCTAATTAAACAAACTCTTCCAATATTTTTTAAGCTTCTTTCACCCAGAGTGCACAAAAGACCAATTTTGTCCCTTTGGAGGGTGGCACGAAGAAGAGAACTCAAATAGCCTGATGCTGGTTGTATCCCAGATAGGGATTTATTTCAGAGATGAATACCACCTGCAGAAATTACCCCTGGATCCAGACTCCGACCGCAGAATCCAGACACTACATGTTTGAGCATACCCGTAAGTGGAGTTGGAGCCACTGGTGATGGAGAGAGCTTTCGCATTTGGGTTATACTGGGAAATGGCCATTTAATTTTGGGCAATTATTTTTCCTCTTTAAGCATGGGAGGTGGCCAGAGCCATGTGTCTAGGAATAAAAGCAGTTCCTTGTCCTCTACCTTTTCCCAAAGAAGAAATTTTGCAGTGAAGAAAAAACAAAAACCAATAAAGCGCCAGCACGCAGGGCACAAGTCAATGGAGCCACATTCACATTTTCATAATTCATGTGAGCTGCCATATCTGCTAAACTGCTCTGGGCCACTGGACAAGCGCAGGGTGAAAGAGGAAGGGAAAAATAAAATAAAGAAAAAAATGGGCTGCCAGGGGAGAGGGAGACAAACAGGCCATTCATAAAGGCATCACTGCAGTGCTTTATGGCATTTCACGCTTGAGGAGAGGAATCACCGGGAACACTGGAAGGAGGCTCCATGTTAACCACAGCATGGATATTGAACTCTCCTGCTGTTTAAAAATAGATGTCTGCCCCCTCCCCAAAGCCAGTCTCTTAGGGTGGACCTTGCTGAGAGGTGGGCATCGAAGAGGAAAGTTTTGCTTTACCCACTTTGCAGAAGTGCCCGGAGCATTTCTGGAGTCAAATAATGATGCTATTTTTATTATTTCTAACTCAATAGATAGAAAGATAAGGGCAAAAATAAAATAATTTCTATTGATTTGAGGCACTGCGTGTGAACACTGAACTTTCCTAGTGTATATTTTCTTACAGTTTCCACAGTCACTAGGTTGGGTGACTTGAAGGAAAATATTTCTTGCTTGAAATTATTATTTGAAAGATTTTGCAGGAATCTTTCTTTTCTCCCCCAGAATGGATGGGCAAGTGACCAAAGCAATACTATCAGCTGGGAAAGAGATGAATGTCATTTTAGACAAATTATTTAGTACAAGACATACTGTAAAATCTGCCAAAAGCATTGTCCTATGAATTTATTCAACAGACTCCCATCACTGGTGGATCTGATGGCAGTAAAAACACTGCAATGCTTTTTTCTGCCAGTGAAACAGATTTTAAGCAGTTGGTTATATGCTACTGAAAAATCAGAAATTGCTTGTCTGCATATATGAAACCTATGATTTGTAGCAGAACTAACTTATTGCTTAAAGAACCCCCCAAAAAACATTAAATATTGCTTAAAAAATTTGACAGAAGAAAGAATTAAGTACTGCCTCCTGAAAAAAGATGACAACCTGACACAATTAGATTCAAGTTTAAAGCAGAATTAGGAGTACAGCCTGTGTCTCTGAACTCCATCTTATATTCTTCTCATTGCATCATTCAGGCTTATAGAAGAGGTTTCTTTTCAGTAGTGGTACATGAATTAAATATAAAAAGTCCTTACTTATTAGGAAACTAAAGGGAACATTAAGTAAAGATACAGAAGTTTGGATAACAGTTGACTAACTCTAGAATTGTGAGGAGATCATTATTCAGAGAAGCAGAAAGGAAAGCAAATACTCTGAATTCAGATTTTAGTCACAAACATCCCATTAATTGCACTGATTACACAAGTGAACCTAGATTTTTTTTTCCCTTTTTTTTGTTAATCAGAAAGTGATGAACTACCAGCTAGAGAATCTATTTTACCTTTTCCATTCATTTATTGTTTTTTATCCTCAAATTCAGCCTCAGTAAGACTGCACTTTATTAAAATGATATTTAATAGTTATTTCATGCAAAGATTAGCTTGAAGGCCTACCCATAGTATCCAACATACAAACCACACTTTCAAGACAACAAATATTTTGCCCTTGATTTCTCCAGAGAAAAAAAACAAAACCCACTAAATCCATAAACATACAACTACCCCAACTACACCAATTTAAGAAAAAAAATTACCTCCCTAGATAGAACTACCAGCTTCTCAGTATTTGTCCTCCTAGTTAGGCTTCTTCACCTTCCTCATTAGCCAAAAATCTATGAAATTATGTCTTTTTGAATAGAAGCTACAATTCTGTGCTTGAGGAAAAATATGCCTCATTTTTTTACCCATATTACTGAAAACTCACTATACCCTTTGAATTTCACAGCCTAGCTCTTGATAACAACTGAAACCCCATTGCTACTAAGTGCTAGAGGACTTGCCTGCTTCCCTGGTGGGGGCAGCCTGGTCATCTATTTATAGCATCAAGATGAACATTTGCTGACATACACATGGAAACAATTGGGAATGCAAAGTGGCTCATGCTGGGTCACAGACTGACACACATTTGTTAATCCCCAGTTTTGCCTTCACCTGAAATTGGAAAGAAATGGTGATCACACTTGAAGCTAAACATCTCCAGCGAGCTTTTCAATTAGAGCTGATAAGACACTTGGCTTGTTTCAGTTAATTAGCAAAGGCACTGTAAAAAAACCTAATTAAGGTTAATTGTTGTGCAATGGTTTAATCAATGTGGTTGGTAATTAAGTGCAAATTATGCACATAATATATTACAGATGTGGAGCCTTACTTTTGAAACACAGATACTATTATGGGATGACAGGAGAAGTTGTAAGAAGGGGAAGAAATTTGTTGCTAAAGGTACAGTAGAGACCTTGGTTACCCAAGAGTGAAGTTATATATCTCTATATGTCATAGTAGCTTTAACATTAGAGCTTGTTCTATCAAGAACCTTCTTCGTTGTTAGGCTTTAAACCAGCAGAAAATGTAGAAAACTCAGGCCCTGAAATATGGGATGTTGGTAAGATTTGTGATGGTTACTAGTTTCCTCAGAACTTGAGTAATACTGTAAACACAATAAACTGAAGTTGGAAGAGTTGTTCCATTCTAACCCACTGTTTTTGTATTTTCCCATATAACTTTCTCAAAAAAAATTTCTGGCTGCAATATCTTATGTTTAGTTTGAACTTAGAGGTGACTTCTGTTTCTTTCAAAGCTGAAATAAAATTAGGTTGGCTACTACAAGGTTGAAGACATGAGGAATATAGTTGGAATGGACTATCTTGCTCTGTATGTGCTGCCGCCATCATATAAACAGCATTTTAAAAAAGGGGTAATGAATTTTTCCTTTATAATTCAGCCTGGAAAGAGCAAAAAACTATTTGGCATTCAGTATGCTACAGTGAGGAAAAAGGTTTTAGAAGCTCTGAAGAAGTTTGGTTAAAATCAAATTATTTCAGAGATCTGTTTTTGACTCTGCATCAAACATAACTCTGAAGAGAAGCATAGGACTGTGTGAGCATGCACAGAGCTCGCTCGTTTTGAATCAGTTACCTCTGGTTTATTTTCAGTGTTTCTGAATGTAGCATCATCCGTTGCATTGTAAGGAAAGGACTCTGAGTAGCAATGCAGTAGTACAATAAAAAGATAATCCTTTTTAGCAAAATGGATTGATATTCAATTTATTTGAAGAAAAATACAATTTTCTCTCTTACATTTGATCACCTGAAGCTTACCACTGACTACATGTTCACAACTCTTTGAGAAAGGGAAGTCTGATAAATCCCATTTTACAGGTGGGGAAACTGAGGCACAGGTGGAATAATTTTTCGGGGAGTGTATGACGGTCAGCCTGACTCACCAAACTTCTGCTGTCTGTTTACCCTCGAAATCTTTTTTCTTCTTGTATTATTTTCTCCTCTTTTTTACCTGAGCTAAGCCAACCGAAAAGCATACGTACAAAATACTAATTGCGTCATTGGGCATACTTGTGATTTTAAGCCTTCTGTCAAGCTCTATATGATTTTTTAGCTAGAATATGAGGTGAGAATAAAAAGACCTGTTAAAACAATTGGGGTCAGAACCTGCTCACTGGATACAAGAACTCCTGTGGACTTTAATGGGATTATTTGCATGAATAAAAAGAGCAGGGATACCCCATGGCTTCCTCATTTATTTCCAGCAAATGGAAACCTGGGGTTATATGACCAGAAGAAAATGAAAAAGAGGTGGCTGGAGTGTGGTGGTTCTCCAGTGATTTTTCTAAGCAACTAAAAAACCCTGAATTTCCACAGAAACATTTTTGTTTACTGACAAAAACCCCAGACTGACACTTTTTCAATTTTTAACAACTGTTCCTTAGTTATTTCTGGTTTCTGAAAATTAAAGCATGTTCAGATATATTCATGTTTTTTCCCTCTTTTGGTTTTCAACCACTCTTTCCTTACAGAATCCAGTAACTAAATCATCTTAGCAGAAATAGAAATTTTAGCCAAAAAATTCAGTTAGAAAAAAAGGCTCTTTTTTGTTCCAAAGAAATGCTGGAAGGCAGTTCGACTTGTGATAATGATTGTAATATCAGACAAAGGTTCAGGACGAAATGTCGCTGCAGCCCAACCCAGGTAGAACTGTGCACAGGTTGTCAGTAATGTACCCCAGCCTGGGTAGAGAAAGGTCAATGTGAAAGGTATCCCCATGCCCTTCTCGCTCTTTAGGACAATGAGGTCCATATGTTGCGTGCACTCCCAAGACCATTGCGGCTGGAAGGTCAGCAATGCAGAAATATGGGGAGGAAAGTGAAAAAGTGAGAAGAGGTTTACAAAGGCCAAAAAGCAAGGCTTTCATTTTATATTCAATTTATCTTTTCGCCTCTGAAAAGGGCACAGAGGTTGGAAATTATGATGGAGTTTTTTAATTTTATTAATGGCAGGCTTTGTGGTTGCTAGGGGAATTTGACCCAGCCAGGGAAAAAAAATGGCCCAATGCAGTATTATCAGGATTAATCTGCTGCCTTGAAATAGTTGGATCTCTCTCCATTGGCCTCACGAGTCCTTCCTGCTCTGCCTGTGTCTCCATGACCACCTTGTTGACATGAGCCTACCGCTTAATCCTTGGAAGGAAACCTAACCCTTGGCCTTGGAGAGATGTCCCCGAGAGAGGGTAACCAGAGTGCAGCCGTGCAGGAGGTGAACCCCACCGGAGCCAATGTTCAAACCTCCAGGCGGTTGCTCCCATCAGATAATAAAGCAGTGAGCACAAGCGAGATGCTAATTTAATGGGAGCCTTGATTACATTGCGATAGGGCGCTGCTGGTTGTTTACAACAGAGCTCTTCATAGTATTAGTATTTATTACACCCCATATTATAAGGCATGGGGATTTGCTTCTGTAGGTCAGTTTGGTTGAGCAATGAAACATAATGTTTCTTTTATTGCTCAATAAACACTGTTCTCTTTTTCACTGTCCAGCTTTTTCAAGCCTGTTAAGCCTCTGATACAATAATCTTGCAGCCCAGCCATGAGAGATCGCAGCTTCTAACCATTTTTAGTTCCTTCTGAGGCCTCCTAGAGCCAAGATTATTTTTTTTTGGAAAGGCTTTGGTCTGCTGGATGGAGAGGTTCAATGGGTTTTCCTCATTCCCCAGAAACGGAAAGGAAACCTAGTGATGATCTGAAGGACATGGCTGTAGAGCATCTGGTATTTTGTTTTCCTGTCCATGTATATCCACGTGTGGGTTTGTGTCCCATGATTTAACGTGCCTGGGCTGGGCTGGGCGAAGCGCTGACAACCAACCTACAGGCATCTTCCACACTTCTCTGCCAACAAACCTAAATCTTTTCCTGTGACTTGCCCACCTCCCAGCTGTTCCTGACCTGGCCTTCTCCTCTGAGGAGACCAGTGTTTGTAGCATATTAATTGCTAGTGTTATGAAGTGTTCGCCTGTCCCGCCACGGTCAAGAACATGATTTTCCAGTGTCAACTTTCCTTCTGCATTAGTTAATGTTTGGAAACTCGGTACATCAACACGCCTGCACCGGCCTCTCATCACCTTGTACGGCTCCTAATGTGCCAGTCGGTTATCCCTCGTACTGAAATGGGATACAGCGATCACAAATACACCTCCTTGCAATAATATTGCAAATGGGTAGCATTTACAGCAGTGAAACTGAGCCATTTTAGATACTTGTTGTGTAGGGCAAACAATTAAGGACTTAAAACCCACTATGTAACCTTTGAGGGCAAGACAAGGATGATAGTGATTACTGAAAACTTTTACAGGTTGCTTAGCTTAGAATTATGTTTCTAATTTCAATTTCACATTTTACTTTCAAAGTAGCATTCGGCTCCTTTTTTATTTTTTTTTCCTTTTTAAAGAACCACAGATCCTTGAGTTAGGTTGTGCTAAAATCTTGCATGAGGTTTGTGCTTACTATGATTTATCATGAATGGTGACAGGAGTGTGTGCCACTGGAAAATGGCTCTGTCTCTCAAGTTCGTCTTGAAACATTGTTTTTTCCTTCACATTGGGCAATTCTAATTCCCGCTGTCTCTATTTATTTTTTTCACCTTAAATAATTACTCTTAATCACTCTCACGTATTTGTAGATCACTTCAATGTCCCTATAGGTCAATGTCAAGTATGACTACAGTTAGTGGTTTTAATCTTTTATCTTGTTTCAGTCCACGCAGCTATCCCAGCAGGAATCTTATCCATATGATTATGTTTTATGATGCTGTCCAACTCTTCTGCTGAGTGACAGGCATTTTGTTTTAATTAAATACTGAAAATATAATGACAGAATTATTGTGCCATCTTCAATGAACATCATGGCATTTTTTTATACCTGCTATGATGCTGGCAGCTTGTTCTTTCCTGGAGATTATCAGAGTACTGGATTTCTCTTGAAACACACATACACACATATTTATCTAAAATACTACTGCCATGATTTGCTCTTTAAAATGATTTCTATAGTTTTATATATTTTAAGAAAGTTATATTGGAGGAAAACGTATACAATCAATGTGAGTGTAATTCAGGAAGAAGAGAGAAGGCTTAAGTTTCCAGTAATATGTTTTATGGCAAAAGTAACATGGTTTTAATTTTTAAATTTTTATTATAAATTAAGAAATATTAGTTGCTGTAGCAGCAGCTTCTCTGCTCGCTTCTAAAATGATTTAGTTCTGCATAGAAAATTTTGCCTTCATACTGTGCAGGTGGCCTCGCTCCTTTGCTAAATATTCCAGTGCCTCTTTAGGGGACGTTGTTCATTTACTCCTCTCTGTAATTAGAAATAGGGGTTAGAAACTCTTGATGGGTCTGATTCAAAACCCACAGAGGTCAGCTGGAAGATGTGCATTGATTTCCCTGGGTTCAGGTGGGTCCAGATTACCCTCTAGTTCTTCTTTTAGTTGAGGCAAGTGTAATGTGTTTAGTGCAAACCCCCAACCACTTTTATACATAAATGCAACCTCCTGGACCCAAGAGCAGCAGTGTCGCAAACACTCCTGCTCAGAGCGCTTCCCCCTTCAAAGAATCACACATCTCTATAAAACAATTTGTCCTGCTGGCAAGGGGTTAAAAAATATGCATTTTGAAAATAATCCCTTTGAATCATGGCATGAGAGGGAGCTCAAATATTCTCTCAATTGCGAGTTAGTGGAATTTTCTATAGATCTGGGGTGAAAGAAAAGTCTTCAGACAGTCTCAGAAGAAAGATCCTTTGAAATGGCCCGACTTCTGTTATGATAAGCAGTTCGATAAGCCCACCCATGGTAAAGTTATTAGGAATTCATATCATATGGATCCCATTAACCTAAAAGTTTGCTTTTAAAGTAAACTTCTCGGTACATGACTACCACTAAGTTCAAGCACTTCAGGTTTGAAGATTGTGTTTTTACAAATGAATTGAGGGTTATCCAATCAATTAGCTGAATTCCCTGTGTAATTGTGCCTTAAATTAATCAACTGGTACTAATGAGACTGTTTACCCATCAAAAAAAAAGAACAAAATACATCACTGCCTTTAAGGGAAACACGTTAAAATCTATGGAAAAAATATCACATTGTATATAGTTAATCTTTGGCACTCACTGCCTTGGGGTATAACCAAAGCAGGTAGATTTGAAAGATTAGGCAGAAGGATTTATGTCATATGGAAGTCAAAAATACCACTCGAGCTGTTTTTAATTAATTATTACAAGACCATCTGAAATCGTTATTGAGATTCAGGCCACATTATTTGGGTGAGAATAAAATAGGCTAAGAAAAAGTTGCAGCTTATTCTTCACAGGCAGGAAGCAGAGCAGTGCCGTTGAGATGACAGACAGAAGAGGAGGAAGGAACTGAGGCTTGCCGAGGCTGAACGACTAGTGCCAGTTACGCAGAAATGCAGTTTTCGAGCTTGGAAGAGAACCCAGTTATTTTAATCATCCAGCCTGCTACACTCTGTTGCACTTTGGAAGCGTTTAATACATAAACTTTTGCCATGAAATAATTTATCTCTGTGCTATACTATTGCAGAATTTAGACATATTATAGGCCTTATAGAAACACAAAGTATTCCAGGCTAAATGGGCTATTTGTCTGTCCCAGTCAGGCAACACTTAACTATCAGTGGTTTAGTGAAGGATTTTACCATTAACTGATATTGTGTTTCTAAATTAATTCAGCTGAGCAAAAAGAAAAAGAGAAAAAAAGCAATTAAGGCCATGCTATATATGGTGGAGTCCTCAGGCAGGAGGCTGCAGCAAATTATACGGAGCATACTTCTCCCAACCGCAACTTAATTGAAACAATTTACTGGATGTGTGCATTGAATGACAGTGGATCTGAATGACTGATGGGGGAGCAAGATCAGCCCTGCTTCCTCCCGCCCAGCAAACGCTTGATTCTCCTGTTGCGAAAGGGCAACGCTTTTTCCTGCTCTGCTTTGTAGTGGTGCAAACTGATCTCCTGCATCGGATCCAAAGGTGCCTCCAAATCACATATAAGTATATTGTTGAAGCTGTTGCTTGGGCTATCTTCTATATATTTGGAAGTCAGTGCCCTTCTGTGAACATGGAATTATTAGATATTCCCCTGGACAAAGAAAGAGACAATTACTCAGCAAAGTAAAAGAGGACACTTAGAAGTTGGCAAACCAGAGAATACTTTTGTTCTAATTTAGAGAAAGTTCTGATGCATGTAGCCAGGATTTCTGCCATGTGAAAAGAGTCTGATTGAATGTCTGCCTAACTGTTTTCAAGTGAAGTGGGAAAAAATGAGAAACATGCAAGAAGTACCTACTTTTGATCACCAAGGTGTTTTGATCTCATAAATTATGTCTGAAATTAGGCATGGACTGGAAAATGTGAGTGTATTTTCTCTCGGTCTGGGAGCTTCTGGTTTTGAGAGAAGGAGCACTGTTCATCTACCTTCAGAAAATACCTTTTTTTTTTCCACCTCTCTTTCTAACAAGTAGGTTTCTCTTGCCATTTATCAGAGGTGTCATGGGTATAGGACGGAGAAGCACCACATACCTCCCTCTCTTTCTCCTCTGGGACTTCCTTGGTCTAAAACTCAAGCTTAGATCCAAAGAGACCTGAAAATGTTCCAGTCTAAGGAGCAGGTTGACCTGCAGCCTAACCTCATCCCAACTGTCATAACACTGTGTTAGTCATGCACAGCTAATAAATCATAATAATGCTAGCTTAATGGACCGGGCTTTGACAGTGCCAGGATTAGAAGGGCATACAATAAACAAAGAGTTTCTGAGTAGAGAGGTACAGTAGAGCAGTGAAAAATCACCAAACTATTCAACAAATCTTCTGCTGGTATTTCCATGGGCCTCTGCTATAGGCGGTACTGGGGGAGCCCAGCTCCATCCCACTGTCCCTCTTCTCCTGCTTTTCTGCCAGACACAAAGACAAGGCATGAGAAGAAAAGGTTTGGTGTAGGAGCTCAGCCTGGTGTAACATGCAGCTGAAGAGACAGGACGGGCTGTCTGGAAGGGTGTGAGAGGAGGCTGGTGAATTGTCTTGCCTCAAGCAGAGATTTCCTCCTCTAGCAGCAGGGTTGCTCACCGGCAAGGCTGGCAGTTCGTGGCTTCATAAGGGAAGTGCAGTCCATCTAGCTGAGACAAAGCACTGCCCTAAGCATGCTGCCAGGTTCAATTCAAATAAAGATAACGAGGGAGGGAAAATCAGATCAGAAAAAGATGTCCCTTTGTTATAGGTTTCAGAATGTCTTACTGAATAGACCTGTGCCCAAAGAATTTTCCATGTAACTTCTACAACTTCTGAAGCAAATGCATGCATATGCAGAAAAGCTATGGAGAAACTTCTCTTTTTACTAGAACGCTTTTGGCACTGAATTGTGCATCTTGGATCCTGAAATACATTTTAACATTGTTTTCTTAACCTTGTCATGGGAAAAAGGGTGGATTTTTCAACCTTTATTAATGATGGACGAGCCTGAAGACTTCTGATAATTTACTTTACAATGGGTAAATACCCAAAGTAACCTTATCTGAACTAGCCAGGATCATTTGGTCTGAATAAAGAAGCTGAAAGTCTCACGAGAATGGGACTTCTTAGAAGATTTCTATTATTTCCTCTTTCCAGTAGGAAAAGTGACACAAAGAGGATATCCTATCTTTCTGTATTTCAGCACCCCTGCTTCTTCTAGGAGCTGGAACCAAGAAACTGCAGTCATGTGAAACCAGAGATTGGGAATCATTTAACTGACCATTTCGAAAACATTAGATGTGGCTGTAGGTTTATCTGCATAACCACATAGTGACAGAGAAATAACATTTCTTTGATGCATTTCTTCTGTTAAGTCTATTAATATCAGTGGTGTTATTTCTTCACTTACATATTTTGTTATCAGGTGAATCAGATTCCTCTTTATAACTTATTCTTTAACAATATTTTTGATGGTAGAACAGGGGCTTTTTAGCAGAGGAGAAATCTTAATTCATCTTGGAGTCACCCAGGGAGGTGAAAGAAAGATTTTAGGTTACAAGTTGAAAGACTAAATTGTCATCTCAGAGGAACGAATCTTAAGCCCTAGTGAGCAAAGTGTGGTTTATCTTTCAAATATGAACTTTTAGAATTGCTAGAAACATCCCTTTCCTGCAAATCCCTGGATTTCCAAGACAAAAACTAAAACAGTACGAGAGTTATTACTAATATGGGAACACACCGTTTGTAAGAGGTCTGAGCTAAAAGAATAGAGAACCTGACATTAATAAAAGTGTGCACCTCCATATAATAATGGGACCTTATGCTTTAAATTATGTGTATTCAGAAAGAAAAGAAGGAAAGCAAGAAAAAAAGAAAAGGAAAAGGAGGGCCGTGGTCAATGCTGATGCCTGCATTTTTGTTATTATTAGTGGCCCTGTCCCAGCCAGGAACATATCACATGCAGAAATCAAAACTAACTGTTGAGCAATACATTGGGGGCTGGAGGTTGAAATCTCCATCTTTGGGTTTGCTCCAAGACGAGCAGAATAGTGTGATTTGGATCCACCCACCATTCAGTGGCTCCAAAAAAGTCTGGTCACTGGGCTTTTGCTTAAGGCACAAGCCTGTGTGACCCAAAGCCCTTTGAAATGAGTAACTTTAAGTGACTTCCTTGGTCTTTGGCTCTTGCTCTTGAAAATATCTTTGACCTGTTCGTGCAAGGAGTCATGGTCAATGCAATGACTGCAAATATTTATTGGTTAAGGCAAATTGGTAAATGTCTTTTCTTAACTGATTCTTCAATTATTTTATAATGTGTGGAACTGCTAGAGGTTGAAGCCTTGAATTGCCTCAGAATGGGTGAGCTCTGGTAGCATCTACCTCTTCCTAGGTTGGAACAGATGTACAAATCGACTCTTAAACATCTGTGGGTGCTCTGTTTTCTTGCATACTAATTTCAGTGTGGGTGAAGAAAAACCTGAGTTAGCTCCATGCAGATCCAGACAGACTCCAGTTGGGCTTACTGCCCAGTACAGCTCTGCCTCCACCTAGAGACAACCAAGGCTCAGGCTGAACCCCAACTAATAAATCCCAAAGGCTTGTGCCCCTGCAGGTGAGGACCTGCCCATCTCCTGGTGGTGCCCTCTCTCATCCATCCGATGCTTGAGCACCTGTTGAGTTCAATGCCCATTTTATGAGCTATTGAGTGGACTGAACATGTGACTTACTGTAATTGAGTTTCAACTGCCAGAAAAATATCTCATTTCTATTTTGGTATTGAATTTCTTGGTTTCTCAAATTTTTATCAGTTTCTTTGTGCGTATATACTTTATAGATCTGATGACAAAGAAATGGGAGCGAATACTGTGAATTAGAAAGCATAAAAAGGAGGAAATGTAAAGCAGTGACTTTCTTTCCTTCTGTAAATAAATATTTATGACTCCATTAATAGGTTATCCTGCTTCAACCTTGTACAAACACTGTCTTCAGCAGAGATAATCTTCATTTTAAGCAATGTGCCCTCAGATGCAAATTCCTGATTCTCATTCCCCAGAATGTGAGCCAGTGCAACTCAGCTTCTCACTGTTTTAAGATTCTTTGATAGTTGAAATCTATGTGGTTGCTGTCACTGAAAATTTATCCAAGCTATTAAATGAATTGCTGCAATGTCTTTCAAATTCCTGGACTCTTGTTCCCTCAACACAGGTCTTTAAGAGGTCCTGTCCCTTCAGTCTCTTCCTCTCCCTTCCTTATGATGTTTCAGTGAAATGAAGACTATCCTCCTGACATTCTGACTTTTGTTGCAAAGAAAGATGTGTTTTCTGCGAGAGATGGAGTTTCCACAGGCAGCTAGCTGAGCTTGTTTATTCCCCAAGTGTTTAAAAACCCGCACTGTCCTGTTGGTCCATGTCACTAGGGTAGCTTTAGTGCCTGACAAAAGTGCAGAGGAAAACCCCCTTGAGCGCTGGATGTTACAACCTTCTGCAGAGGAGTGGCCAACCTCCTCAGCCTCCCAATGCTTGCCTGCCAGACCACGCAGCGCTAAGATGCTAAAATATGTTCTTTCCTGGCAGCACTCAAGAACGGTCAATTTAGTGGGAGAAGGAAGTTGGCAGAGCTCTGTCCGTAGAAGGCTTTGAAATATTATGATTTTTATCAGAAATGACAACAACAAAAAGAGTGTAAGCCAAGTGTGCTCCAAAAGCTACGCTTGTCTGCTGCCTCCCTCTACTCTCACCCACGTCATGGAGAGAATTTCCTTAGGTTTTCTCCAGGAGAAAAGTGAGACTGTATGTAAGAGTTTGACTCAGTTACTGCAAACTTTTTGGGTCTTTATGTTTCTAATGGGCAATGCGTGTTTTGAGTAAATTATTGACAAAGCAAAAGCGTGATGCTTCTGAGGTCATTTAAGTGCATGAGGCTACATTCTTTCTTGCAGAGCTGGTGAAAGTAAACAACATTATTATAGATTTTGGTCATGCCCTGGCATCAGTAAGTATAGTTTCTGTGTTTGCCATATGCTCGCATTGAACTGGAACAGCAATGCGTACACAGGGAAATTGTTTAAAAAGCCAGTTCAACCTCAGTACTCGCTGTCAAAATTATGATGTACACGATTCATTCTGCTAACCACAGAAGAGTTTTTGTTTGTCAAGTGAAATAATGTGTAATTTGGTATATCATTTAGGAACACTTTTTTTTTTTTTTCAATATCCCACCGCAGGCCTGGAGGCTGCAGCATCGGATTAGTGGCTAGCATCCTGCAGCTCCCTGGGAAGACAGCGCCTCGACGTGAGATAGGAGACAGAGGAGCCATAAGCCAAGACTTTAAAGTGTGATTGCAGAAGGCGGCTTGCTGAGCCAAATAAAGAGAAGAGGGAAAATTGACACCCCACAAGACATGGACAATTGTTGCCACCGGCTGGGAGGCCTTAAATTACAAACCCATTTTGTATTTCCAAAAGCTTACACTTTCTATTTATATATTGCACTTCTTCTGTGCACCAAAAGTTGGATTTGGCAAATGCAGCTATTCCCTGCAGGCACATGGGTGAGGTTTTCTGCAGAAAAAATAAACTTAATTGTTGAAAACCTGTGTTTGCAATTACTCTGAGTTTCAATATTCTGAGGTCAAAATAGATCCTTTAAAAAATCATAATGCTTTGAAACAGATTCATTTTCTTTCTGAAACAGTTACTAGATTAAAATGAAATATTGAAACACTTTTGGTAAGCAAGCCATAGCAAAACCTTTCAATAGAAATAATGAAAAGAAGAAGGAAGGAAGGAAGGAAGGAAGGAAGGAAGGAAGGAAGGAAGGAAGGAAGGAAGGAAGGAAGGAAGGAAGGAAGGAAGGAAGGAAGGAAGGAAGGAAGGAAGGAAGGAAGGAAGGAAGGAAGGAAGGAAGGAAGGAAGGAAGGAAAGAAAAAGGAATGCAAAGTCAAGAACTTGAGACAAAGTACTTCTGGGTTAAGGAAGACCATTTCTGTTAAAAATCATTACTTCTAAAAATGACAACCAGCTACATCAGTCAGTTCAGCTACACTGAACAGGCCAAACCAGGTTTCCAATACGTCTTTTGGGAGATTATTCTGTGGTTTGAAACATCTTTGCTTGGCAAAGGAGCAGTTATAAATACTAAGACACATTTTCTTCAAGGACATTGGTATACTGGATGAGAATCTTAGTTCATAAATACTGTCACAGAAAACTCTGTGACTGTCTTTGGACAAAAAGCCAGATTTTGCAGGGCTTTTAATGCGCCTTAATTTCCTTATGAGTGAGGAACACAGGCTGGCATTTAAAAATAAATGAAAGGTCCCAGCCAGGACTGAGCCAAGGAGGTCTCATAAGCCACGAATAATACTTTAATTCTAAAGCAATCACTCAAGGGGACAAACTATTTTTAATCGTCTACTTGCTATTTATATTTCATTGACATCTCCAGAGCATGCCAGCACAGCTTCCACCTTGGAATACCAGCCCGAGGTGAGTTTTTGTCTTTCCAGCAATGAAGGAAGAGTAAAAAATCAGAACTTCAGTAGCAGGAATAAAAAAAAGATCTAGAAAAAAATCTCTTATGTAACTATTTAGGTTCTTTAGGCATACCAGCACAGTGCAAAAGGGCTTCAATAGGACTGAGAGCCGGAGCCATTCTCCTCCACCTCAGACTTGAGCTACATCTGGCATTTCACCCTTGTAAGAAAACAGTGAGGGGCTTGTTCCAAGGAAGGTGCAAGGAGGGTAGCGACAGCCTGCTCTGCATGCTCTTTGCCTTGAAATATTCCTTCGCTGCATGCCCACTTGAAGGCCCCTTTATGCTAAGGAAACTTAGTGTAAATAGGAATCGGGCTCAAAGAGCCTGGAAAGCAAAAGTATGAGAGTTCAAACCTTTACAGTTCAAACTCTTTCAGATTAGAGCAGCAGTAAACCTCCATCCAGATTTTACCCTATGGCAGAAAGTTGCCTTGTGCTCGTTAGGTCTGGCTGATAAGCTCTGCTAATTACCTTCTGCTAGGGGCTGCCATGTTATGGACAGCAAGAACACCAAGGGTGTGTTTTTGGAGGACAGGAGGGGTAGTTCTTAGTTCTCTTCAATTTCTTTTTTTTTTTTTTTTACCTTAAAGTTTTTCGTGGTAGTGGAGGCCAGAATATAATTTCAGATAGTGTTACTCCACCTTGTGCAAGTGATTTCTCTTGACACTGCACTGACTACCCATGCACAAAAAGCCCTTTATGACTTACATGCCAAAGAGCCTGAAGTATTTTTTGCCTCTCTGAAAATGACATTTCATTCCACACCCCCCCCCCCTTTATTTTTTTATCACCTGAACGCTGGTCTTAAAACCACAGCACGCAAAGGCCCCATGTGAAGTAGGGAAAGGCATTCTGCATCTGCTTATATCCCCAAACTGAAGCACCAGTGTGCCTAAAAAAGCTTGTATTTAAAGGCATTGCAGCTGCATCAGCTCATATTTCATCCAGCCACCAATTTCCTTTTCCCCCTGACAAACAGGCCTCAGAAAGAACCCAGGCCAGAAATTCTCCACGTTAGCGAAACATTTCCTCTTTCCCGTTCTCCCTTCCATTAACATTATTATGCTGCTCCTGGGAAAAGATGACTTTTCCAATCCAGGCAGCATATTTCTCTCTTTTCTTCTCTTTCTGTCTGTTTTCTACCTATCCGGGCTAGTGGTAAGGAAAGAACAGGGGGAGAAGGAATATGGGGGTGAAAGGAAATACAGTGTTTCTTCAGGAAGGAGACCTTAAAATCTGCCTCCCTTTTTGCATGCAAAGGCAGAAGGGTAGAAACTCCTGGTTCTCCCCTCGGCTGGGTGTGGGATACAAAAAGGGAGAAAAACACAATGTTGGTGACAGCATCCATCAAGGGTCAGGTGTTCACTTTGGGATCAAGAGCTTCTTAAAGCCCATTTGACTGAGCCAGGGGTTAAACTCACCCCAGAGGTGACTGCAGCCAAATCTACCTATAGCTATTAATAAGTCAATACTGGCAGCCCTTGGGATATTATGTCTTTTTCTAGACGTCCAGCAGCCTTCATGATTTGTGCAATACCAGTTTGTGTATGTCCCACTTTGACTGAAGGTCTCCATCCTCTCACCTTGCAGGACCAACCCTATGGCAGCTTTAACTCACGCATCTTTACTGCCTGACACATAGCATGGCTGTAGCAAATACATTCAACCTACGCAAGACCAAAAGCAGTTCTGATACAAATATGAGTGATTATACTGGGTATCAGGAGAGTTGCAGTCATATCAAGTCTGATTTTACCTTGTTCATGTTCACTTCAGCCTGCTTTTATTTTTCTTCTCCTTCAAGAACTGGAAGGCAAAGTCCCAGAGGATGGAAAACATCTCACTGAAATTAGTGGCAAAAGACAGCCAGGTCATAATTCCTTGGTGCAGAGCAAACGTGTCATGACTGAACCATAAACTTTCTGTTATGTCTGTAAAAAAGGTGAACAGCAGCATCTGCTCACTCAGAATACCTTCTGGCACTGTTTTAAAGTCACTTTACCTTTTCCTAAGGTAACTAACTCGGGAAATCCATTCTTGAGGTGGCTCTTCTAAGTTCTAAGGGGAATTGTTTCTTCAACACTGGGCCTACAAGTCCTAAAGTACTTTGTGTTCGTCATACTTGTTTTCTTGAGAAGTCAACCCAAAGAGCAGGCAAATTTTCTGAAAAAGTGAATTATAAAGGGAGCAATTTTCCAGTAAAGAATAGACTTGGCAGAAAATTCCCTGCAGGTACTAGTTGCTTAATCATGTGTGTACTAGTGGTCGAATCAGGTACTTTTGGTCAATTAGATTTTACATAGTGTTTTAGCAATTCTTGGCAAGAAGTACAAAACATGGCTGTAGAAATGGGTGGAAAATCAAAGCTTAAAAAAGTCCAGCAATGGTTCATTTCAAGACTTCAGCCTGAGCAAATTTATTTTGCATTGTTCTATTCCACTTTGACTTTGTAATTTTGTTCTAAAAAAAAAATCTTTTGCCATCTTCAGTGAGAAAGGCAAGAATCACATTGAGCCAGACCCCTGAACTTTTTCCTTCAGGACCGTCAGAAAGGGGCAGTTTCTCTAACCGCTCTTTGTCCGTGTCATGTTGTGTGTGTCCCCCCCCCCCTTTTTTTTTTTTGTTTTCTTACTTGCTTTTCTGTTTTTGCTTTTCACTCTGAGTTGGGAGCTTTGTTCAGGCAGACCTTCCCTTGTGAATGGTTTCAGTTTCAACAAATTGCCATTCTGTGACACCCTGCCAAATAAGTACCTTGGAAAATTCCCAACCACCTCTAGTCTGTACGCTGGAGCGCATTTCATTTCCAAATCCTCGGCGAGCTATGGACCAAACCATCCCTGGGCTTAGCTCCCTTGACTCCAGGGCATCCCCTCTGCAAGGGAGCTTGGCCCCACATTACGGGGAGGCAATTTGTGTCAGAGGAGTGCAGTCATTTTGGAGGTGAGATATAGACTCAGTTTAAAGCTGGAGAGGGTGTTGTCCTGCAATTTTGACAGGAACAGAGTAATGCTGTTGTGTCTGGTTTTGATTTAGAGCTAGTTGCAATGTCACATTTTAAAAAATTAAAATTATTCCTTTTTTGTAGGGCTTGAGGAGATGGATTTTCTGGTTTTCAAGGTCAAATGAAGGCAATCCTCTCAACTTTATGGCTTTACCATCTTCAAATATCCTGCTATATTTAACAGTATTTGCAGAAATATGAAGTCATTAATTTTTTAAAAGAAAAATGAAAGTATTGATAATGTAACTTTGTATAAAAAAATGTCTTTTTCTAGAAAGGAGTGTTTTTCAATGATAACATGCTTACAGTGAAAAAGGTAAAATGAACTTACATACTTTTTTCACTAGATGCAAAACCAAACCTATAATTAAAGTGCAAAAGATACATAATGAGAAACAAAGGCGTTAGGTGCAGAAGGACTCAGACATATGCATCTCTTGATGACGGATTCTACTCAGATCCCCTGAACATGATCTTTGACTTAATTTTTTCTCTTCAAATGTACGCTGGAACGGCTTACATAAAAATTTTGAAACATGTTTTGACTGATTTTTTTTTTTTTTGTCTTACTTCACATGGTTTCTATGACCTATAAGAATAACAAAAACAATAAAAACTGTGTTAAAGCTGTGCTTGGAGAAGCTTTACTTCAGCAGTCCACCAAAGACAAAATACCTTTTTTAGCAGTCCTTATTCCCTGTCACACGGTTAAAGATTTTTGCTTCATGCCTTTCTGGTTAGAGATGTCTTGTTTGAGAATTTTATTTCATGCATGTCATAGAACAAGTATGTTTTTTATGACATTTATGAATGTGACCAGTCTGGGAACATGCTGTCTGGTCGGGTTTAAGCCAAAATTTAAGTCATTGTAACTAGAATTTCCAATTTTGGTGATAGCTGGTTTGTCAGCTGGGGTCAATAATTTGGCAAAGTCATCTTTTATAGTATGAAAAGGTAACTTGTCTTCTGCCTTATGAGAATTCTCAGGGTGAGATTGTAATTATCTGAGATATTAATCAGAAAGACTCCTTCTACCTTCTCCCGCCTTTCTTTTTCATTATGCTAGTCCTATAAAATTCATATTAACAACTGTAGGTTTAAAGCAAATAAATGTATCTAGATTCTGAATGCCTGTCACAGAAATCACTTCTGTCCTGAAGTACAAGAATCAAGCCTGTAACATCAAAATATCAAAGAATTATGGGTTTATGTCGTATTAAACCTGCCTGTCTTCTTTCAGCTATTCTAACACTCTGAAATACATGATTGAGAGCTGTTAACTCCCAACGATATGCTCCTGGCAAGCAGACTTGAGGTTTTTCTTAATATTTTATTTTAATTATTTTTAGTTTATAGCTCAGCAACTCAACTGACCCAGGGGAACACTTAAACTAAATTTGATAGATGTCAAGTTAGAAGAAATAAAGACAGCAGTGTTCTTTCTCTCTGCAATTACAAACATTTGCTGGAGAATTTTCTGACAGTATTAAGCATAGCAGAGACCTGGGGAGAGCAGAGGGACGTCGTACCCGTTCACTGAGGTCAGTTTGGCTGACATTCTCCAGAACCTGGAAGACGAGGAGGACCAGGACACCTACCAGTAGCAGTTTCTCGTAGCTCCAAATACAGTGGGTTTGTGGGGTTTTTTTTCACTTTTGCCCTGATGAGTCCTGATGTGTCTTGCATCAACTGGAGGAGCTAAAAAGAGAGTGCTTGTTTTTTCAGCTGACGTTTGGAGCTGTGGAGACCTGTGAGATATCCCATAGATGGGCTCAAAAAACCCCAACAAAAACAAAAAAATGGAGGTTAACGAGCTGCTAAGAAGTGAGAAAATGCTCCAGGAAACTATGAAAAAATCTGCTTTTGACAGTCTGCCTGAAAAACAAATATCAGAAACAACAACAACAACAACAAAGTAAATCTACTGTTTTTTAGTCCTTTTTTTTTCGCCTTGTAAACCAAAATATATGAAGATACTGTAAAATACACTGATGCAATGACTGAGAAAGAGAGAAAAAATAATTTTCACAAAGTTCCATAGGAATTATTCAGAGGGGAAAAATGTTGCATATCTCCAGTATAATATGCTGGCTAGCTGCATCAGGGAAAAGGAAAGGCCGTTCCAGTCTTTTGTCGTTAGATTGACTGGCTCAAATCTCTCCAAGGGATTTCATCCAAAACTCAGTGAAATCAGTGGGAGTCTCATTAGTCTGAATCGATACCCAGGTACGTAACAAGAAAGGATGAACAGAAATTATTATAAATAAATCTGAATTTTCCTATATTATTTTGGAAACGTTCAGAGCTTTCTTTCAACTGGAATAAAGGGAGAAATTTAATAAAAGTCTGATCTTTCAATTTTTCTTTTGAATATTTGTTTTTGGGTGATGTCTACTCCTGTAGATTTAATTCTTACATTTTATTACTGGAAAAGAAGGGGAGGCATGGGCTAGGAAAAAATCATCCACACACCCCAAAAATTAGGTTTAGTTTGAAAGTTGGAAACCACCCCTTTTTTGTTGCTTTTCTTTTTATAATAAAAAGCTCAGAATTTTATCTATAGGAGTGGACCATTTTTCCCACGAAAGAAAAGGCTGAATAATGCTGCACAAACTGATACCATATGAAGCTGTTCCATGGTTCAAGTGAATTCATGTGATGCTGGCCCAATTTGGTGAATTATCTGAGTGAGATTGTTTTCCAGAGGGGTGCCCACAGCACAACGCTCAGCGTCAAAAATGCCCTGAATCCTACATGTTTCGAAGCATTAAACCTGAACTACATTCTCCTGCTGGAAATGTCCTTTCCAGAGTGGGAACCAAGGGTGGAACTACACTTGTTCATGAATAAGTGTTTTCATTATCTATTTTCCAGTATTAGTAATTAATTTTAAAGTAAGTCCCTTATGAATGGACAGGTATTTTTATAACACTTTGGAGAACATATACTTAAAGTGAAATACAAGCTATAACCATAGAGGGCAAAACTATTCCCTCCGTATTTTTCTTCCCAGCTTTCAGACAAATAAATCAACACACACACATATATCTATATATATTTTTACAATACTTAGTAACAAAAAAATGTTGAAGTCATCTGAATTATTTCATAACCAGGCAGGTAAAGTGGCTTAGCAGATTACGAAACCACGCCACTGCCAAATTGTTCCATGATGATAATTATTTGCCTCTGTTCTTTAATTCTGGGTGGGCAACACAGCTTTTCCTCTGTCCGCTGGAAAAAAAAGCAGGATGGCTCTCCCTATGGCTTTTGGCTTAACTGCATACATCTGGGTTTTGTATCAAAAGAAATAAATATCAGACTTAATTAATCCTCCGAGGCTGCTTGGTACTGACTCCTGAGCAACACTGACTTTAATTACGGTTTCAACCAGGCATAGTGATGGAGTCAGTTGTAGAAGGCTGACAGTTGATTTAATGCAGTATTTCATGTCTAGAAATATCTGGAACAACACTGATTTACATCAGCTGAATATTTGGCTCATTTGAGACTCTCTAGGGAAGTACAGGGGGGATACCTACGTACACACACCCCTTAATTCGTTCATATGCAGTGTGTAGCAAACTGTATTGTAAAATCAGGGTAACTTTACATAAACCCAGTTTGCTGAGACAAAAATGTTGAAATTGCTTAATTGGGAAAAAATAATGTGATTACATATTCTTCCCAGAAAAAATAAACTACTTGATTTACAAGTCCTTTGTGAAAGGTTATTTATAACTGATAACACATGTAATGATTCTACCAGAAGATAAAGTTCCTATATTTCAGACAAAGGAGTATCTAGATGGCAGTATTCTGATTAGTTTTACGTCTTTTCTAATTCAGCTAATTTAAAGATAGACTTGAGGGATTTAGTTGAACAGCAGTAAAACTTTTCAGGAATGGGGTCTGTTATATGTTTTATAATACAAAAGCTGTCTCTCTGTCTTTCTTTTACTGTCCCCCTCCTTTTTTTTTTTTTCAGACTTTTAAACCATTTTGATTGCAAATATATGAGTGAATTCAGAGCAAATGAAAGTAAAGAGACTGTTAACACTGGCCTCAGTACAGCTAGGCTTTGTACAAACTTCCCCTCCCTGCCAACGCACTTGAAGTCTAGTTTGCAGTAACCCTTGTTATTCTAGCCCTGGATTTATCTAGCGAAGGGCTGCCAACGGTACCAAATCATGTGGTCATTATTTGTAATGAGGACTAATGAGACCACCATACTAATTTTACCTCCCAACCGGAGCCTGACCTGGAACCAGCATCCCCAGAGGTGTAAACCTAGTGTATTAATCCCCTTCAGAAGTCCTCCTGCCTCCTCGCCATACCATCTGAAGTCATACCCATGAATCTAGGCTGGTTTTGTTGTGCTAGGCAGCAGTGTGTTTACATGACTATCCATCTATTACAGGATATTATTTTTCCAGTGGAGAATATTTCAAATATTTCCAATGAATATTTTTTTTCCTGCTTTTTTACTGGCATTATTAAAAATAAAAAAAGAAAGGCATAAAATCATACCACAAAAATCTATGGTAAAATATTAAAGCAGGGAAAATTGAGAATTTAAAGATTAAGCTGATGCTGATACTTGCTCCACTACAAGATGGCCCTGGTTGATGCACAGATCCTAGTCAGAAATCTTTAATTATGTGCAACATTTTCTAAAATTCCTTGTATGCACCTTAATTTCACACTCTTTTACATACATATGTCATGTGAAGACAAAGAAAGAGAATTCTCTAAATAAATAAACAATTAAAATCATGATAGTTAATGTCAGTGTACAGTGTTGCTTTCTGAAAGAATTTCATAAACACGAAGGGCCTGATTCCTTGGTGTAAAGGCGGGAAATCAATGACATAAAGAACTCATTCATCTATAGAGATCTTCCGGAATCACTGCTTTCTCGTATCCAGTCTGTATGCGTCCTTTACGGACAATCCAAGATCTGTCACTGGCTCTGATTTAAGTTTTTAAAATCTTCCAATGAAAGGAAGAAGTAAAATCACACTTATCTAAATTATAGTCCCTGCTATTCTTCGGCTACCAAGGTCCTTATGATAGAAAAGCAATGGCTGCAGAAAGGTCATTACCAGGAAGCACACGAAGGCCATCAATCCTCCTCTATCGGTCCTTTCCGGCTGATAAGACTCTCTTTAGACCCTTAAGTCAAGTTCCTTTTACCCTGATATCTTCAAGTGGTCACTGACATGCTTCTGTTCTTCACAACTGTCTGTAGGGTTACATTTCCCTCCCGGTTTTTCTTTTACTTTAGAAACTCTGGAAACAGGAGAGTGTGGCCTCATCTCCATTTAAAGTGAATATTCTACAACAACGACCAAGAAGAACTTTTTAATATGAGTGTGAAAAACCCATATTTGTATTTAAATGGTCATTCTACATTAATCAATGATACAGAAGTGTCTGGTTTTGGCATGTACAGAGACTACGAAATTATCTCCTGACTGCCTTTCTCCATGAATGGCACCATTAATTGCAAATTAACTCTACTTACATCTAAAAACTCCAAGGTATAAATGTGTGTTTGGGCACTAGGGCAAAAGAGTGGAATACTTTATTTGAGATTTTTCTTCTTGCTTATTTATTTGTCCAGCTATTTGTGGGATCAAGCAATCCGGGATGAAAATTTCAATAATACGGATCCTGCAGTAGCTTATTCCACCTACTCTCCATCCTTTTGCTGAGCTAAATGAAAACCTGTTATACTAATGAATAACTGGTTTTGGATTCTTTCTAGCTCCCCATTACAGTAATATCTGAATACCTCGTTAGTTCTGAACATGTAAATACCTAACAAGAGCAATGAAATGACCTTATTTCACAGGTGAAGAACTGGGACGCTAGAAGCTAACAGAAAGGTAATTCAGCTCAAACATCTACTTGTAAATGGAATATCAGTACACAGCACAAATACTGTTGCTTCCGGAACCACAACCAAAATACCTTGTTTTATCACCCCCCAAAAAACCACCGCCAAATAATGGCGTAGTCAGAAAGCACGTTTCTCTCAGTACCAGGTTTTAACTGCAGATTCCTGCTTCCTTTTATACAATATGCCATGTTCTAGAACTATTCCACACGGTTCAGAGGTTGGTACACAGGGAGGGACAAGTGATATGAATAAAAACACAGAAACTAGTTCATGAATTCACCTATCTTCAAAATTAATTTTGAACCTCTGTTATCATTTTCTCTTTATCTTTCAGAACAACACAGAAAAGAGAAAGCAAAGTTTTGAGCACTTTCATGTAATAAAGGAACGATGCAAGTTTGACTTACATAGGGACAAGTTGTTAAGTGCAGTGAAATACTCATCAGAGACTTTGCATTTCTCAGAGCTGTTTAAATAGCTCAGAAAACCCATCAGATCAGGCACTGTGCAAATAAAAAAAAATCTTGTTTGTTAAAATAGGTTTTAAATGTTAGATTATAGATTTTGACTCAATCAAATACAAATAAATAGCTGGCTGCATACTTGGAACAAATTCTTTTTTATTGTGCAATTAATATTGTTGAGATTGCGTTTTAAAATGTGAAGGAATTTGTCTTTCTGGTTTGTGATGGTGAGGGCAGAGCCAAAAACATTTGCTGGGAAGTAATTTTGGCAGAGGGCAAAACTTGGGATGCAAGAGGCTGGTTGAATACCCCTGCACCCTTGGAACCAGTCTTAGGGCACTGAAAGCGCTCGATTCTGCCAGCAGACATGACCGTCGGTCCAATTTCATCCTATTTATTCAGCTAGCAAATATGTAGTTAAGGTGGGACTGACTGTGATCTAATTCTTCTAAGAGAGACTTGCAAAACTATTGCCAAAAGAAGCAGCGAGAGGCATTGTTACCATTAAGAGCTGGTAAGTCCTTTGTCGGTTGTGCAAAGATCATCTTCTTGAAGGAACGTACAAGTCAGGAGGATGCTTCCCCCCAAGGTCCTGTTTTAACAACACCCAGGCACGTATCTGAAGCTCAAAGACAGGTTTAACTGTTTGCTTGTAGTTAAACATGTCCTTAAATAATTTTCTGCATGAAGATAGCTTGCTGAATTGGAGGTCAAAAAAAAAAGTCAGGCTGTACTTCCAGTGTGTTTCTGGAGAAATTATGCAGGAAATTAATTGATATCTATTTTGTAAACTGCAGTAAATAATTGCAGCTGATGTAAATCAGCATTGCTCCATTGGTTTTGAGGATGGAGAATTTGGCTTAGTCTTTCAACTAGTTTATCCACCAGGGATAATTAAGAACAAAATGGCAAAGCTGTTGGATTGCTCATGTGTGAACATGCAGTTGCTTTAGACTATGCCATGTTACCACAGGGACTTTTATATGTCATGATGCAACTGCATAATAAAGTTTAGAACAAATATAGTCTTTCATAATTTCATTGTATTATCCATATAGAAATTCATCTCAACCAGACGTAATTTAGAAGGTGGAGGAGGGTTTCATGGTTATTGGTTACATCATCCAAATCCACTTGAGAAACTGTTCACGAATATCAGATTTTGGCACAGATTTTGAAAATTTCATATCCCTTTGGCAGAGGAAACGGACTAGAAATATTCAGTGATCAGATTTTCAAAGATGTTGAACCTCTGCAGCTCTTCATATTTCCATAGCAGTGTTCCAGGGTTTGACACGGCTGAGAATCTGTTCGTTATCAACTATATGTTTCTTTTATGACGTCCCTGGAAAAAATGAATCTCTGCAAAATGCATCTTCCGAGAAGACAAGATGTCCAGCTTAGGCTGTGTGCTTTAGGAGTACACACAACTTAAATCTGTGCTAATGGCAGCCTATACATACTGACAGCCCCAAACCACTGCGTGACTTCACAGCCTGTACCAGCCTGAAACTTGCAGGTTTTTCTACTGTCTTGTTTACACAGATATTTCTATAAGCACGTAGTTTTATGAGAAAAAATAAGGATTTGTACTGTGAGCTGAATTGCTTGCCGTGGGGATTTGCGTATGATTTCTACAGCATGGACATCCACTCCAGCTTTCCCTTCAAGGAGGACATTATACCAGATTTCTGCCTCTAATTATTTTTACGAAACATGTAGGAAGTTAATATTTCAGGAGGCTTTGGCTCATTGATCAAATTTGACAGACGGATACGCAGATACAACACAGACGCAATGATTGCATAAGCCTTAAATCCCTAAGGAGACCAGCTAAAATACACTTTGCGAGGAGCAGACTCGCTTACAAGCAGTGGCAGAATTGCAGGTGGGATTTCAGATGGACTACATAGCTTTGGCTTCAGCCAGGAGTGGCTTTTCTGCATAAATGAAAAACAAAATAGACATCAAAAATGTGTGAAATGGGAAAATCAGAGCTTTCAGTAGTTTATAATTAGGCCAGAAGAGATGATTGCACACATCTAATCTGCCTGCTCAGTATGCTACATGCTCCTATTTGTCTGGGATGTATGTTTTGAAAGAAACACCCAATAATATTTACAAATGTCCACTGATAACCTTACCTTTTTCTATGTCAATTTTTTTTTCTTTTTCATCATAATCAATTCTTTCTTTTCTATTATGAATAGATTATAGATATGGCATTTTGGCCATAGGCGACAGAATCACTCTGGGCCAGATGTGCTGGCTGCTTATGAAGGGCTTGGCCATAGGATGTTAGTGGTTTAAAGTAACAGGAAACCTGAGGAATATCATAAATCAGGCTTTTCTGACTAGGTTTTTGTACAGAGTATAACAAAATGTATTGAATAACCTAAGTATGTGTGAGCCTCCTGCCTACCAAATTACGGGGGTCTGCCAGTGGAAAGCACAGTAATTTGATGTTGGCCTCAAACAGAAAATTGTTAAACAAAAATTAGGTTTCAGCATTTTAACAAAAAATCAACTTGGAATTCTCTGTTAACAGGAGCCCAAGGATTTAACTAACTGTAATGAAAATAAAGAGAGACAAAATTCTCGACTCTCTAAGCCCCACTCCTGAGAAAAGTTTTCTACTCCTGGATCCCAATACAGCAGGAGGGACAAAGCGTGTACCAAAAGGTGGGTTTTCTTTCTGTACTCTCTACTGCCATGGATTTCATAAGGTCATAGGTTGACATTTTGTACTTCTCCACACTTCTATTGACTTATATGAACAATAAACAGAAGATACTGGGCCAAAGTCTTCGAATCCGTGACAGAGTGTTTTAAAATATTAAGCCTCCCACATGCAAGGACGTCAGAAGGGACTGGGCTCGGAGTTCCTCTCACCTGATGTCTTGGCTCTGCCCTGGCCAGTGCAGGACACTTAAAGAGAGGTACAAGAACCACATCCGAGCTATTTTCTGTTGGGGAGCTGTTTCCAAGCCTGGCTGATGTAAGCAATCACATTTTAGTGATACGCCTGGAGATAAACCTGTCTACAGCTCCTGCAACTCCTGGTCTAACTGGCCACAATCAGTTGTTGCAAGTTGGTTCATCCAAGGCCCTCATTAAAGGTGATCTATTCTTACAATCCAATTAAAGGTCTTAAAAGGTTGCCTATTTGTCTCCCATCTCTTCTGTAGTTAAATAAAGGAAGTACAAGAAGCTGAATGCCTTTTTTTCCAACTTACGGCCATTCTTTTTTTGGGAAGAAGTAACTTTAAACTTCCTTCAGTACCCTCCTTTTGACCATTTTGTGGAAACACTCATGACATGCCGATACATTCTTGTTCCCTGTACTACGGGTCCCACATCAGTGCCGTTGCATCTACACCTTCTCAGATGCCCATGTTCTCACTTTCAGAAACCACTGCAAAGTCACTTTTAAACTCATTAAGTTAATAGAGTTACAGTGAAATGGCCCAGGTTTTACAATTTGCTCCATAGTGTGGATGGTTTTTGGTCAATCTGAGGTGCTTTCTTTCCTGCCCTTCCTCTCTCTTTCTCCATGGTGTCACTACATGTTATACATGCACATGGACCTCCTCCTATACCAACTTCTTATGACTGTGAGGGCAGTTAATACATTAAATATTAGAGAGCATTCCTACTTGAAATGCGCCCACAAACCTTAGTGCTGGGCCATATTTCTTATACTTTTTTTTAATATACATTTTGGTTTCTGGCAGAGGCACAGTGTGGTGTGCAGCGTACAGCGTTTCCCAGACTGTGTAGCTTGGCACCAGAAAATAATTTCTTCAGAGTTCAAAACCTGTCAGGATGCTCTCTCGAAACTGCTCCACATTTAGAACGTGTAACACTAAAATGTCACTTTTGGAGCCCAAAGCGGAGTGCCTTCTGTGTTCTGATTGGCAGAAAACTGACGGTTAAGCTCCAGGGAATTTCTACTACAGCTGTAAACTTTCAAAAATACTTTGGTGCTGCAAAAACTATAGAGTGTGGTTTAAATGAACAATATGCCCTCTTCATACCTCATAACCAGAAAGAACACGCTTTCGACTTCAGCATGAACAACCCATGGTTTGATTTTTTTTTTACCCATACGAAACAGGTTAAGCAGTTTTTAGCTCATTTTCTACCTGTCACACAAAAAGGACTGTATTCCAGACCTCTCTTGGAGGAGGAAGAGATGATACAGATGCTTGTGCAGATGTTTGGATCCTGTTCTCTTAACACTCAATGCAGGACAAATTTAAGCTCCTTACATGCCTTGCAGAAGACTAGATCGCGGCTCTATTCCATCCCTAGGATCTCAGAGAAAGCCAAGTCTCTAGCTAACATGTTTATGTGACTTTCCGAGCTTGGCTCTCCTCCGTCCTTGTGGGCCAAATCCTAATACGACCCAGTGCTCTCTCACATCAACTGGAATTTTGCCTGAATAAAGTATAAGTCAAAACTGAGCAATGCCTCCATGTTTCAGTCCAGCGATTTCATTTCACAAAAACTCATTGTGTTGTAAAAAGATACATTGGCTTCAGCCCACTGCAGAGTGGTTGGTTTGGGGGGCTTTTTGTGGGGGTTGTTTTTGGTGATGAATTTTTAAAATCTGAAGCAGGAGAAGGCAGGTCTTCTTCTCCTACTTCTGGGGCTACACCCTTCCCTGAACAAGCCTATGCTCAGCAGGACCTGAATCCTTCCTGAACCAGTTACATCTCCAAGGGCCAGAGCTGGTTGGCACCCTGCCCTATTGCAGTCCATAGAAAGATGTCTCCTGAGGTTGCTAGGGGCTGGGTCAGGCCTTCTTTACTTACAAATAAACTCCAGCTTTTATTCCAGTCCTCTTTTAACATTTACTCTGGTATTGTCTCCCTGCACTACATTCAAACGCAAGGAATGACTAATGGTTTTGTAGGAACAATCCTGACGAGCAAAGTAGGAAGAGCTAAACAGTCTTGGAGAAGGAGATGACAGCTCTCCAGCTGAAGAAAGGCTACTGGAAAATGCTCAGGCTTGGGGAAAAGCCTGAAGCACTGATTCCTAGTAAGGGCTGCATGCCTTGGGTTTACCTGTAACTTTCACAGTGTCCACACTTGTACAGGCAGTTCTGGCCATATGTCTCATGGTTCCTAATGTTGAGGCTCTCTGGACACCTGGGGCTGCTGTGGGACATCTGGCCTGTTCCTTGCAGGGAACTGTGAGGAAATTTGCTGGAGGACTCTGCCCTTGCACAATACATCAATCCCACTCCAAGTTAGTAGGGAACCCAAGCTTGAACCCACTGGCTGGACGAGATGCTTTTGGTTGTAAGGGGTAAAAGCCTGAGACAGCAACACCTTTTTGGATAGACCATGGGTGTGTAGGCCAGAAAATGTTATGTGTGTGGAGATATCCTTGGCATGTTGGGCATAGTCCAGCTATATGGGTTCTGTGTGGGAAGATGAGCCCCATTGCATCGCGATCAGCTTCCCCTGAGCTTCGACGGGGCACAGCTTTGTTGCTTTCTGAGCTCTCTCACCAGCAATACTTGAAATAACTATGAGCCCAGTGAAGACAAAAAGCCAGCCAAATTAATTTTTGATGTCAATCTCTTGTACATGTATTTTGGAGGTGCCGTTGAGTCTCTAATCACAGTGCTTCAGTGCTTTAATTGCGCCTTCTGCTTTTGAAACACACTACAGCCAAATGACTGAGTAATCATCACAATCCCGTGAATGAGCAGGATAAGTAAGATTGCGCATGGAGAAACTGAGAGAGAAAAAGAGACCACACAGCAAGTAGTGTGAGCCATGGGATTAGAATTTGGGATTTCTTTTTCTCTATGCACAATCCACGAGGCCATGCTACCCCATACGATCTCATGAAAGAAGTATATTTTCCATCTGCAAGTAACTCTTAACAGTATCAGCTAAGTGCAAATTAGTATGATCATTAGCCACTCTTTGAATGAGACAGCTGCCAGGAAGCCTGTGTGTATGTTTGAGGAAGAATTCCTAATGTCTGTGTGTCTGGAGGAGTATAAATTCTTCTATTCCCTTCCAGTAGCCTAATTAGATTTTACTCTGTTTATTAGAAGAGTTCAGTTGCTAGCTTAACATGAAATAAAATCCACATGATTAAGTGGTCGTGAGCTTACAGTATGCTGTTAGAAATTTTCCTTTCCTATCAGCAACGATGAAATCCTGCCATGCTAAATAAAGTGAAGGCAGGACTGTGTTTAGATCCAGCAGTCAGGATCAAAACAGAGTGTCAGGGATGGAGGGAGGGTGGGAAGGGGGTACCACGCCATTCAAGTGGTACTTGACATGTGAGAATTACTGGAAAAATCGCATTTTTAACCACATAGCAGACTTGAGGAAGCATCCTTCTTTACGGATCTTCACTGTAAAACAAGGTTAGGAAGGATGCTCTTCCAGCTGAAAATATATTCTTCAGCTACCCATACCTCCTTCCATAGACAGACCAGTATCAGAAAAGTGAAGGGTCATAAGAAGATGGAGTAACATCTAGGTCTAAGTCTATTTGAATAACTTCAGTAGATGTCCAGATCTAAGCCTGGCAGGGTTTGATGGCCTTAGTGATGTAAAATAGCCTCCAGGAGTATCTATATCCATTAGACTTTAATTTTTCTAAAGTGACACCTGGTCTTCATCCTGGAGTAAAATCCATTGAAGGCAATAAGATGTTTGAGGTAAGATCAGATCCTTGAATGAAAAATGCAGAGGTCTGTGATAAGCAGTGAATAACAACCAGGATTTCTGAAGCTCAGACTTTGCCTCCCAGTTTCCAAATTTGTGGTGGCATTGAAATCCAGGCATGCATCCCTCAAGACCTTCATGTAACATTTTAGGTACTGAAGACTGGGGAACCAGAAAAGAATACAGATACTCTGTTGCCACTGACTTTGTTGGGAAGAGCTGGAAGAGTGTTATGCACAAAGTCATTGGCAACCTGCAATAAGGAATTTTCAAAATTATCTTTGAGTTGATGACCCCAAAATCCTACTCAGAAAATGCCTCTGTATTCAATTACCTGTGGAAAGAAAAATATAGACAGTTTTTTCTTTCCCCGAATAGTCTGAGAAAGTAGCTGTAATTGCAAGGTAGGTAGAGGACCTCCATTAGAAGAAGTAGCCACGTCTAGTGTGGGTTTGCACCAGTGCTGGGGTGCATCCACAACCTCTCAGTCCACGCTCTCCTGCTGGTGGTGGTAACCTGACATATAGCCACAGACACGAGGAAACCCTACTTCTCGTGGACAGTTTAGAAAGAGTTTAGAGTCAGGGTGCAAATCTGAGGACAAGGTAGGAAGCGTAGGTGTAGAAAGCAAATTCTGGAGGCTGAACAAGAAAAGAGCAAGCTCACAGGAGAAGGATAGGAGTAAGGGAAGAAGGACACTTGAAACCTAAATCTTTCCCAAAAAATCAAATGGATTTGTGTAACCCAAGGGACTAAAAGTACGTTTTAGTCCGTGGTCTGGTTTTCCTCCGCACGTGCCCAGCCACAAAAGTCCATGTGGTTCTTCTGTTTTCCCAGGTCTTTTGAAATATAGATGCAAGAGTCTCGCCTCCCTGCACATCTCTGCGTTCCTCAAGAAACTGGCCCACCAAGTAGTTGTAATTCAGGATACCACCATACACCCACGTGCAAGATTCCTTAACAACTATGCACATTTTTAGGCTCAAATATTTTAGAATTGTTTTCACTGTGCCTGAGCTGTAATTGGCTCAGCTTCCCAGGTGTTGGATCATCTAACTAGAGTGATTTTTGACTCAGAGCCCAGGCACTATATCAAAACATTTATCAATTAATCATAAAAAGTAACTAACATTGTTGTCCACCCAAGAAAAACTGTCACTTACAGACTCATGTTTGTTATTCCTTATGAAAGAGCTGCTATATAGAAGTTGATTTCCTGCACAGACCAGGTGGAAAATCTGCTAAAGGCAGAGGTCAAATCCAGTTTAATTTTATACCCTTTGTTAAGAATGTTCTATCTCTCTCTAAAAAAAAAAAAAACAACCCACCAAGAAAAAAAACCACCCTTGTGTTCCTTTCCAAGTTTTTGAAAGTTAATTCGTGTGGAAGAAAAAAAGATTAGGATAAAATTTCAAATACTAAATTCAAATGCAGGATTAATGAGTTTTATTTCAAAGCCCCAGAGGTTGTCTGGAATTTAGGACATTTTTTTAGTAGCAGACATGAGACATAGCCAGATGCAGTTGTGTTTTGGACCTGCTCAGCACAAATTTAGCACCTTGAAGGAGAAATTATATGTCTGTTTCATAAAGCAAACATTTCAACTTTTCCAAAATCCATTGTCCACAAGATATTACTGTTGCATTGGATGAAAGAATGGATTTAAAATAATGCTGACTTGTTGCTTTAGCACATAGTAATTGCCACACCTGTTGCCGTCACTATAGGTGATGTAGGTCCTCTGCATCATGCAATACCTGCACATGATTCTTTATTTTTTTTTTTTTTAGTAATGTGAAGCAACCTAGATAAAAAAAAGAATTACAACTTCTCCTGAAACCAAATTCAAGACAGTCCTTGCAACACTCTGCAGGAAAGAGCTTTTTGCAATTTGGTTTCTTAAAGACCAGCAGGGAACAGCTTGGCAGATGTACAAACACAATTCTTCTCACGCCCTTACAGATAGCATGGCAAACCCATGGATGATGAGCTGCTTCACTTCACACCCGGTCCCTAAGGCAAAGGAGCTGTAGGCCAAACCCATCCCTTCATTAAAAGATTTTTTTATCATCAAAACTGACAGCATTCAACGTCCTTCCCAAGCAGGGTTGCTCCCAAGAAACACCAAATATCAGTCTTCCAGGTCATCATTGCTAGTTTGTCAACCAAGACAGAAATTCTTGTTTTCAGTCAAGACTGCACTTTCCTGATGACTCAAGAAAGTCCAGTAACACCTCCAAAGCATAGCCTGCAGATCCAGAGCAGGTTATCTGGACCATGGTATCTTTTGGACAGCCAAAAGTGTTTAGCATTGGCCTGACTCTGCTCTGCCTGAAATCAAAGAATAAAGTCCCTGTTCAGTTCAATGGAAGAAGAGGTGGCCAGCATCGAGTTTAATGCTTTATACATCAGCACTGAAAACCAGATCATAAAGGACCAAAGCTTGCAATGAACACCCTCAAACATTGGAATCTTGTCTTGAAAGTTTTCCATTATTGCAAGAAGAAAACACTGGAGTTTCAGTTTCAAATTTTGGCTTTTCTTCAAATTGACATACCACAGTCTGTAAATAGAACCAGAACTGAAAAATCATTCTGTTTAAATTCCTTCATTGCCTTAGAAGTCCACCTCACCTATGGAGAATCAATGTAATTAGCTGTAATACGAACAGGTAATTAGGATCTGGTGACAGGCAAGCTTCAGATGAACTATTCCATTTAGAAAAGCAATCATAAATGTTTTTTTTCTGATTTCTTTTTGAGCTGGAAATCCTACAAGAACAGGTTTCTCTGTCCTGTCCCCCCCCCGATCCTTCCCCACTACAGAACAAAAATAGTCCATGGAAATGGCCTCGTCTTACAATATTTTCATCAAAATCAGTAAATGTGATGACACACAAAAATATTCTGTAAGTAACAAAGGTGTGTCAAAAGCTCTTTAAAAGTTTTGTTTGAGTTGCAACTAAATTTTTTGGTCAACCACAATTTTACCCCATTCAGGTGCTCAGAATCACATCCCTTTTTAACAGTGATGGAAGTTTGGATTTGGAGTTCATTTTCAAATGGATTTCTTTCATCCGTTTGATTTGGGACAGGATGGGAGAAGATGCGCTTAATTGTCAGGAATTTTAGCTTGTAACAGCCTTGAGCTATTTTGGATGGAATGCTGAATCATCACCAAAGGAAGGGAAAAGCTGGGCATGGCAATGGCAGCTGCACTAACTATAACCAGATTTCACTTACTTCAGTAATGCCTCCTTTTGGTCTTTCTCATCTCTGAACTCTAGGCCTGACATTTTCTCAGCATTTTCAGCTGAAAAATATCTTTAAGGTCAAAAATTTTCCCCAAATTCAGGGAAGATTTTGTGTCTTGCCTAGTTTAATGGACAAAGCCATACTATGTGTTATCAGTGGCGCAGGCCAATGTTTCGCTTTCGATATATTAAGAAATATTTTATTCCTAGACACTGCTTTGCACATATACAATCGGTATCAATACTGTACAGTTTGATCTAAAACACTTGTGTCCAAAAGTTGCCCCCAAATCAGTTGCGTCACTGTGACTTATTGTCCAAAGGCAGCTAAGCTGGAGACTAAGTCAAGGGAAATGCTGTCCAAAGGAGGACAGCAATAGCTGAAACGTATCTGCTGCACCAACAGGATGTGAACCCTGCACAACATCTTCCTTTTTTGAGAATGCACACTCCTAACACAATAGAAATATTGGGCTGTGCTCCCACCTGGACTGCGCGAGTACCTCATAAGGCTGCTTAGCTGAATAGATTTGAAGGTTTTCCTTACTTGGCCTGGACTTTGGTGTGAAATATTCCCACGGGCAGATGCTCTTTTACACAGCGAACAAAGAGTGAAGCATCCCAGTGACCACAAAACAGACACACACGAGCCAAACCTAGGACAAGGTGGAAGCCTGCCTGGTGACCAGTTGCTCCACACCTGCCTCGGGGGCTTGGGGATTTTGTACATGGTGCCGTGAAATTTTATGGGCACTCCATCTATCATTGCATTGAGAAAAAAAAAAAAAAAAGAAAAAACACAGCAAAAAGAATAAAATGAAGATTTTTATGGGCCTAGGAGGAGCTAACCTGGAAATGTCATTGGCACAAATAGAGCTGTTCAGCAAACAATAGCACTCTGATATTGCCACAAGTTTGTTTACCCAAACGTGGCCATCCACATTGTGAGTTCCACACCCTCCTGGTCCCCAGCCTGGTGAGCCTCCCCACTGCCCTCGGGCTGGTGGAACAAAAGGGCCTCTGTGATTGCCATGCTAACAGCTTTATTGCCTCCCTGACCTTGCTATTTTTAAAGAAACAGGTTATCTCAGTGATGTAAACAGGTCTTCCTCATGCAGTTTGTCATCCCACTGCAGGGAGCTGGAGCCTTTGGTCCTCACTCACTTATACTGTTAAGTCAGCTGTTTCAGGTGCTCAGGAGCTTATGGCATTGGTTTCACTGAAAGCTGCCTAGATGAAGCAATATTGTCTTCCCAAATCACTCAGAAAATAGAGTTTTAGAACTTTTTTTCAAACTTAGTTTACCAAAATTGCTAGAAAGAGTTAAAATACGCAGATTCTGAGAGCCAAAACTTAAAAGAATGTCAGTACATCCTGGCTGCATGAGGGGAGATGCTTACGTGACATGCTGGATAGAGCAGGGATCAGTTAAATGTGTACTCTTGTTAGAAGTGAGAAATTGCAAGTAGAAGTTCTAGTGCATGAATGATTCTCTGGAATAAGCACAATAAATAGGTAAATGACAAAAATGGCATTGTTCTCCTGCTTTGCAGGTGCTCATTGTAAAATGAGAGTGGACAGAATGACTAGGCACTTAGCTAGGGAATATTTCGGTTGGCTGAGTGCTACAGGTTTATTAAAGACTTAATGTCTAGATTATGTCTTCTGGAAGAGAGATGGATATGGTTTCAGAAAACGTTAAAAGTTTGGGTTAAATAAGAAAAGTACTTCATAATTTAGTAACTACCAAAGATTATCTGTACGTAAACTACTCGCTCAGAAGGATACGAATAAAATGGAAAAAGCCGCAGTCTTTCTCTAATTCTAAAATTCCTGCCTCCAGTCCTAATGCCATAAGCAAAGAAGTGCCCACAGCAAAGGCTAGACCAGCTCTGTCAGGAAGCCTTTCTTCAGCTCCCATGAAAACAGAACATCTTTTTCAGTCTCAGCTGGAATGAGGAAATGAAAGGGAAAAAAAAAATCTAATTCCTCTTGATCTAATGCAGTCCAAACGTGGCCAAAGGTATCTAAGCTGTTCCAAATCTTTTCATGAATCTCTATTCTTGTTGATCCCAGTGTTAAGTAGGTTGTGAGACCCTAACACAAAACTGCCTGGAAGATTTTCTTGATGCCTCTAAGACTGCAGGGAAAACTTGGGGGACATACGTTAAAGGAAGCAGTGTTCTCCCCTGCTCCACTACTACTGCGTAACCCTTGGGAATGGGAAGAGGGGCCTACGGGTCACTAAACACCTACGTTCCCTTTACAGGTGATGGAGATAGGTGCATCTGAGGCCTCCAGGGAGGAGCCGGTGGGTGTAAGCTGCACAGTGACAGTTTCCGTAACGTCAAAGCAAGAAGCGGTGGGTTAGAATGAAAATGCAGTTCAGTTGCTCTCCACTCCCCCTCCTATTCTGAAGAATTTCAGATAAGCAAATTTAAAATGATGTCATGGCTCCCACAGGACACTGCAGTGCATTGCCATTTGTCCAGCCAGAGTACAACTCTTATTAGTATGATATAACGCAGTAGCTGGGAACTCAATAGAAAAAAACAAAGCTGGAATTTAATAAAAAAAGACCTATAGCTTTTAACTTGTTGCCCTTAACATGCAGAGCTACTGTAAACGAGTGCCTTAACATGAAAACTCTGAAGACCAAAGAATTAAAGTAAATGCAATCAGCAGATTACTAAATACTGATGGGAAATTCAGAGCTATAGAGCAAAATCCCAGAGCATTAAAGGATTTACCACTTGGCATTGATGAGAAGCAAATCTTTGGATTTCCATTTCTATCCTTAATTAGTAACTGAGGTTTATTTTAGTCTAAACTAAGTCACAAAAGATAACACACCCTAAAAGAAAATAGAAAGCAGTAAAATAAACTTCATAAAGTATCTTATTAAAAACTAATAAGAAAAAAATAATAGATTCAAATGGAAAATCAATTTCCAGCACTTCCATTTCCTTTTGTTTTCTTGTCTTCCCACCCATACTCAGCTCTTTTCTAATAACATTCAGCTCTTTGCTAGAGAGGTTACCGAGGGTGGTAACAAAGATAGCATTTTAAACCCAGAAGGGAGGCTCCTTCTTAGAAGGGACATTTTAGAAGTGTTCTTACTCCTTCACAGCTTGGTTTTTGAAAGTTTGCTGTCTCCCTGCCCAGTTCCCAGGGCCCCTCACTGGAAGTAGGACCTAAAATGCATGATCCATGCTTCCACACAGCTTCAGCTCTGAAAAATACAGCTGTGTCAAATGGAGCATTTCTATAGAGATGCTTTGGGACAGGGCAAAGATAAGGTTCTTCTGGTTAACCAGAAGATCCCTAGCTTGGTTATCTGATGTCCCCATCTGCCGTTTGCATGACTGGTGATGTACTCCGGGGAGCTGGCTCACCATGGCACCCCAGTATGCTGGCAGCAGCCTGGCTGGGCTGGAGCATGCCCAGCCGCCGAGATGCACCAGGGATTTGGTGTCTGATTCCCTGAACTGTGATACAGACTCCTACTGCAGCATTTCGAGCACTGCTTTTGCCCTGGCTTCAAGTAAAGCTGTGAAATATAAGCAGCTTGCTTCAGGACTGGAAAACAAAAAGAGCCCATGAGTAAAATCTGGAGAAGTACATAATAATGAGCCCAGCCCCAAATAAACCACGCGCTTCAGCAAGAAAGAAGCTAAAGTACCACCTCTGAAGTTTCCTCCCTTCCTCAGTGAACCCTAGAATACATTTGGTCCCCACAAAAATTTACTATAGAGTGGGCTTGCATGTGATTCCTGGGCTGAGGCTGGAAAGCGATGCCCAGGCATGACGGAGTAATGAAAGGGTGGCACGTTAGTGATTCTAAGGCAGGGAAAGTAGAACCATTTAAGGAGCAAGGTTTTAGTAAGATGTCCTGGCTGCACAGGTATGGGCTCAGTGTATGCCTAGAGTACCAAGGGAGGCAGCAAGACACATCTGAGTTGTTTGTTTCTTTGCCTTCCACGGCCGAAGGAAAGCAGGACATAGGACTGGAAGGGATCCCTTGAATCATCTGATATAACTCCTTCTATGGCAGGTACTAGGTCAAATAATTCCCAGAATATACCCCCTTTAAAAACAGTGATTCAGTCCTTTGCCCTGTTTTTACCCACTGCAGCTGCACCAGAGCCTCATTTCAGCATATTCTACTGCGTTCTGCTCACCTGTGGAGACCATTAGGAAAGATGGTAGAGACACAAGAGGATCTTAGATACAAGGATTAAATACTTGCAGCACAAAAGCCAAGGTCAGCAAGCTTTGTCCAAGAGTTAAAATACTCACAACAGCCTCATATGTGCAACAACATAACCTCTTGATTTCTCTGTTTAGCTCGGGATGTACCACACCAAATGGCAGTGGGGTCACTTCTGTGATAAGCTCAGTAGATAAAAGATTATCTTTTACATGAACGCAGCCTATTTAGCTCTGTTCAATTGCATGTGCTGGCTTCTTACCTTGGTCCTAAGCTGTCTGGAGCCCACAATGGACCACAGCCTAACTGCAGTCATGGTTTTGAGTTCCTTTGTCTGTATTTGGAAGCTGAGGTGGAACTACGTGCTCTCACCTGCCCGTGTCTTCCTTTCTGTCTCCCGTTCTTCTCCTCTGCAGTTTCTTTCTGAAAGAAAGAGCAATGCTGGCTCCATCTGGGAATTCACCTCTTTGGTCCTGGGTTGAGCCAGAATTCAAATAGTATTTCTAGAGGTCTTACCTAGAATTCAACTTCACCTTGCCAAACACTGCCGTAAATTTCCCTCTGCTGCCCTTCTCCTATGTCACAGTGTGGACTGAGCTTGCCCAAACTGAAAATGTTGAGGCCAGAGGCAGGGACAAGGCTCCACTGTCCCTAGTGCAAACTTGCTGGTAGGGCCAGCAAAACTGGGCCCACCTCATGCGTTTGCCAGTTAGCCAGGACCTAGCGGACATGTGCAGTGCCTCATATGGTCCGTGGGCTTTTGGCTTCTGAGGACTCCAAGGTCCAGATCTACAGATCTGTCTCTCCAGCAGCCCAGTTACACGTTGTGTCACAGTCAGGGCTTTGAGTCAAATCCAGCCCCAGCACCAAACAGGCCCTCTAAGTTTATGAATCATCTAATGAGCAACACTGCATTAAGTACAGCCAATGCTAGAAGTTTCAAAGTTGGTATTTAGGACTCAAAAATTATTGTATGGCTTAAAAATGATGACTTTATAAAAAACCTACTTAAAGTTTATTTTATTCATCTTGTAGTTCCCAGTCCCTTGGGTTGACAACTAGACACTTGATGCACATTGTCAAAGTATTCATTATGAGCTAAAAGAATTAGAGATATGCATCTGAAAATGAACAGAGTACAGTCACATGACTGCAGGAGCTAAGCCTTAAGATAACAGAAAGATATTTAATTTATTATTTATTTATATAAAGATAAAATACCATTCAAAGTAACATCACAAGTAAGCTCCCGTTCAACTAGTTCATTCATGAAAACAAAACAAAACAAAAGCAAAACCTAAACAAAAGAAAAGACAAGACCCACAACTTGTTTAACAAATTAATTAACAGGCAGTGATATTTCAATTTATAGTCATTCATTGGATCCTTATTCTCAAGGTGTGCTCGTTTCGAGGCATTGATGGATATCTGCCCATCTGAGTTAGCTTATCTCAGCGCTTGAGCAGCTCACAGTCTTTAATGTATTTTGGTTTTGTGACACTTCTGCTGTTGCCAGGAGGAAGACTGCCACGGGGGAACGTGATGGGCGAGTGTGCAGAGCCATGAACTGGGACTACATCTCCCTTCTTATGGGGTGCCCTGTGCTAGCTCAGAGAGAAAGCAACTCCCTCTCTGTTTTTCTAATCTGTAAAAATAATAGCTCCATATTCCCAGGGGCAAATGTCAGGAATAATTGCATGCAAATTGCACTGGAGCCATGCTAACGCACCCATTGCCACCCAAGGGCTCCTGAAGGGTTAATATAGAGGGCTCGCTGGAGTTCAGTTAATTTACAACTGGAGACCTTTATCATCTCACACTGACACTGAGGGCTCACATTTCGCACTTAATTACTTGTTCAGCAATCACGCCTGGAAGAGATAGATGTGTTTCTGTGTTTAGCCCATGCAGCTGTGAATTGTTTATTTACTTATCGTCAGGCTGGGAATGGCTGTAATTTAAAGGTTCAGATCTCTGCTACCCTGAGCGGTTCAGGTCTTCCTTTAAACACTTCCATATTGCCGCAGTGGAATTTTGCTGGAGATGCCCGTCTTCTTCTCCTGTTCCGGGTAGTGGGCCAGCAGGTGTTACTGGTTATCGGTGACTGTGATTATTTATGCTAAACAATGGCTGCCAAGTTCACAATCGTAATGCAGGATCCACGGAGATAAACTTGGGAAGGTAAAAAGCAAGCCAAGGAGATGAAGCGAGAGGAATCCCAGTAACTCAGCTGCTGGGGAATGACTCGATCCCTATCTCAGCGCTGGAATGGCTGAATCACCTCAGCTTCAAACAGTGGCTCACAGCAATTCATAGGCCAAACGGTGTAATTACAATTTAAGCTGTCAAATGGTGACCAGATGGCCTTATCTTTCACACCAGAGGCCTAAGAAGTTGGTAGGTGTGACCTTTCAACATACCAATCCACCTGCGCAGCGCATGAGGTCTGCGAAAGCCCGTGTTCCGGGCGCACCCAGCCGTGTGCACTGATGCCTGTTCTTGGCTTTGACAACTTCTGAGCAAAGCTGTGTAAAATCAACAGCATCCATTTTCACAGGGCTCCCATGTTGCACCACCCTTAAATGCCAAGACAGCAGCCACCATCGCTGGACTACTTCCCCACACACGGATGCAGAGGGTTACTGGAGTGCAAAGCAGGGGTGAAGCCCCCCTGTTATTCCCTTGGGGCACATACAGACCTCCCATCTATGTAGGAGTTGTGCAGGGCAAGAGAACCTCAGTTCAATAGCTGGCTGAGAAAATATGTCTCAGATGGAAAATTGGTGAAACTCCCTTCCAAGAGGGAGTAGCCACAACGGTATGTCCGTCCAGGCATTGCCAATTCATGTGGAGGCAGAGCTGCAATGCAAGAATGCCATCTTGCAGCTGTCCTTGTGATGTACTTGATGGAGGAGAAGATGTGGGAGGAAGCAGGCTGGACACGTCACCTAAAAAAGCCTAAGGTAGTTCCTGGAGAGCTGTCCTGGACAAACCCCAGTCCAGATTCCCGGCAGAGACCAGCTCCTGAGGTTAGGAGCTTGCTGGGGAGAATATCCTCCTAACCTGTCCCATCGCCAGAGGCAGCTCTCTCCAGCTGCCGGTAAAACCCAGCCTGGTCCCACACTGGCCAGACCCTGCAGGACAGCACACAGGTTTGCAGCAGGTCTCAGATTAGAGCAGTATTAAAAATAAGGACTTTGGGTTTGATGTTAACCCCAGTGAATTATGCCTGTGGGTAGGTGGAAGGGCTGACATCTATCATCAGCAGCAGAGCTGTCACCTCAAGACTCTTGCAGAAGCCAACTGCTTTCGGTTTGAAGAAAAGCCTTTCCTGTCCCATGTTCTTGTGAGAAACACGCATTTCTCCCAGTCCCAAGGTTATTTCCATCTCACAGATGAGGAGCAGGGGGTGCAAGATGACAGGGAACATGGCAAGGAAGGCAATTACAAAGAGGTGGTGCTTCCTAACATTTCTTTCTATTATCATCACCACTGGTGCTGTAACAAATTACTGATGTCTGAAGATGGAACATCATTAAAATGGTTTAATAGCAATTCATTACAAAGAACAGACCTGAACTTTCTGATTTTGAAGAAGTGTAAAAAGTAGTATTGGGCATACACAAACAAAGAAAAATGCAGATAATTCCAGGGTGATATGAGTTCTCTCAGAAACAAAAATACAATTTTATGTGTCACTTCAGTAAAGCCAAAGAAAGAAGAAAACAACCTAGATAGCTATAATTGAATTACACAAAATCCTGGAATTTGATGAGAGATAAAGTTACCACTAATTCTCTTAAAAAAAAAAAGAAGAAAGAGAGAAGATGAAATTAAAATGTCAAAAGAGCAGTGAGCTGCTTAATTGAAGATTTGGTTTTTGGGTGCGTTCACGGTTGTGTTGGCAGTGCGTCTCTGTACGCACTGAAGTAAAAACACTGCAAAACAGAAAACCTCCAAAACGCAACTTTTACAAAAGACTGAAATGAGCAGCTCAGAAATGCTGCAGGATTTACAACAGAGTATTACAAGGCAGAAACAATCACAAGCAAAGCCTGACCCAGTAACAGCCCTGTACGTTCAGGCGTGCCGGGGCTGGGAAGAGCTCTGCAGGCTGGATCCTAGCGGGTGGCACGAGCGGGTCGGACCCAGCCAGCTCCCAGGGTGGCCACCTCCACAGCCACCCGCTGACATGGAGAACAGAGAGAAATATTTGCCTCTTTCAATGTTTTGCTATTTTTCCTCCTTTTTTAACTTTCGCTTCTCTGACTGCTGGTCTGACGGTTAGCTGCAGCACAGGTCTGCGGGATCACAGCCTCAGCTCAGGTAAATGGGGATTTCCAGTGAACTATGAAAATTTAACTCAGATGAATCTCACCCCGATTTAACAGACACGGAATGACAGAAGGTAACTATTTGCTATAAAGAAAATTCCCAGGTCATAAGGGGAATTATTGCCAAGCTGCAAATAACCTGCAAGCACGGAAATTAAAAGCAATGGGTGCAACGAGCTATTTTAAATGCAAGTGCAGAGGAAAAAGGGAGAGCAACCCTTCTGCCGGCTCTCCAGCACCGCCACTTCAGTCGGGCTTTCCCACACTTACTGGAAATCAAAACAGTTTGCTGAGAGCCTAAGGGGATCCGAGAAGGCAAGGTGGACTGGGAAGCATGTGTGAGGGTCCTGCTGGGTGCTGTAGGATGCTGGCCCAGATGTAAAAAATACAGGGAGAGAGGGAGGACCGTACATCGCTGTGACATCGGTATTATTTTTGTCCTGAACCCACACAGCACTGGCTATTGTAACGAACTGACTCAGTAATAGTACTTTTCTCTAATGCATTTTTTGCACCAGGCGTTTGTAGCAGAGCGCCGGAGAAGATGTACTTCTGCAGGCGATGCCTCTTCGGCTCTGGGACCCGAGGGCAGAGGGGGGATCACATACTCTGACAGTTGCTCATCATCATCCCGCCTTTCAAAGAGAATTTATTTGCCTGGCATGGAATATTTCCCAAACTGTTTGTATTGAGCAGCTTTTGATGCCAGCGATGAATATTACTATATAACTGAAAGGAATCAAAAGCTAAAGTGCCTGCATGTACATTTAATCTATCCAAACAGAAAATGTTTCTTAAAAAATTACGGCACTATTTTTATAACAAACCTCAGCCAAACTCAAAACTGAATAAATATAATATGTTCTTTTAAAACCAATTTATTTTTTTAATCAAGGCTAAAAATACTTTCCTTGCTTTCATTCATGAGCTAATACTTCCCCCCCTCACACTCGTGCTGGCTGCACATGGGAGCCCCGGGCTTTGCCTGTGCCGGGGTTTCTGCTGCGGAGGCTTTGGGGCTGAAACACCTCCCGAGGCTGGTGGGAAGGCGGATGCGAGCACATTAAGTTAGCATCATGACCAGTCTGTGGTTTGTACCTCTTTTTAGCAAAACCGTGAATAAGGCAAGAAAATGCCTCAAAGGGGCCAACAGTGATGGGAAAGGCAGCCACCCGAAAGCCCTGATCCACCAAGAGCCTAAATAAAGGCAGAGCCACGTGTATTTCTGCAGGATTATGCAAAGGTACCTATTCCTACTCGCACGCTGTTAAGGCAAGAATACAGAGTAGTCGTCTTCATGTTGCTAAAAACTGACCTGTATAGTTATTGCTACAACATAGTTTTCACTTTGTGTAGCTTATAGCAGAGTTTGGTCCTTCCACATTGTTTTTAATTATTATTATTATTATTACTATTTTATTTTAAATAGAAGGATGGTGCTGAACTTTTCCTGGGGTTGTTAAGCATTTATTTAGACTTGCATCATTGCCCAAGACCACAATTTGAATCTCTCAAGCCTCATCCCACGATCCTTTACTCCCCCCTAAACGCTGCGCATATTTGATTGCCTCATTAGGAGGAGGCTAACCAAACAATTTGCAGCATGCAAGTACCCTAAAACGTAGTTAAAAATTACTAGAGGAGACGGCACTTGGTGATGAATAGGCAAGCAGGGTGAACTGACCCCTGAGAGCTTACACATCCCCTTTTTGTTTGTTTGTGTGTTCTGTTGGACTTTCCAGGAGTTTCAGCTGCAATCAAACCCAGGGCCTTATTGTGTAGAAAAAAAGTGAAAATTCTTCAAATACTATATCCACGTTGACCATTTGCATATGTATTTTTTAAGAGGGGATGATTCTCGCTGCAAGCTATTATAAAAAAATATATTTCTATTTCTTCCACCTAATTTTCTTGTATGAAAGAGAAACTGTGTCTCGGTGCTGTGCCATTCCCCCTGCATTTGCGCGCTGCTTATTCGGCTGCCCTGCTGAAGGTCAAAAGCAGGTAATGTGTGTTGAAATTTCCACAGACCGAGGTAAGCTCTAAGGCTGTTGACTTTGATATCAGTTTTCTTCCACCCGAGGGGAAAAAAAAAAAAAAAAATCATTCCAGCTCCTCATTGATTTTTCATGGAAGTCCACCATTTTCTCCTAGTTTAAGATCTGGTCTCTGATTTCTCTCTGATTATCATATCCCTCTGCCCCCCAAATGAAACCCTGCTTTGTTTCAGCGCAGGATGATGATATCACTATTACTGCACTAAGCACAGGGCAAAAATTCCAGTTCGCTAGATGAATGACAGAGGTTTCTTCAGAAAAAAAACAAACAAAAACCCCCAGTAAATGCGTCTTCATAAAAAGGATAAATAACGAAAGAGAAAGTTACGCGAGGCTTGAAATGGGAATGTAACGTGCCTGTGCCTTTGTGCAGAAGATGCTAATGAGCTCAGTGTTGCTGAAATAAGCACTGTCATGACTTTGAACGTTCCTTTTGGAAATCACACTTTGCTCTGGCTGTGTTTGTTTTGTTTTAGCTGACTGTCACTCTCTTCCCTGGCTTCAGCCCTTCTGCTCTTAGCTGCACACTGATACAAGGGAAAAAAATAGTTTGCATTTCTACAACTTCAGATGATACAACACGAATTGCTGGAATGAGCCACATATCTTTATGGTCCCCCCCCGACTCAAAAATGACCTTTAAACAAATAAAATCTTGGTCATCAACATGCTTAATTGGTGCAGAACCAGATTAGGACATTCCCATTGGGCTCCCGAGCGTTAAAGCCACTTTTCTTCAGATATATCAATATAGATCATGGTATTAATTCACCCTCTTGGGCTCTTGCAGATGTTACAGGGAAAGCATTTAAAACATGAAGGCTCAATTAACTACTGTTGGAGTCTAGAAATCTAAGGTATTAGAGTTAAAGTCATAACTTCTTTTCGTTGACTCGCATATTCAAATAGAGGTGCCATTCTGTGCCCACTACATTAAAAAAAGGGAAAAAAAAACACTTTTGAAAACTTCTGTTGTCAAAATAGCCAGAATATTCCCTTCTGTGAGAGCACAGGAAAGCCATATGGGTTATTAAAAGAAGCCAAACAAATCAGACTTTTAACATTTACTCAGATTATTAACCCAGGGAAAGAAAGGTGGTATCAGGAAGACAAAAGAGGAAAATTATTTGTAGTATGAGAAACTTTCATAGCCTTAAGATAAAAAACATTTTTTTCTAGCTAAAAGAAAACAAATACTTTACAATCTATTTAGCTATTATTATTCACAGATATTTCATCACACACATATATATAGCAAGCTAAGATTTCCGATACAGCTTACAAGTCATGCCTTTGACAAAATCTACAGTTCAGTCTTTGTGAATCAGGATGTTTTAAAGCCATTCAGGGAAACTTCTTTAAACTCTGTGGCTTGAGAGTAAAATACAGATTTGATTCTTTAGAACAGTTTTCCCTAACGAGTATAAATGTGAAGTCTGCCCTTTAAATTAAATGACAGCAAGAAGTCAGGGGGAAAAAAAACCAAACCAAACAAACAATAGCAAACAGTTTGAGACTGATTCTGCTCTTGCGAACCTTATGGTAAATAAGGGACCAGCTCTAATTTAGTTAATGAGTTTCCACCGGTGTAAATTAAATTAGACTAATTATTTAATGATTTAAACAGTCTCTGTCTTTGCAAACCAAATGGGGGGGGTGTTTAAGAGTTAAAGGATTTTTTCACATTTAGAAAAAATGCTGGCATGAGATATAAAAGCAGAACTCCAACAGACAGAATGTTACTGTGAGTAGAAAAAATATTTTTCTTAATTGATTTATAATTAATTGTCTTTTTTGAATTTTAATTATTTTATTGTTTAAAACTGCATCTATAACCTCTCAGATCAATAACAACTTGTGCTATATACATTTTAAAAGCGTTTTTTTATTGTCATCATATCTGTGCACAGCATGTGGCGTACCCACAGTTTGCATGCGTGTGAAATTCATTTGCCAACGCGCTCAGCTACCTCGCAAGATAAGGGCTGAATTACCAGGTGTCTGAACGTTTAGAAAACAGGAAAGCGTCGCCTATAATCTGTTACGCATTAGGTTTGATTGTTATGGTTTTTAAGTGCTGTAGAGTAGCCAGTTATTTTTATAACGCCTCTAATTGCGTTAAAGGCAGACACAACGTGCGCAGTTCGGAGCAAGCAGAGTATTGATTTTCCTTCTTGGACACAGAAACCTACCCGATAGAATTATTAGCCTGTGGGCTGATAAGGCGAATGGCACTGCGAGGGTGTAACAAGTGCTGACAAGATCGATACGCGCGGGCGGTGGGAGCTGCCCCGCGCCCTCCCGCACTGCCAAACCCGCAATGCCACCTAATGGAGAGCCCGCACCTCGCACCAGCCCAGCACGCCGCTCTCCTGACACCAACCCCGGCTTAGCTTTAACAGCTTTTTTTTTTTTTTAAAAAAAGCAATAGTTTCGATGGAAGAATAACAAAATCCCGTAGCAAAGGCTGGACAAATATTTGGATTGCCTTGTTAGATGTCAACACTTGGAATGAGCAGCGTCGTCTCGACCCGTCCCTATCTCACGGGCAGATGCACGTGGCCCCGAAAGTGTGAGTCTCGGTTTTATATGGGGTGCACAGCTGACGCGGTAGCTTAGATTTATTATCTTGGTAGAAATCCCCCATTCCTGTTAGGCAGAAAACTTGGAGCCGTGACCCGCTTGCAAAGCGATGTGAAAATACGCTCCGATGCGCTACTCCCTGCTCCCCGAAGCTGGTGATGACATGCCTTCATCTTCCCCATCGCTCACACCACCGTGCCCCAGCTCACGCACCCGGATACGCACAAGCACACACGTACACGGCTGCTCGCACGCGGCCGTTTGCAGAGAGACGCACATGGAGAGAGCAGGGCGCAGAGACACAGAGTAAATACGCCCTTGCCGCAAACTGCCCTGCGCACGCTGTACCTGCTTTCTGCGGCCTGACAAACGTGGGGTGTGCATGCACCTTCCCAGGAACGTTTACGCACACGTTCCCAGGCGGGCATGCACCAGCGCTGGCAAACACGTGCAAGGTTATTTATACACAGGTATGTAAGGAAAGGGGGCACTTTGGGCACTGACCAGATCCACTCAACTGCCCAAACCCAGGGGAAACCCTGTCCAATCCAAGCGAATTACACTGTGTTTTCAGTGGTGCAGCTAACAGTTTGACCAGCTTTTAGGGCTGACTCCCAAACCAGGCCCTAATTTGACGATGATTTAAGATTACCACCCTAGTTAAATACCCTTGGACATAAGACTATCAGCAAGCAGTTTGGATTTTGCTCTCCCCTTTCCCTGTTGCAGCTGAACAAAGCACCGTTCTCTCTGACTCGTACATGTTTTCCTTTACACTGTACCCAGGATTTTCTTCTAATTTATTTCTGTAAGGCCTGATCCAAAGCTCCTGCTGATTTCAGGACGTCTGGGATAGGGCCCTGCGTGTCCTCAGCTCCTGACCCGCTGCAGACGAGTCTGAAGTCTGTGCTCATTTGGATGATGAGCATCAGGCCACAGAAAAATAATTTAGAAGGTGGCGCTGGGAGGGAAAAGACAGTCTTTTTCTATAAAGTGTGCTATACTCATGTCAAGGTTTACACCCCCACCCCCACCTATTTCAAGCATATTCTAGTCTGGTAACGTTAGGGATAAAAATCAACTATAAGAAAAAAGCAACAGAACGAAAGGCAGGAGTTAAAGCTAGCAGAGCTAGTAAAAAAAAAAAAAACAACAGTGCAAAGGGTAGCACTGCCCTCAAAAAAAGAGAAAAAAATCGAAATAATAGTAAAATAAACTCAGATGAGCCCAACAACAGAAAACCCAGAGCAAATAAAAGCGAGTGGAACAGATTTCCGTGTTTACTTTTCTTTCTGCAGTTGGATCCCTTGCCGTAGCCACAAGAACTGCAAGGATAGGATGCAAAATGGGAAATAAAAGACAGGAAAAAGAAAGAAAAAAGAATTTTTTTAAAGCAATTTAAGGGCAAGGAAGCAAATGGAGAGGCTCCAGCCCGGGCCGGGGAGGGGCAGCGGCTCTGCAGAGCCGGTACCGCTCCCCCTGCCCGGGCTCCCTCCCAGGAGCTCGGCGCGTTTCTGCGAGGCAGAAGCTCGGAGCGGGGAAAGGGATGGTGCAAACCCCGGGCTCGGAGGGGAGGAAGAGGAAGAGGAGGAGGGTTTCGGGACGGGGAGAAGGAAGAGAAAAATTCCGGTACATACAGCTCGGCGAGTCCACCAGCCCCCAGCCTCCGCTTCTCTCTCTCTCTCCCTCTTAAGTCAAAAAGGAAATGCGGTTCTTTTTTTGCAGAATCAGAAAATGAACCATCAGGAAGTTGGCAAACTCTCTAACCAAACAATCAATCGAGGAAACGCAACAAATTCGCGCGGGCCGTGCGCTTTGGGCAGGGAGGGGAGCGAGGGCCGACGGGCGGCCCCGCGCAGTCCCGCGCAGGGCAACGCGCACCGCGGGCAGTGCTCCGACCCGCAACACGCTCTCGTTGCTGTATTTTTACCCTGCTGAAACTCATCCTCCGGGGACAGGTACGCGGCCGCGGACCCCCAGCATCTCCCGCGGCTGCGGCCGCCCGGTTTTGCTTATTCGGATGGCTGCGGCAGCGCGCAGGGCAGGGGCGAGGGGTGCCGGCCGGGCTCGTCCCCCCCACCCCGGGAGCTGCCTGCCCAGCGGAAATAGCGGCATCGGCCCATCTGTCCACAGAACGAGCTAAAAGGCAGCTCCCCGTAGACCCGCGCAGGGTGCGCAGCCCTCTCCGGGGAATCATCTCCCCTTCCCACGGGCTGGGATGAGCAGGGTGGAGAAATGAGCAGGTTCCTTGCTGGTATTTCTGTTTCCTCTAAAACTGCATTTCGCATAAGGATGAGTGTAGCAAGGAGAGGCTTTAGTGTTTTGGTTTTTTGTTGTTGGGTTTTTTTTTTTCCATTTTCCTTTTTTTTTTTTTCCCCCAACAGCTATCGCCCCGGCTTTTCCTAAGTTTTCCACAATTCACCCGTTCCTCCCCCTTTTCGTCCTTTTCGAAATGATGATCACCGCCTGCTGATACGGACCTAAAGGCTCCCCCCCCGATCCCCCCCTCCTTACGTAAAACAAGCAAATACACGAGTAAATAAAAGCTGCTTGACGGAGCAGCCTGCCTGCCGCAGCGCAGCTCTCCGCGGGGGGGGGGGGGGGGGGGACACGGGGGGGACACTCCGCGGGCAGCGGCAGCCGCTCCTTGCCGGGGGTGGGCTGGCTCCCCGGGCTCCCGTCTGGGCGAGGGTAACCCACCGAATCCCAGCAAGGGGTTTTCTCCGAGGGGCAGGGGCTCCCCAGGAGGCTGAAGAACACACCCCGTCCCTTGCTGCCCCCCCGGGGGGCCGGCACGGGAGGAGCCCTGGGCAAGGGGAGCTGCTCTCCCCCCCCAAGAATGTGGAACACGCTCCGGGGTCGCCGCTGAAAGCACACAACCCGTATTTTTTAGTGAAGAGCGTTCTCTGGCGAGCTGCCTGCCTGCCACCCCCCGCGGATGAGCGGGCTCTGCAACCGCAGATCTGGGCAGCAGATCGACACGGCACTTACAGCCTCACGCAGAGACCCGCGCCCTAGGAAAGCTTTTGCCGCTGCTCATCTGCGGGCTCCAAAATCGCCCTTTTGTTTCGGGGGTGACGACCCCCTCCTGGCCCCGCCGTCCTCAGCTCAGAGCCCCCGGCCTGTCCCGGCCCCGCTCCATCCCCCGGAGCCGCCGAGGCTCGGGGGCTGCCGCGCAGCAGAAAGGAGTGGCTGCAAAAATCCGGCACAGGTTTTTTTTTTATTTATTATTATTATTTTTTTCTCTTTATGGGTGATGTCTTTACTTTGGCAGCCGAGAATAGCTCGTAACAAGTGACAGAGGGAGCGGCCAGCAAGGTTTTCCAGCAGACACCGGCCTTGCTCGCAGGAGCTCCGCTGGCGACCGCTGAAGTGTTGGGAGGGGAGGAAAGCAGCGCTGCTGCGGGTGGGAGTGCGGGCAGCTCGTTAGCGAAGCTTCAGTTCAGAGGCACCGCTCTGCAGCGACGTGAACTGAGCTCTGCGCTTGCCAAGAGGCGGGGGAGAGCTGGCGGTGGCGGCTTCGCTTGCCCGGAATCACACACACACGCAGCCCCCGCAGTCCCCGCACGGACTCGGTGCGGAATGGGGCGGGGGGGGGCTGCTTGGTGCTTTTCGCTTTGGTTAAAATGTCATCAGACTGGGGGAGGAATGAAGAGCAAATCAGGGGAAGAGCACTGGGGGAAGAGCCGAGCGGAGCCGGGCGACAGCGCCGGGAGCAGCCGGCGGACCCACCGCAGCCCACCTCCTTCCCTCGCTGCCACCCGTCTGAGCGCCGAGCGCAGCCCCCAGAACGAGCATCTAGAGAGCAGAAAATATGTGGAAATAAGAACCGGGGGGGGGGGGGGGGGAAGAAAAGAAAAAAAAAGAAAAAGAAAAAAAGGAAGAAAAGTGCGAGAGTAAAAAAGTTCACCTTCATCCCCTCACAAACAAGACCTTCACACAGTGAAATGTTTCCTCGGGTAAGGATGTACCCCGATACGGTTTTATCCTCTCGACCCCTTTTGGTAAATCCCTGTAACGCACGATACTTTCGGGGTTCCCCCCCCGCCTCGTTTGCCCTGTCCTGTCCCAGTAATGCTGGCATGAGCTCGCCTGAGGATGACGGTTTGACTTGATTTGAACACAAACCCTATGACAGCAAGACTGGGGCATTCAAAAACGATATAAAATCGGGAGAAAATAGCAGATCGAAGTTGGAGTACCCGAAAAACCGTCAGACAAAACACACTGTAGCCAGGATGGGCTTTACCTTTATGAGACGCTACAAATTGCGGCTATGGACACCTTGGAGACCTTTGAAATCCCTTCATTAGCTATTTGATGCTTTTGACATCCGAGCTCATTGTACCCTCGAGGCGCCCAAAACATTGAAAACCAGGTTTTATTAACCTAATAAAACGCACGCACACAAAATTCAGGAAAAATTCAAGAATCAGAAAGGCAAAAAAAGACCTCTGATGAGTTTCCGGAGGTTTTTCAAGGTTGGATTAAATGTGGAGAAGACGAACTCTTTATTGTTCGCAGTAGGGTTTTTTTTAAACTTAGACGATTAGCTTCACATCGAAATTCCTTTAAAAAAGAAATCGAGCATTCTTTTACTTTTATAACTGACAAGCTGTCTTCGTTTCCATCTTTATGATACATTTTCCCGCTTCCTTGATTCCTGCATTATGCAATAACTCAGTCATTTTTATGAACAAAGAGGAAATATAAAGAGAAACGTTACAGCAGCAGTGTGTGTTTTCTGCCCACAAGCAGAGTGGTTCGCATGTAATATATTTTGTTTCCAGCCAAAACTAACGATCTTAACGTCTTACATGACTGGAAAGGACGGATTTACAGCATGGCCATTGTACACCGGGATATTGGGATTTTTCTGTGCCATAAACATCACCTGGGCGGGGGTCCTTCCGCTTCCCACCCCTTTGCGGACAGCATCCCTCCTCTGGCAGCATCAGGGAGAAGAGGTCCAGATGTTTTCCCCCATTCTTTCCCACCCGCTTTTCTAGTCCGCAAAGAGAATTGTTCACAAAAAAAAAAAAAAAAAAAAAAAAAAAAATCAATAACGACTCAGGATAAGAAAATAATGATAAAAAAAAATCACCTTTGTGATTGCTTTGACCCAAGAAATCTAAACAAGCTCCGGGCTGTCAAACCCAGCCGGAAGGCAGCTGCAGCCACCCCTCTCCCCTGCACAGTGCTTTTGATGCCCAGGGCACTCGTTGCTTGCTTAAAGCCGCATGAGAAAACTTCCTTTTTATATCAGATCCCCCTAAAGCGCTTTTTTTCCACCAAAAAGTCCCATGTGGGGCTCTGCAAGGCACGGCTGGTGCCGCAGATCCCCAGGGCTCTTCGCACCGTAACTGGGGCACAAGCGCCGTCAGCCCGGTGGCCGTTAGCGACTGGTGAAGAAGTGTGCGGACTGTAAAGCTAAGTGTTGTGTCCTTTAGATACGGGCTTATCTATATAGCCGTTAAACCCACACTTGCCTCGTCAGCATGCAGAGAGGCGGAGGTTGTCTATTCCTATAGGAGAATATTTATCTGGTGCCTTTGGGGCAGGAGGCTTTAATCCAGTCGGACTTGACTTGCCAGGAGAAACCCCTTCCTTGTTTTTGTTTGGTGGGTTGTAATGCTGTGGATTAAAATCCTTAAAAGCTTGCTGTTTACCCACAAAACAAAGACAATCTAGGTGGAGTGACAGGAGTCTTAATGTATGATGTCTTTTCTGTCATTCCTTCTTGGAAAAGTTCATCATCAGACCATACACACAGGCTGTTGGCGAAAGCAAGCTTTATATACATTCCAGAAAAAGAATAAAAAGGAAAATAGCACCCAATCCTGCCAGCTGTCACTGAGGCTGGAGCACGCAGGGTCAGGTCCGTGTGGTCCAGCTGAGCTAAAAGTAAAGCCAGCAGCAAGTCTCCATTGGATCGGACCATCACCCGGATCGGGCCCTGGAGATGGACACAGCAAGGAAGCAGCTGGGGTAAATCTCTGGACTGGCACTGGTGTACACCGCTTGTCTGATCCGTGTTATTCAGTCGGCTTGGAAAGTGTTGTGGTGCGAGCTGCAGGGATTAAATAGAATTAATAAGATTTAGGTCCTGATCCTGCACCCCCAGTCTTTCTCCTTAGCAGAGTGTTATCTGCTTAAGGATGCTCTCCTGTGGTATGGACAGCTTCAGGGTGCTAGACACCTCAAATACCAGACTTTTATTAATGCAAGAGCAACAAAAACTAGTCTAGGAGGTAACTAGAAGGATGTTCTGTTATTTTTCCTAGTTCTTTCACCATTCCTGTAAATTTCAAAGTTTGATACAAAGATTAGCAGCATTTCTTTTCATTTTTATAGGCAAGGAAACTGAGGCACCAGGAAAAACAGCAGTTTATCCAAGGTGCAATTTCAGTGGTAAAGTGCAAGATTAAACCACAGGTTATTTGCATCCTGGTCTGGTGTGTATATACCACAGCCACACTGACTTTCAGATAAAAGCCTCTGCCTGGTTCTTACTGAAGTCGGTGGAAATTTTAGCACCGCTTTCAAAGAAAAGGCTGAGGAGCCTGGTAAATGGTCACTTGCTATCGATCCTTTCTGAACAGCTCTGTGCTTTTCTTTTTTTTAACATAAGCAAATCTCCCAGCCCCATTTGGGGCCCAGCATTTGGAGTGGGGAGGGGGGCTGTAGAAAAATGGGACCATTGGTATGCTTTGGTCCAGAAGGAAGTAAAATAATCAGTCTTCCAAGCAGCATTTTCAAACAGGGGACAGCTGCAATCCAAACCCTTTCTCTCAGTTGCAACTGTACATTTTTAGAAGGGCACACTTTTTGATCTGTCTATAAAATCCTAAAATATGGTGATTTTGCTGGCAGCAGAATGCATAACAGCAGCAGACTGAATTATTCATGTGAAAGCCAAGTCATAACTTTCTGTGACACAGCACACACAGAATTCAGGGCTTTGCCATGAGTAGAAGTTTCACACGCCTTAACTTAATCCCAGTATAATAGAGCCAGATTACAAGAAAGGAGATTTTTCTCAGTAGCTGTCAGCTTTGAGGGTAAGGCTGTGGATATTATCTCACTATCAGCCTATCACCATGATTAAAATAAAATCCAGAGCTCCAGAAAACAGAGAGGAATTTTGCCACTGAGTTAAGTGAGAATAGATGAATTCTTTTGATAAAATAACAATATTCCATTACGGTTGGTTTTGGACAATTACTGTCCTGTGTTTCACAGAATCACAGAATAGTAGGGGTTGGAAGGGACCTCTGTGGGTCATCTAGTCCAACCCTCCTGCCGAGATTGTTTGCAATCTGCCTTGCTTCAGCAATGGTCATTTGGGTGCAGGAGTCTCACCGGCTTCATTTAGCAAAGCCACGTGAGCCAGAATTGCAGCATCACGGCTTCCTCCTACCCTACTCATGGCAGTGAGATTTGAAGGCACTGTGTTCTGTGCAAAAAGAGCATTTTTTGGCCAAACCTTCAAAGGCATCCTCTGACAGCTATGGGAAATTATATGCCTAAAGGAGGTGGACACAGCCATGTGGGTCTTGTCCTCCTCTGCCTACATTTGCCAGTTGTTAATGTGCATTTTGCTGAGCCTTCCATGGGGTCCCATCTGGTATCTCACCGTGTTTACCTAGCGCTCTCATTGCAATGATGGATGATTGACTGCTAGGCTTGAACTACTATAGGTTTTTCTTACCCAAAATGTTATTCCTGAGGGTCTCTGACAGCTCCCTTCTGTGATTCCTTAAAAGCCACCCTCCCTTCTGGTCCTCTCCTGCATTTGGTCTTAGAAAAGATGCTAAAAAAGAAACGAATGGGCCAATAAGCAGTTTATTGCCTCAGTCATTTGGGATCCACAATGACCCTGAGTACCCCCTGCCTTGTAATCACATTAGGTTGTGTTAGCCCTCAGCCTGCCACAGAAAGTTCTATGTCATATATTTCTGCACTTTCAAAAAAAAAAAAAAACACAAGTGCCGAAGTAAGACATCAATTTTCCTGCCACTCAATATTTCAGGCTATAATTGCTGACTTGTTGAGTGCAACACAAGCCAGCAGTAATTCCAAAGGCTCCAGATGATTTTATGCTTTTTCTTTTTTTCCCCTGGTTTGTAAGAAAAGTGCTCGAAACTAAAACAAATCTAGGTCTTCATAGCTGAAGTTTTAAAAGACTAGAGGATTTTCTAACCAGCCGAAGGAAAGAGCAGGAAGAAGAAATGAGAACAGCCAGAGGGAGCAGATGTTACGGTTCCTGTGAATGCCCTTTTTCCAAGAGTATCTAATCAATACGAATCAAAGAGCAAGTGAACCCTTTATAATGATCCATTTTTCATTAGGATATATTTCCCAACTTCCTCCAGCCGCAGGTGGTTTCTGACCTGGAGATGGGGGTCCAGGCTCCGCTCCACCTGCCAAGCCGAGTGAGGCAGTCCGGCCGCGGTCACCGCACACCAGGCTGCGCGTCTCCGAGCTGCGCGTCTCCGAGCTGTACCCTCTAGTGGGCTCCGTGTGCATTTTATTTCGGGAAAAAAACCTGGGAGAAGAGTTTTATGTGCAATTTCCATTTTCAAGGAGTGTACTGCTGAAAAGCTCTGCAACACCTTCCTTGCTGTGCTGGAGGAATATCCTTGTTGTTTCAATATTTTAAGCACTGAATAGGCTCTAGCCCAACATTTTTAAAAGGGGATCTAAAAAACACAGCGCAAGGAAGAAGCCCTCTGAAGAAAACACCTTTTTCCCTCGCGGGAAGAAAGCTGAACGTCTTTTTGTTTTTCCAGGCATGAAAGAGCAGAGGGAATTCCAGGCTAAAGTAAAGGACTAAAGAAGTGTTAACATATTTTGATTATATTTTATAACTGCATGGATCTCATTAAAAGTAACCTTTCTAAAATAATTCCCAGGCTGAGCACTCGTTTTGTGGGGGAATATATAATGACAAAATGGTCTTGTGAACAGATCCACTTCCATTATTCAGGCATTTGAAATTTAAACAATGAATGAAAAAAAGGTCAAAAAATGCTTCCAGTTTGCTCTTTACCATCATCACACTGACTTTTAAGCCAGTCACACTTACAAAAAAAGTATATCAAGAAAATTCTGCCCAGCTTTAAAACAATGACAGTGACAGCACTTAGTTATAAAAAGGAAATCCAGCATTGAGGGAAACGTCTATATTATGCATTAATATTTCAAACCACTGGTTTTTTATCCAGAATTGCCTTGGATTTGACTTTCCTTTAAATAGCGTAAACTATACATATGACAAATGTCGGAAGAACAGTCCAGAGCTGAGCACTTAATAATGTACTGTGGGGAGAAGGAGAGAGGAAGACAGTGATAGCTTATACCTAGATTTAAAAAAACACACAAACTAGTGTTATCACCTCTTCATCGATCCCCAGTCAGAAGAAAGCTGTAATTTCCTCATCTCTTGGGTATATCTAGGTAGCTCCGCTCCACAGCCAACCCAAAGTGGTGACAGCTCAAGAAAGTGTCACTGTCGGATTCCTCCAGGTCAGAAACACCCAAGAAGATTCAGACCAGATTCAGATGCTGATATGATTTTCCTGGGACTTTGCAAGTACCAAGATCAGCATGTGCCCGTGTGTGGGGCTGGGAATTTTTAATTTTTTTTTTTCCTTTTTATTTGTCTTTTAATGTCAGATTTGTGGCCTGCAGACAAGACGCGGCATGTGCATGGGCAGGCATGACGGGTGGCACTCTGCCCATGGTACCACCCGCGGGGCCACCCGCAGCCTCCCCCCACCACAGCCACCCACCCCTGCTGCGAGCACATGGCCTTAATTCCACCCCCCAGCCCTCACGAGGCACGAAATATCACTTTTGTTGCAGCTTTGCTGGAGGTGTCCCACCAAGAGCCAGCATGGGCCAGACCATATGGAATGACAGCCAAGAGCTGATAACCCAACTCTCCTCCTCACCATCTCTTTGACCTGCTGAGCTAGGGAAGGAAGGAGGCTAGGCCGGAGCAGCTCACCCCCTTTCCCAGCTCCCCGGTGCTGCCTGGCAGCTATAACTTGAGGGATGCTATCAGAACAGTTGAATGCATCAAGCTTGGAAGTTAGAGGACAGTAGTGGCAGAAACAATTGTATTATAACCATGTCGCCTTGTGTTTTCAAAGGTCTCTAGCCCAAAGCAGCTCTCTTTCTGCAGGTTTTTTGCATTAAAAATTCATATTAATGTTCTGCTTTGTTTATTTCATTGTAGGAGGAGAAAACCAACACATTTCTCCATTATCAGAGGAGAAGGAACAGTGGCAGGAAATTAGGTCAGTGAAATTGCCCTGCTGTGTGGAGAAGGGGCTTTGTTCCTTAAGAAATTTCCACTGGAGAAAACAAGTATCCCATGCAGCAGAGCTGTCTCCTTTGCTTCGTCTCAGGCCCCCTTCCCAGCTCTTTGCCATGGATCCAATTACCCTTCCCTGGGAACAAGATGTGGCTCTAAATTAAATCAAACCATTTATTTGTCTGGGGCAGCTTGGCTAAGCTGCATCATGTGGTTTTCAGAGAAGCCGCTGCCATCTGAACGTACGTCTTTGCAGTTGTCACTCCTCGTCAAGAAAAGGAGAGCCATGGGTGCCTGTGTCAGACTGGCATTTCTATTTGTGGACATTTTTGTTTCCCTCGAGGGAAATGCTCCCACCCAGGATGGGTCTTCTTTTCTTTATTCGTGCTCTTTTCCTGTCTCCCTTCACAGTCTTCTTTTCAAAAATACATTTTTCTATACTGGAGACATGCAAATCTCCAGGTACCCCAAAACATCTGCTTCCCAAAGTCTGATTTCTTTCAGGCCTCTCAAAACAAATTCTATGCAGGTAAAGACCTAAGATGCCTGTTCTAGCGAAGAATCCTCTGAATTCCCCTGTGTTTTTTTCCAGTCTGCAAGGAAGGAGGGAGATTTCTATCCACTTTGCGATGGAAATAAGCCAGCATTCTGCATTTTTGCATGTATCTCCTAGATGCTTTGCTCAGGTCCCTGTGCAGCAGCTTCAACAGGGCTGCTTTATCTCACATTCCCACAGGAAGAAAAATACCTGTATCTTTGGTATCTGACCCGAAATTACAGGTGAGAGGAACCTGGAAGGGTGTCACTGATATTCTTCCCAACTCACTCTTGCTGTTCAGTCCCTCCGTGCCTGTCCAGCCTTTCTCCTGCAAGATCTCCTCACCAGGGAGATGCCCCAAAACCACATCAGAAGGCTCTTTGGGGACTTTAAAACTTCCACTTTTTTCTATGTACGCTCATTTTTCAATGGGAACTCATCCATAGGAGTGTTTGGGACTCATATGATGGGATTCTCTCCCCTTTCATGGTCTGGAATGGTTTTGATTTCTTTCATATATACAAGACACTTGTGACACTGAGCTGCTGGAACAGCCATGGTAGCCTTTGGTCCCAGGGACACAGAAAGGAGCTCATCAGACCCTCCTAAGAAGACTGTGGCTACAGAAATTCAGAAATGGTAGATAAGGGAAGTATTTGAAGTTTGTACAAGGAAAAGAATTTATTAAGGAATGAGATGCAAGGAAGTAGTGCAAGTTACTGAGGATGTGTTAAAAGCACTTCTTATGTCACCAAATGAGCAGTCATACATAGAGACCTTCAAAAGAATTTCCATTCTTGAGCACTGTAGTGTTTCCTGTGATCTGTTGAAAAAAGCAAGTGCCTCCAGGACAGATGGAGAGAGGAGGTCCAGGCAGCGACTTTCTGTTAAGCCTGAACCATCCTGAAGGCAAACAGATAAATCTGAACACAACAGAGCCTTACAGCTGAAAGGACTGGCACCTTAGGAGGCAATTGCCCTTCTGGGCAATAGGCCAAATGTTGGCAGGACACAACATCCAGGTTTGCATTTACATCGGTGATTTTCCCCAGCCCTAATCCAGACTTCTGCAGAAATGGTTCCGCAATGGGACCCCCCTCGCAGCGGGTCCTTGCCATAGCCCCTGCTTTACACACGATCCATTGTACCGCTGTAAACACTGAGTGATGGTGAATTAGAGACACATTTTGGAAATAGGCTCCTGCTTCTGTGTTAGGTTAATTGGTGGTTTGCTAGTATGTTAACTGATCTGCACATTGACCTCAGGCTTGGTTTGTCTCTAATGAACAAAAGCAGTTCTCCAGCAACAGGTAACCACTGATTTCTCAGGGACTATAACTTAACTAACAAGCATTGAGTTACTGAGTCTCCCATCTGGCCAAGAAGTGAGAAAATCCTTCTTAGGAAATTCACCCTCTCTGTCCCCTAAGGAAAGAGGTTATTAGAAAGATCTCGAGTCTATTTAAAACCCAAAGCCGGGGATTGTTTGAAACCTTTCTTGTTTCTTTTCAATAAACTGCCCCAAAGCTGAAGTGACTTTTTGGACCATAGTCTGACGGCTACCAATTTTATTTCTATGGTAAAGTTCATCAAGAAAGAATTCACCTTTTGTAGAAAACCTCTTTTTGATCAGGAAATGTATTTTTGCCAATATTAAGTCCAGCTAGACAGGCTCTTGTCAGGAAGTAGGATAGGGCCAGGCTGAAAATCCAAGACTTTTTCCCTTTCCTGTTAGGATGTCCTTGCATTGACAGGTTATAAAGCTGAAATATGCTCTGAAAAAAAACCCCAGACCCCAACAACAGCTCGCAGAGATGGCTCTTGGGTGACCCAGTGGCCTGGCTCCTATTTTTTTCCACGGGATATAGGAAGAATTGCAAAGGCTGCAAACCTTTGCAAAAGAAATGCTGCAAGTTGAAAGCCATGCTGACTGCATTGGCTGCCAGGAGTTTCGAGATGATCCCTGGAAACACATTTGGTTTTAATCAGGCCCCTGCACTGTGGAACATCCTGTTTGTCTACACTTATTATTACTGACAAATTATGCTTCTCCAAATCTCAGGGAGCATTCACTTTATCCTCACATTAAACCTGATTGGAAACAGTAGGTTTAATTGGACTCAGCATGAGGCCCAGTCGTAAACTGCACCAGTTCCTTGTTTTATTGTGGCATTCACTAGATGTGTGAAAATTCTATATTTCATATACAGACCCCAATTTGCTACTGCGAGGGCTGTTAAAGACAATGCCCAGATGCCCTGTGCTACATGAGCAACCTCTGCCCGCTCTCCGCACACCCGTGGCTGGGAGAAGTTTGCTGTTCTCAGCAGTTTGTGTACATAGTAAGTTGTTAGAAAGGAAAAGTTCTAGCCCCCAAAATCTGAGTGTTGCCTGCCATTCCTAACTGAGCCCCGCAGTTTGCAGGACTGCAAGGGTCTGCTCTGCTTCAGTTGAGTTTGCGAGAGATGGAGAAGGCGGTGCAGGGTGTAGAGGATTGTCGTCTTGTTGGTCTTGCTGAGAAACATGAGCACCATCTTTCTCTCATCAGCTGGAGACTGTCTCCTAGGAAAAGCCTATTGTACTAAGCACACCTGAGAGACTAGAGGTGTATAACTTTAAGATATTCTGCACTTGTGTGGATGGTTGATTATACAGAGGAAGAGTTGAAACTCTTATGTCTGATGGAGCCTGCCGTTGTTGGACCTGCACGATGACTGAGGGTAGGGTTGCATATTTGGCCAATGCTCTTAGATCTTTCCAACATCTCTGATTCTCCCTTGCATGGGTTGATCCTCCAGCAGTTGTGCCTCATCCAGGTGTGTGTTGCAGGGAGAGTCAGGTGTTTCCAAATCAGTGAGAAAGTCCAGTGAGGTGTCATGTAGTGGGAATCTTGGGTGGAAGCCCAGAAACTGAGCTCATGTTCCACATCATGGAGAGTGGCTGGCAGGAGCCAAGGTATTAAGTAACCTCTTTCCAATGTCCTGGGTGTGGAAAAGCATGAGACAGCACGATCTGTCTGGGATTCGGAGGAAGAGGAAAAAACAAACCAGCAGAAGGCAAACAGAGAACCCAGCCTCTTTGCTATTCATGTTTACTTAACTTGGGATTATTCATTAGGATCCAAAGGTGGCAAGGGGTGTGATCCGCTGAAATGAAGCTTTTCATGTCAGTAGGGTCTCTCCTAAGTGGGTAAAATAATACCGTTCAGGGGATTATCTTGGGTTATATACTATTTTAAACTGAATTTAAATAGCATTTACATGTGCCATGCCTTAATACACGATGCTCTGGAAGCTTATCTAGGGTGCTTTTGGTGTGTTTCCAGTTTGTAAGCTGTTTGTCCCTGTGTTTTGTCAAAAACCTCTTGGAAATGATAAAAACGTCACATGGGTTGTTGATTAAGGCTCCCTACCAGAAAAACAAGTAGAAAAGGAATTGCAAAGGTAATGAATATGCATAAGATGGAGACTTGTCCCAAACCATGCCAGAGCACAACTCAAATCTTTCTCCAAAACTGTCTTCGACAAAATCCATACCTCTTGTTGTCTGGCAGATAGTGTCACTGTAATGCTCCTTCTAGTGACACAAAAACTTTAACTGTCTGTCTTGACAATTAGCTTTGTACTTTAGGTTGCTTCCTTGATCAGCTGGTGCCTGCATTTAGAGACTGATATTTGTTTAGGGGAACCTTTAAAAAGGTCACAGCAGCAGGCTTGCTTGTAGGTGGCTGTGATGTTGAGCAAGCTTAGCACATCTGAAAATGATGCCCATCTGCTCTGCTATTAAATATCGGCCCTGTAAAGGTACTAAGCAGATGTGTTTCCTTGGAGTAGTAAATCCTCAGTGCTTTTCTGGAGGCCTCAAAGATGTAGCTGTGTAGCTGGTCCCTGCTGTCCCTTGGATCCTTCTGTGGTGTGGACAGGAGATGTGCAACCAGGGCCATACCACTCACATCCCACCAAAGCAGGGTCAGCAAACCAAACATGCAGACTTTTGCCCCCTCTGCTTCTCATAACCTGGAGTATTAATGTCTACCACATCATTTTTGGGTGCTCTCTTCTTTGTGCACCTCATTTTCTTTGGCTTGATTTCTGAGGTACTCAACCAGCATGTGTTACTTCGGGATGTTTTTTAAATAGACAAATCTACAAGTGAGTTACGGCTGAGATACCAGCGTATGTCACAGAGTCAAGGGACCTGTCTCTGGTTGAAAATTGCTTATATCTTTCTCGATGCAATATGTTTCCTCTATGATATTTTGAAAGAAAACACACTGCAGTGGTTAGAAGAGATGTGGGGCTTCTTACCAGATGGAGGTGGCCTGACAGCTTGTAAAAAACCCTTTGCAAACAGTTAGCAGTAACGACAACTGACCTCAATTACTGAAGCCTTTCATTTCTCCATCTGGGAAGCGCACTTACGATTGCGCGATGCTGGGGTGACAAACAGGCTGGAAGGCATACAGAAACGGTCTATATAAAACCATAGTGCTTTTGAAAGCATATCCCACAAACAAATCCTTTCTCATGCTGTATTTTTCCCCCAGTTCAGCTTTGGTACTGAACTTTCCATTTTCAACTGACCAACATAAATTAAAGCCAAACATTGGCATAGAGAGGAAAGATGGAGAAAGTTGACCGTTTCCCTCAGGAGGTCAGCCACAAATTCCTGCTGTTGTCTGAGAAATGATGAGCTACTCTTTGGAGACATGACTTAGATCGTTTAGTGTCACCGGGAAACTTCTCAGGCGGTTCAACAAGGGTTGAAATATGTCATCTTTTTTTTTTTCCTTCCCCTTTTTTATAAATATAGTTTTAGACTATGTGTGTTCTTTTTTTTTTTCTTTTAATATAGTCTTCTATACAAAAAGCCAGTTGTGCCTGGTGCTATTTCCTTTGGGCAATCTTACAAGAAATGTTCCCAGCTCGCTTCATGCCACTACAAATATCTCTTTACCTCGGAGAAAAGGGCACATCACTCACTTTGCAGGCCTAAATAAATTTGACTGCTTACAGCTCTAACAGCTCCGGCTGACAAAGTGCACCAAGGCAAAAATGTCATTCCCCTTTCACCATTAGTCTCACTTGTGTTCTTCTTAAATATAGGATACTAATCCATTGCTGGTAGAAGGGCTGTCATGGGAGACAGGCTAGCTGGTGATTGCCTCCCACCCACTCTGCTGAGTTTCAAGATGAATTTCCAATCAAATGGAGACTTGAAGTGCTAAAGATGGAGGATTTAGAAGATCTTGTAGGTGAGATTTCCAGACAGAAGGAAAACAAGCTTTCCATTTCACCTAAAATGATAAATAAGGAGAAACGGTTTCGAACCTTCAGCAGAGGCTTTTCTAGTTTTCACATTTACTGTGGCTCGTTGCTGACTGACTTAACAGATGCAACCTGTATTTAATAGGGATGAGTAAAATGGTTCAAGACGCCGTAAATGTTCATCAAAAACTCACACGAAGTCTGAAATGAGCTTTCTGCTGATTTTCTCAAAGCTGACTTTTTTATTTCCTCTTCGTCATGTAATGGCTCTGGCCCCACTTTCATCCCTGGATTTCATCCAGGGAAAGAAGTCAAAGAAATTTCTTCTGCTGAGATATTTATTGCACTTGCTGTTCTAGGAAGTATTTGTAACTTGTTCAAAGTTCAAAAAATCACCTCAAATCTTTCAGACTGACCTATGAACCTGTTGCAGATTCATTTCTGAGGGCGTAAAATACAGGTTTGAAGCTTTTACAGTTATTTGGGGGAGGGAAGAAAAGTATAAATAAGTGCTCTTACCACTAATTCTCTAATTTTTTATGAATGTCTAAAAACAAGTAACTCCCCCAGGGCACTGATCTTATGCTGTTCTTTAGCTAAATAAAATGAAATCTTTCTGTTCACAGTCTCTTGTAACTACAATGGGCTTCCACTTGACACAAGGGATCTGGATGCCAGTTGGAATCACTTTATTTTTTTCTCTGCTGGTGGACTATGGTAAATCCCACTAGTAGGATACTGGTGGATTAACTAATAACAGTGGCATGGTTTTTAAGGCATATAAGCCTTGACTTAAATAATGATTTCCAAAGCAGGTGGTGTAGAGTTTTCCTTTCTCCTTGTTTGCCATTACAGATTTACACTTCATGCCTCAATTTTTTAGATTATCCACCCCCAGTGTAATTTAATGGTATGTAAACCCACCAGCAGGTTTAGAAGCTGCAGATCATTTAATTGGAAGAAGCGTCTGGGGACAAGTGGAAAATCCCTCCATGAACTGCCAGGCCCTACTTCCCTCTGTACCACATCCATCGAGACGCAAATGAGAGGTGCTGAAATAAGGAAGAAAGTGTCAGAGGAAGGTCTCCAAGCACCGCGCAGGGTGGCAGACCACCCCGTGAGCATCCAGAGGTCAGTGATTCAGCCTAAAAAATGAAAGCAGACCTGAGCACATTCCCAAGCAGCGAGTACCAGCAAGGACTGTGTTTTACCTGATTAAGACCACCTCTGTAACATGCTTTTTTTCCTTCCTTTCTGGGAGAAAAAAAAGGCCTGTCATTGTATTTAAACTGTAGGCACCTTATTAGCAATGGTAAGAGCATCATCAATGTTAATTGTGGTCACACATGACGTACTGGCTTGTGGCTCCCCCAAAGTGCTGTTTGGAGTGGGAGACTGGTCCCCACCCCTGCTAGTAGCTTTGGAAATAAATATTGCTCCTCGTTAGCGCAAGGAGGTGATGGTCCTATATCCTGTTTAGGACATGGATACATCTTGGAAAGAGTTTTTTACCACTCATCAATATATCCAATACATTTGCTTTAGTCGCCAAAGCAGCATTCCCTGCAAACAGCATTTCTAGGAATAGTTCTAGTCCACAGCTGAACATTGCTGAACAGACAGAATAAGGGAGATGGATATTTTCCGTATCATTTATGAAAAATTCACTCTTTCTGTGTCAAGATGTACCCTAGCACTCTAGGTGTGAAAGCTTAATCATAATAAAAAGGATTATCTTAATATGCATATTAATGTGTAGCAAAGATTGAACCTGTGGTGGTAAACAGCAAAATCATCAGACGTGGACCCTACTTGCTGTTTGGTACAAGAACAGACACACACCCTTCTGCAAGAAACCTTCGCTCCTCTTCTGCTGTGGAAATATGGTTCAATTTCTTTTAAAGGTGCATTAGGAAGCTGGAGTTCAATATTAGGCATTTACAGTTCCAGAAAAAAGACATCTTCGGGGGGGGGAGGAACTTGTAATTTTGTCAAATTACACAGAAAATTAAATTGGAGCAGCAAAAAAGTGCCTGAAATGAGGTAGTGAAAAGTTTCACAATGAAAAACCTCTATGTGCTGCATATGCAAAAAAGTGTTTCAGTCGCCTTCACCTAATTCTGCACATTTCTCTACAAGCAATAATGACATAGTCTTGCTTTCATTCTTAAATACATGGCTCTTTGTTAACTCTTTTTATGTTAAAATGGGAGGATAACTATTCTCAGTTGCATTTTTCCTTTCCCTCCTTCTTAACCATTCAGATTCAAAAAATTATAATTGGATTCAGACAGGTAAATAATCCTTATTCTTACAAAAAAAAAATCAGCTGTCATGAGTTAAACACCATTTTTCCCTAACCCCAAATAAATATTAGACATCTTGCATTTGATTGTAATAACACAATTATCACTTCAGATACAGCATGTTGGAGGGGTTTTTTCTAAAGGCTTTATTGGAATTCCTTAGACTAAATTTGCTGTGGATTTATGATGGCTTCATTAAAAAACAGAAATCAAATGGATGTGAAGGACTTTGAAGAGTTTGTAGTACATACATAAATAGAAATATCTTGCAAGATTTTGCGTTTTAAAGCTGCTTCTGTTTCAGATGCCCTTGAAATTTGTCACATAGTAGTAGTAGTTCAGGGCCAAATGTGAAGTACTAAAGTACTTAGTAAATTTATTTTTAATTGCCAGCTACAGTTAAGATTCATGTGCAGTATTGCTTCTCCCTTAAGTACAGTAAATCCAGAGTAAATCTGCTCCAGTGCTTATGTTTTCACTGATTTTACACTGACACAGCGGAGATCTCAGGAAAGATCAGAATGGAAACCCTACTCGTTAAATAGCAGTAACATGTCTCCATAAAAGATTTTTATTTCAAGTAATCACAGCTTGTATTTAAAACTGTCCTGATGCAATGTTATAATCACTTCTATGAAGTGTGATTTTTAGATTCTTCCTTATTTTAATCACAGAGAAGAGCCCTGAGGGAGAAACATGGGCCATGGAATCTGAAATTTTTCAGGCTTTGGCTTCATCTTGAATCTAGTTAAATCAGGTGTAGATGTCCATTAATTAAAATGGGACTATAATCAGGCTATTTTCCATACTAGCAGTGTGTTATATCAGAGTACCTAAAAACTTCTGCAGAGAGAATGGAGTGGTGTCTTCTCTATGACCTTGGGCTGATGGGACAAGAAGAAATGGGATTACATTACAGCACAGAAAGCTGAAGTTAAAAGCTAAAAAGCTTCCAAGTGGTGAGGGTGACAAAATGTACTCCGGCATGGCTCAAGGAGCCAGGGAGCTGCGATGGCTGCAGAGCTTTGAGGAAATGCTGAATGTCACTTCTGACCAAACATTTTCATTTTGTCATTTCTGGGTCACAACTTTCGGCTATGATCATATTTAGGCTGGTTTTACCTTGTCTTCCCGTTTTGCAACCAAGTGGCAAACCAGTATCCAAATATCTTCAATGAGCAATGAGTAATAATGCTAGTTGCAACTCCTTGTAGGTATTTAGATGGCTAATGGTCACAACAGGAAACTTATTAGGCGTCATCAGTAGAGGTGAAGGGGAGCAGAAAGTGAGCAGAAGTTAAACATCTAACCTTCTTCCTCAATTACCTCCCAAATCCATATGTCCGGTATTCACTAGCCCTCATTTACACTAGAATAGACCCATTTTACTTTCTCTTTCATATTTTACCCTGTTGGAAGGTAGCCCACTCGCTTATGTCAGACCTGACAGGATGTGAATTATCTCCATCCAGCCTTGACATAACTGTGTGCACGGTGATGTAATGCTCCAAAAAGTCGGGCTAAAAAAAAGAGACGGTACTTATTAACAGGAAAGGAACAAGCCTCTGTTTGACAACTGGTGGCTGAATATCAAGGAGAGCTTTCTTAGGAAAAAAAAATCATTTATGACCATATGAATTACTATTATTTATTCAGAGAGAAGAGATGGCTATTAAATTTTTAACTAGAATCAGCTGGCTAGGCAACCTACAAGGACCAGGTATTTGGACATGACTTCCAGGTAGATTCGGGCAGCAAAGGTTCAAGCCTGTTGCCTTCGGAATCAATAAAACTGCCAGAACTTCAGTGTGAGCTGGAGCAAGCACAGCCTGCAATGTTCCCTTGCATTTGTCTTCCCCTCCCTCTGGGGGAACATACCAGAATAGCACTACCCTACTCCAGCAGGCCCTTTTTTCTCCTTTTTTCCCCCCATCTCCTGCGGGTGCAATGCGCTCATGTGAAACCCTGTCTCTGTCACCCTCTCATCCCTCCCGCTCTGAGCCTTTGCAGCCAGGGCTGCATTCCAGCGGCTCGATCTGAAACCGTATCCCTCTAAATTTGTGAAGTATTCGGCATGTGCGCATGTGGACTTGTGAACTTTTACCTTTTACCTATCAGCAATGCAGCTTGCTTCACCCTTTCCTTCCCTTGAAATCATTGGATGTAAGTGGTGAAGTCCAATCTGCATTGTGTCATGGCAAAACAGCTCCCTGTCTGCATGCTTTCTTTGCTGTGCGCTCAACGGGGGCTGACACTGGAAATATTGGAGAGGGACCTCAGATGGATCTGCAGATTAATGCACATTTTGCATAGTGTGGGTGAGCCTGGCAGCCCCAGTAGGTGCCAGCTAATGTGGCATCCCTGCAGGTGATGGTACCGGGCAGAAATGGAGACGGGAGACTTTCTCCAAGAATGGTTTGAGGCTTCTAGGATCAGTAGAGTTTGCGGCAGCCAGAGCTCAGGCTGAGCTTGTATGAGCAATATCCCTGGTGCTGGGCCCCGGGAATGTGTTTGACCTGGGGAGATGGAGGGATTCGATAATTTTTTGCAGGATTTCCTTCACTGTGATAGATTACACACAAGCTCTGAGTCTGATGCTTTGAGAAGTGGGCGCTGCAGGGCATCCTGACTCACAGTCCTGCCTGTGAGACACAAGAGCCCATGTTTAGGAACTGTAACCCAGTGATGATGCAAACCCGTTTTGTGCCAGTATTTTGCTCACATTTCTTTTTTAACCAGCGGAGTGCTGCCTGGAGGCAGCACCCAAATAGGCTGTGAAGTAGCAACAGGAGCCTGAAGCAGCTTCTTGAGTGGCCCTGCACTTTTCCAAGGACACTTTTATTTCCTTTCTATTTAGTTCGCATCACTGCAGCCCACTGCTTGGTTAGCTGATGGCAGCATGCTGGGCTGCCCCAACCCCAGCTGCACGGTTCCCACCGTGTCCGTAGCTCCCATGGGAGATCCCCACCAGAGCTTCCAGAGATCTCCACCAGAGCACCAGATGGAGGCATGGTGTGATTGCAAACCTCAAGAGACTCCCAGAAAAGCCCTCAGGAGTAAATGGGCCATGGAGGTGGCAAATGACAAACGCATTTTGCACAGAACAGAGACACATCTAACCTATACCTGAGTGCTGCTGTGCATTGCTGCAACCCGTCTTAAGCTACATTAATGGCATCAGCTGCAAGGAAGAAATGCAGTAATGAATGTTTCTGTTCATGTCTTCAATAAAGATGTCCAAAATGGTCTTCAGCTCAGATCTTTCAAGTCTTTCAGCTAACACTGTAGTTATTCAAGAAAGGGAGCAAAGTATCATTGACAGATATCCTACTATTTCTAATCTACATATATCACTTCTATTTTTACAAACCATATTGATGCTCATATATGTGTGGTTTTTATGGAAGAGATGGGGTGTGTGTCTATATATACGCATAGATGATTACATGTTGGACTTCTTGTTTAGCTAAAAACTTAGATGCCACTTTACTTTTACTTTCCCCTGTTTAATTACAAGATGACTTTGGTTCCTAAGGAGGTCACTCTGACTGCAATGGTTACAGCCAGACATATCGCAATGTCAAGCTTTCCCACGCAGAGCTCTGCCAATGTCTCCCAGCCTTGACCTTGAAACACCCTCTGCCATTCCAAGCCCTCAGTGAAAGCTGAAAAATGTGCTGACACTGAAATCCCTGCTGTACATAGACATGCAATATTCAGGGACATTTCAGAATGATCACGTTTGTTTTGCAAACATGCTCCTGGGCTCCAGGTGCTGGGTGAGAGCTACAAGAGTTGAGTGCTTTGATAACCATGTTTTGTCATTGTCTTGTCATTTACACGCTAAAGACACTTAAATCCAACTGAGCCCTATTTATCTCTACTATAATCTGAAGTGGACTGATTAAATCTGAATCCCTTAATTCTGGTTCTTTTTGATTGGTGGAGAAACAGAAGAGTTGCAAGCTTGCTCTGACTCCAGGGTGACTCCAGCTATTTGGGAACCTGGGTTGTTATCTCTTGTCAGTCCTCCACAAATGCATTTGCAATCTCAGGGTCCAACTGGAAGCATTTGTCAGTGCCCCTTACATAATACTAGGTTTTATGGAAAAAATTGAACCCTCCAGTACAAGCAGAGGAAATTCCAGAGTGAGCTTACTGACAGACATGTCTTGGAAGTTAGCGAGTTGTTTTGGCAGAGACCCAGAATTTTTTTCCTTCTTCCCCACCACCCTTTAAAAAAAAAAAGTAGAAGAAAATCTCCTTTGGAGCAGAGGGTCTTGAAACCTAGGAAGCTCCACTGCTGCTTTGTTTTCAACTCTCTTGAGGATATTTATTGTGAGTCAAGATGGTGCATGCAGAAAAAATTGCCATTCGTGAGGCAGAAAACCGCCATTGAGAGAAACCTCTAGAATAGCAAGGCTGGCTCTTTGGTGTTAACGTATGAAAATTCTGTAGCTTCTTTGATTCGATTTAGTAGTTGCTAAAATATTGCAATCTGGCTGATAAGCCCTCAGCAGAAGTGGGCTGTAGCATCTTAGTATGTGTTTTAGGGAAGGCAGAGATCTGATTTAGCTGTGCAAGAGAAGGAGCTGCAAAGCCTGTGACCAAAAGGCTCTCACCTGGTATTTAACCCAGAAGTTGATGTGCTGCAGGAATGAAGTGCCAAGAGCACTGGGAAACTGAATCAACACCAAGTACAGGCTAAATGTGTGCTAAATCCCTGTGGATGGATGTCCAGTGGGGCTGTGAACATAAACAGAAAGAAGGATGTTTTTTAAAGTGGAATGGAAGAAGGCTGTGTTTGTGTTAAGGCTGTAAATGCACCAAAAGTGCATTTGTTCTGATATTTTAGAGAATAATCTGAATTAATTTATCTGTAGGAGCTTTTCAAGGTGATGTCCATGAAACTCTGATGTAAAAGAGCCTTTCCATTGAATTCCTGCAGACTTTGATTAGGCACCCAGCTGCCCTTTAAGCATGCCTTGCAGTCCCACCATCCCAAAACGCTCACCAATTCAGGTGTCCTCATTTTCAAGGTCAGGGAAGCGTGTGGCTGAAAGCTGACTACACTGTAGGTTCAAAAGGCTTCCAGTTGAAGGGCATATTTTCATCTTTTCCTGTTCTTGCTGCACTCCTCACCCAAAGTGGGAAGGGTGAAAGAAGCTTCAGGTCCCCTCCCGATGATGCCTGAGATGACACTGCTGTGGCTGGCACCCCTCCAATCCTGGCACTGGGCACCGAACAACAACATCCCGCACAAACAGGGACTGGGGACCAAATGTCAGAGAAAGCACAAAAGGTGTTTTTCATAGTTTTCTTGCTCCCCCACTCCAGTCCCAGTCTGTGGCTTTTCTGAGTCATCTTGTAAATACTAGTCTCCTCAGCAAGAAGGACCAACAAAAAGGGAAAAAAAAAAAAAAGCAAAAAAGAGAGAAATGGGGAAAAACGAACCCCTCCTCCTGCTTCCCACCAATGCCCTTCACATTTGTTATTGCATAGGATCTTCCTGGCCAGACTTGACCTGCAAACAGTGGTCACCAGTGAACCATCAATGGCCTTTCACATCTCCAGCAGCTGCAGGGAGGGTTCCTGTAAGCGGTCCTATCACTTTGACACCTCCAAAGCAGACAACGCCAATTGTACACTGTCATGGGCTGTGTTTCAGAGACCACCTTCAATGCTTTGGCTCCAAAGAGCTGCTTTTTTCCAATTCATTGACACAGGGGGAAATATATCTAAAAACTTGGCTGCAGCAGTGAGTGCATGCCTTGAGGATTACACAGCAAGTGAACTTTGTCAGTGTAAGCTCTAGTCAATAGGAGGAATTAAGTAGAAAGACCTCTATTGTTCCAGCCAGCCTTCTGAAGGCACTGATTGGCAGTAAAATGTCTTAAGTGACAGATATAAAGTAAATATTACCTATTCCAAGTCTCAGTATTACTTTGATTACCCACCATCAGTCAATTTGTTCTTTGCCTTGTAACAATAGTGGCTGCTGTTATGCTTTAGACACCTCTGATGAAGCCCAAAGTATAATTGATCAACACACTCAAAAGAAAGTTTACACAAATGACAGCAAAATGTATCTCAGAAGAAAAATGAGAGTATTGTCTCTGTGCACGTGCCGTAAGTACCTTGCCTATTAGACATACTTTCAGTAAAATACACACATATACACACATGCATACATATACACACACACACACACACACACATATATCCCTTTAAGCCAGCCAGCTGCCCCACTGAACATTAGGTCAGTATTTGTAATATCCCTATGGCTTTTACAATGGCAAAATGTCAGGAAGTACAAGAAAAACTGCAGTACTGAGGTTACCTTGTGCATGAAAGCAAAACTGGAGGTGAAGGCGCTGCGCAAGCAGAAGATACCAAGGGCATTTGCTGCACAGTACAGCTACCAGCATTAATAGCATTTCTTCCTTGCAGTGTAACCTGGAGCATTTCTTGCTTCTCAGGGTTACTTGGGGCCTAGTGCAACATCCCTTTTCCTCTTGATTTGTTCTAAAATTAACGGATGCCTACAGTATTGAAGGTCCTTTTGTATTACTTACACGTCAGGGGAGGGCAAAGAATTTTCAACTCCCTCAAGGTGAAGGAAAACAATTGTTTTGGAAGAGAAGAGTGCACACGCTCACTTCAGGTGTTTCTTGAGGTGGCCCAGGTGCGGCCATGCCCAGGTACAATGGGAAATACTTGCACACACACTGCCTTAGTGGACGTTCCCCAGTGCCTCTAGCCCTAAACCTTCTTCGCACTGACAGCAAATTTGGGGCTCAAAGCATACGGCCGTGTGCAAAGATGTAAGAATGGCCACACAGGATCATGTTACCTTTCTCTGACAAGACCAGTAACAGGCACTAAGGGAAACATCACAAAAAAAGGAAAACTAAGAGTAGTGTCTTGAATATTGTCCCAGTTTATGGCTAGTAAAAGTACAGCCATTTCCTCATCTGGAGGCTGCATGTGTGTCATTGCTATTCATGATCACTGAGGTATATGTCCCATGGGGATTCCTCTAAACTCTTTTTCAAGCCATGTCTACTCTCTGATATCCTGTGGCAGCGAGTAGCACATGGTGTGAACAAAACAGGACTTTCTGGATTTGTGCTTAAGCCCTCCTATCTGCTAAAGTCACTGCATGCCCCAAGGTCAGCACGAGCCCGTGGGGTTTCCTTGCTGCTCCAAGGGTGATTGCGCAGCTCCTCAGGTGACCCAGCAGTGGGCCAGCTGTCTTGTTCCAGGGGCACACAGGGCTCCAGGCCACCATTTGGACTACCTACAAAAGTACATGACAGAGAGCTGTAACTTTGAAATATAAGAACAAGAAGGTAGAAGCAGCTGTTTTGAAGGGCTGCTCCACCTCAAAAACCTCTCTGCAATGAGAAAGCCCACCATGCTCTGTTAGCATCTGGTACTGGCTTGTCGTTGATGCCGTATTTGTGTTTATGGTGTGTTGCAGCACTTTATCACCCTATGAATCATGACAATCAAGTATCCTGCTTAATACCGAAAATTAAGTGTATTTCAGGATTCACTTCACATTTCAAGTCCCTCTAATGAGTTGATATGGGATGAGCCTTTGCTGACAGTGGAACAAAATTTACGTGACAGTGATTTTATATCTCTTCTCAGCCCCAGCAGATATGGTTCAGCATGTGCTTAAGTAATGGAGATAAACCCTTTCATATTTCATGATGTTCTTGTTCTTTTCTCAGCTACTGCGTTTGTGGGGCTCAAACAAGTGTATTTGATAAATAGATTTCCTAATTTTCCCTAATACATGGGGGACCAGGCCAGTGACAAGCTGAGAACACAACACAGTAAGAGAAAGATAAATTTGGAAATAATAAAAGATCAAAGAGGAGGTGAAAGCAGGTGTGGGAGAGCCATTTGGAAACAGGATTAGATGCTATCCTACAAGTCATGATAACACTTTGAGCCTGGGTCCCCATGGGGACTTCCCAGAACTGTTGTTTACTAGTTCGCTACTTCATGGTGCTTAAAGTCTGTGAACCTCAAAATTTTCTATGAAGCTCCAAAAGTTCAGGAAAGCTGTAGAAAAAACATCTCTACATTACAATATCATCCTTGCAATGAGAGGGCAGACCACATACTGTAAGGGAAAGGACTCCAGATAATATCCTATGAACTTACAGCGCATGCTGTCTCCTTGCCTTTTTCTCCAAGAGGAGAATTTGGAGCTTCCCATGTGACTTTAAACAACGGCACCACACTGGCATTTGTGCCAGGACAATTTTAGTACCTTTAATGCTGCTGGTCTACCACTGACAACTGCCTGGTTACTCTATTGGTTCATACACGACAAATTTAGCTACAGAATTCGCTGGAGTGCCTGATATGTGTATTTTTGGATATATTTTTACAGAAAAATCATTAAGGCCACCCACCAACCAACATATGATCTCCCTATTGGCTTGGCTTTGATTAGAGGTATTACCAATAAGAAGCTAACCATTTTCCTGAAAATAGCTATTGTTCAGTGGCCTTTAGCAGCAGATGCTGATTTCTTTTTCAGCCAAAGCGGGAGCCCAAATGCCATAGAAATGGTTGATTAGGTGGCCTCAGCCTTGTTTGTTGGCAAATGGCTTTACTGCTGCCTGGCTTGTGTAGGTGGCAACCTGGAGAGATGTGAAGTGTGAAAAAAAGACCCACTGAACAATTTTATTGTCAGTGAATGGATTTCTTCTCACCGTTTTGTGGGTGGCTGCATTTTTCATATGGCACATATACCCAAGGCGAATTAGGAGAGGGAGGTAACATGACAGTTTTCATCAAGGTTTAGACAGATTTCCTTCTGAAATAGACTCTCTAGGGGATGGCCCTGCACAGTGAAAAATGGCTGCAAGTTCATATAAATAAAAGGGCAACATGCCAGAGAAAACAGAGTTGCACAGCTCTGCTTGTGACAAGAAATTCTGCCCTCAATTCCTGTCGTTCTCCCGCCCAAAAGCCGAAATCTGGTTTTGTTCATGCCAACACTGGAACTGAGCATGGTGAACACACCTTGCCACATTCAAAGACCTGTCTGTGCACTGCAGGAAGAAAGGTGAACTTAGGCTTCATGTCTTTTTTCCCTTTATTCCTGCTGAAAAATGAATAGTTCAAGAAGGGTGCTTCTATACATCACACATGATAGTTTCCTTATTTGTTCTGTATGAAAACTTCTGACAAAGGAAGATGAAGATTCCCAGCTGTAACGCTGTTCTGTGCTTTGTTCTTGGGGATTTTTACTGACATATGAAGAAGCTGGAGGTAAGACAATAAGAAATATGGCTGAATTACAAAATAGGAAGGTAAGGACCATTTTTTTTGCCTGCATTCTTGCACCACCTGACACAATGGTGTCTGTGGTCATGTCTGAGGTTTCCAGCGTGTGTTGGGATAATGAAAACATAACTAAGAGCAATAGCCTTATTTGCTGACATGAAGCACTAAATCACCCACATGTACACTTCTGATCAGGACCGTGTGGAAGAACACAAATTTCCAAGATGTAAGGTCAGAATTAAGGTGCTCCTTGGAAAGGTATTGAAGTCGAAACTACTCAGGAAAACTTTAGCACCTTCCCAAATCCAAGGAAAATAATGTACTCCTACTAGGGTTCAGCCCAAGCAGATGTTGGGCATGAGCATGAAACGGATTTTTGAAATCATAATCGTGGTAGTCATGACAAGTGGAAGCAACTGGAGGCCAGCCACAGTAGGGTGACAGAAGAGTAGGCTCAGCACTGTGTCCCCACTTGGCTTAATGGATGCTTTGAGTTGTGCTATTTCAAACTGGTGTAGATCTACTGGGAAATGAGGACGAGTTCTGAGAAAACAAGTTTAAAAAATTGCAGATTTTGTAGTTGTGGGCAAATGAGCTACCAGGTTTTGACTGTAAATCCATTACATTGTGGCATGTATCATTTCTCAGCTTTCATTTTGCCAGATAGCGATCTGTTGATCTAATTTTATGCTATAACCCTTCGTTATACCTAAATATATCAAGAACATGGACCTCAGCATTCCAGAGTCATAACTCACGTCAAGCTAACCAAAGTAAGCATATTTAGCTCCTGGTGGCCCACAATCTCTCTCAAAGGTCACCACTGTCTCCAGGGTCTGAGGAAACCCACAGTTGCTGCAATGTCTGTTTTCTTTGAAATACAGAAAAATCCTCTTCTCCTGAAAAATAAGACTCTCTTTTTTTTTTTTTCCTCCCTCGGCCCAGGTGATCTGTAATCCCAGCTTTTGACGGGAAAGTAAGAACAGACAGAATAAGTATCAGACAAATCAACCAGCTGGGTCTTCATTAAGCAAAGACAGTCCGCCAAGTTCTTCTTGTTGTCTCTACTCCATCAAGGGGGTGAAATTCAGATCAGCAAAGTGGAAATGAAATGCGGGCTCTAAATTTACTTTTGGTGCCAATCAAGGAAATTAATACAACTTGGCTTGTCAGGATTATGTGTGTCAACAGCAACATGAAAATAAAAATGTGAGCATGGACCAAAGACTGCTTGTTTTTCTGAAAAAAAACATGAAGAAATAGAAAAGAGACTATCCTCAAAATACGGTGCTGATTAAAGGTTCTCGTGTGAGCTCCTCAAGAGAGTGCGTAGGCAGAAGGGTAAAGGGTGTTTGTACTTCACAAGGAAAATATTTAGACCTTGTACGTAACCATAGCTGAGAAAAATTGTTCAAGGTCTAAGTAGCACAATCACATGAATTATACTGATAGTTGTTCTGATGGGCAAAGGGGATATTTGGTGGAATGAACATAAGACTGCAGTAGATGCAGTGCAGCATCACAGAGCTGTGTAAAGCATGCCGGTTTGTAAAACAGACCTGCACCAGGGCAAGGTGAGTATGAAACTCTGTAGTAAAGGCATATGCCACTGGGAGTTGTCAGCAGTTTTGCCTATTTTTACAGCAAATTACACAAATGTTTCTTCTTCCTCTTGCTGAAGACTCTTCTTCCTCTCACAGCAGGTAAACTATTTCTTTAGCATATATTTGTATGTTTTTTTTCCTTCTAGAAGAGCAACTTGATTAAAGCTTTGTCTCTCAAATGAAGATCTGTAGTAGAGGGAGAGATGTAAACTAAATATTATATATAAATGCAAAGGGGAAAATATGTACATATGTAAATGACCGGTCAGCAGCTGCATCTTCTTAAAACACTGCCATCGTTCACTGGCCCTTCTGCATTGCTCCCCACTTTTGCTGGGGCAGTGGCTGAGGCAGATGACAGCCCCTCAGGGCTAAGGCAAAACCAGCGTGTATTAGAGGGAAACCTGAAGCACAAGAACCCCTGTTGTTAAGCAGGAGAAATGTGGTTACGAGAAAGAGAGGTTTCTGTGAATATTGTATCAGTGGTGAACAATGGTTTGCCTCCTGGCTCTTTCAGAGTGCACTGCTCAGTTGTGTAGCCCATCATGATGCTGACAAGTGTATGGAAGGAGAACTGGAAATACGTCAGGAAGCCAGACAGCTTTTAAACACTTCAAGTCAGAAAATGACAGGAAGGGAGTTGGATTCATTCCCCAGCCCTGTGGCTGCATGATAGCTCACACTTGACCCTCATTGATATAGCTGGAGGAGTATTAATCACCACCACTTGGCACCAAGGACTAACCTAAAGGCATTGCCCTTGAATCAACTAATTTCAATGTTAATAAGCCCACTGCACTTGCTACTTGGATAGCAATCCCTGGCAGAAAGACAAGGGACACTGTAACGGTCAGTGAGACCTCAGACAGCAAGAATTAAACTTGCCAGAGGTCCTCCATAAAGTTTTTTCAAATGGTGGTCACACAGTAAGTCTTTGGTGGAGCCATGTCATGGGTCAATCACTGCCCTAGATGAATAGCCAGCTGGGGCAGCTCAGTCTCCTTCAGCCACTGGACCAGTTGGTCACCTCCCTCCACTGCTCCACTGGAACAGATTCCTCCCTTCCACAGAGTCCATTTTTCTTGTGATTTTCTACCATAAACCTGTCAAACCTTGTTCTGTGTTAGGTTAAGCAAAGCAGTCACACTAAAAAGACGTAAAAATGAGTGACATATTACATATATATGAATGCATACTATAAAAAGCCTCAAATGGGCCAAGATTTTCATGAAATAAGAAAGTTACACAATTTAATAGTCTGGCAGCCATTACCTGCTGCTTTGCTCAGTAAGTTGTCCTTATGAGGTTTCGTCATGGACCAAGTATTACCAAGCAGGGGTGAGGAGGAGAGAATCCAGCCCTTGGTATTCTCAGGCAAAAGGTTGTGTAAAATGCAATCACCAAATATTAATGCTGTTATTTCAAAAAGCTTCTGTCACCCACTGCTCCTTCCTATTTGCATTCTGCAAGATGGCCTGTTGGAAGAGGTCCGTTTTTCTAAGTAGTAGTGTTGAGCTTTAATCTTTTCAAGTCATGGTTGAAATGAAGAAAAAAGAAGAAAAAAAAAGTGGTTACAAGTATTGAGATTGGGAATAAGAGAGAAAGAGAGACAGATGCCAAGACATGATGAAAAAATTCTGTTTCTTCTGCCTGCTGCTTGTACTGAGACTCCTGTTTCTCCGAGAGTGGAACTGAAGCTAATTAAAACAGGTTTCAAACATCAACTTCATAGCTAAGACTTGCATGACAAGACATGCAGATGGCATGAGGCAGAGTCCCTGTGCTAAGCATCACACTGCCCTGGAGTTAATTTCCCACAAAGTCACTGGGAAGTCTTTGCACTGATGGTTGAGAGGGTTGGATCCAGCCCACCCTCATCCCAGGGAACTCAATGCATGAGTCCTGTTCGCAGTGAGTGAGCGCTCCTTGGGATCTCTCGCACTACAGCGGATGCAGGAATGACTGCAAAAAGGATCTTTCTGAGGCAGGAACTCAGGCATTTGCACAAAAGACCGACTGATCTGGATCTACGTGTTAACGTTCAGACTTGAGTGAAAGAACTCAACAAGACACCCACACACCCCCCACTGCCCTGAGTCTGCTTTTCGTGTGGCCCAATCCTTGTCAGTCTGTCGTCTTTGTTAGGAAAACTTTTCTCATTGTTCCAAAGACACTCGAGTGAATAGGTTAACAAGAATAAAGGATTACAGAGACATCTGCCTTTAAAAAGCCCCCAACTCTTCAAATTCAGCCTTGGCAGAAAGCTGGGGTCCACTGAGGAGGGCAGTTTATAGATTGATTGCAGAGCCATGAGTCATGGTGCCAAGACCTGATGCTACGGCTTAGATGTGCAGAGAATATAGTACAAGTGTTTGAGCAATCAGGCGGTCAGCGCACTTGTGTCCTGAACAAACTTCTCCTTTTTGTCAGAAAGCTCCTATATAATTACACACATGTGACATTAAATAAAGTTTGCCAGTGTGATTTCAAACCTCTGATGTGCTTCAAAGAAGCAGAGGTTTAGGAGACCTGTTTTACTCACATTGTGTACCTGTCCCTTTGCCTCTCTGAAGAGGACCAAAGGCAGTCTAAGTGCTAAGGATGAAAGGCAAAGAGCAATCCCTTTTAAATTTCTTTCAGCACGTGTGCATTGTTTTTTAACTGTCTGTGCTAACTTAAACAGTTCCCATAAGAGCTATGCAAATGTAATGGCTAAATTGACAAGCCTGAATGAGTCATCTTTCAAAACCACTATCATAAAAATCAGTAACATGGTTTGGAACTGTGTGCTGTCTGTGTAAAGTGATATTGCTTCTTTTTGCCCTTGTCTTGAATCAAAGGCAGATGCAAACGGCAATGATTCTCTGCCTATACAGAAGTGCACATGCAGGAATACCTCCTCTTTATGCACTGGCATTAGCACTTGGAGCTACAGACTCTTTGCAGACAGTGATTCATAGGTAAAGACCTACTCAGGATTCTCTTCCAAGGCCATCTTTTCAAGGAAATAACTGTAGATGAAAAGCACACAATTTATTTTTCAGTGTATTTTGCATTTAGTACAAAAATAAATTGTGGTATATGAGTAGACCGGGTTGGAGAACAGGTGGTGTTAAAGCAGTCAGTTAAACCTACTGAATACTAAGAGGCATTTCATTGCTGCCAGCCTATGATGAGTTCAATGCCATGCTAGTGCTGTGTAGTTTTTGGACCTCCAGAAGGAAGTGTGTAGCAAATTCCTTGTGAGTTGAATGGAATAAAAGGGAAAAGGAGGAAGTGCTGAGTGTTTGGTAGAGGAATACCTCTTGTCCCAAGTATAAAAGAGAAGTCAATATGGGATAGGCAAAATGGACTTGTGCCTTGCATTTCAAAGGAAAAAGTCATAAGGCAGTGAGAGTGCTTGCCCAGGGAAAGGCAGTTTTCCACTGCAGGATGCCAGTCAGACCTGGTTGTTATTCTTGAACATCTGGAAATCCCAATGAGTGGTACTCAAGGGGTTAATCCATCCTTATGTTTTGTGACTGGATAAGTCAGCTCAGCTTATTCTTGTCCCCATACCTCCCCAGTGGTATTGCAGTGTGTTTATAAACATAGCAAACAAATCGTTTGACAGCAAGGGCTGGAAGTAAAAATTTAAAAATGCCATACTTTCCCTATTAAATTTTGAAAGTCTCCCAAAAGCTTTCAATATATTGCACACGTCCAAGCTCTACCACAGAATAATTGAATCATAAAGACTAATATCATGTGTCTTTTGAGCACAAACACAAGTCAGGCAATGCTGTGGGCAGGCGTGAGAGTACAGGGCAACATGGCACGGTTATCTTTGAATTTCCCCAAGTAGTTGGGAAAGCAATACATGTCCTCTTGCAGCCCAAGGGGCATCTGCTCTCCGAGAAGGGAGCTCTGCTATTGATTCAACCATTTTCTAAAACATAAGCGTTTTCTTTGCATGGGTCAGATTTTTTAACCTTTCCTAACAGCCAGCAAAATAATTTTATCAGCTCTTCGCAGGCTATTTTTGGGGGTACTCTCAAGTGAGATGAGCCAGTGTGGGGCAGCTGCACTACATCCATGGGAGAGTGGTGATGGATCTATAAACTGCCCAGGGCTGCCCTCCAATATTTCCTTTTTTTGAGACACTGTTCTGAGCTGAGTTTTGGACTCTGGAAATCGGTATCTGCCTGAGCTCTGTCAACAGACACAAGTTCCCAGATCTGTAAGGAAAAATCGGTTGGATTTGACTATCTTCAGGCCTGGGCTTATGTATAGGTCCTGTATAGAAGCAAAAAGCCGAAAATAAAAATGGAAAGGTTATAGAAAGCTGATATAGCTGGGCATGGAAATACTGATCCCAGTGCAGTGACACCAGTGGGAAACCTGTGAGAGAGAGAGTCCACCACAGACTTCTTCCACTGACTAACAGCAAAGCTCACTCACCCTCTTAGATGAACTTGTTGGCTCTGTAAAGGATGATAAATGAGAGAAAATAAAAGTTAGAAAACATTAGCAGTTATGTTACAGTCAAGAGGATCATGTTCCATAAGTCCAGGTTGTGTAGGTTCAAAGCCAACGAGAGAAGTGAGACTTCCTTTCACTTAGATCCCTAATAAAGCAAAACTCTGCAAACATCTCCAGCTGATCCTGATTCAGATCTGCTTTGAACTTTCCCTGAAGAAGGAGGGGGGTGTCATTTTTACAGGCAATATGAAAGCTCTTCACATTAGAAAGTCTGAGGGAAGCTTTGGCTTTGGTCTAAAAGCTTTGGTGTCTTATTCCAGGGATGACAACACCCATATACAATGTGTTTGCAATAGCAACAATGCTGGTTAACGGGACAACCAAACTCTCTCACTGCAGCTGACCGTTTTTCATTGATTTCACTGAGCTAAGAACATGGAACAACAAATGAATCTTTATGAATATCTCTTTTTATATATATATATATATATATATATATGTCTGAATAGGAAAAGCCTGAACTTGATCCAAAGCCTTCTAGAATTTTTTTTTTTTCATGTGCCTTATGGATGTTATGATCATTTCAAATAAATTTCACCGGTAACCACACATGGCTATGAGTGTTGGATGCTCAATTGTGTGCAGGGTTAAGCTTTTTCTACTAAAGCATTTAACCCTATTGAATGCTGAAATGTCATCTATACACCAGTAGTGTCCACAAAACCATGAGTGCACTTAACCAATTTCATTTCTGCATTTGTGATCATGGAGTATAAATAATTATAGCTTTGACCTTTTGGGTAGGGGCCAAGCTATAAGTGTAAGAGGTAAACACAATAAATAAATACATGTAAAATACAATCCCCCTGCTCTGGAAACAGTAAAGTATTTTCTGCATTTCCAAGCTAGTTGTGAGAGAGTTAGCTGAACACTCGTGCACTTCATAGAGTCACTGGTTTTAGTTACTAGAATAATAATGCAGGGACTGTAAATAGGGTTTATGACTTTTTATGAGAAAGCCATGTGATGCTTTTACAACTCTCACAAGTAATAAATGTCTACATCAATTTGATTGTTTTATGTGGGTTTTCTTCTTGCTTTACACCATGGAATGGGTTGAACTTCACTGGAAGTCCACTTGAAATTCTGACACTTCAAAATTTGTTTTAGTGCCAAATCAGAAAAAACCATTTGAAAGCCGCATTTTCTCTTCAACCACGTTAAAAAAATTATTTGGGCTGAATTGAAATAGCTTGTTCTGAAAAAATTAAATCAGAACAAAATACCTTCCTTTTCAACATATATTATTCAAAGCATAAAATTAAATCACTTTTGTTATGAAAAGACAGTACAAAAAATCATGTCATTTCACTCCAACAAGGTCCAAACACTATACTTCAACCTAGTCAAAACTGTTCTTTCTAAAAAACTGAAACAAAACTGCATTGACAACTTATTCTGATCAGAAGTCTTGACTTCAACCGGATGGCATTTTCCATTGAAAAATTGCCAGGGAAAGGCTTTTTTCTGCTAGCTGTAATCTGAAGTTATCATGTACAACAGCACTTGGAGTTACAAATTACAGCGCATTTTGAGATCTCCCAGAACATATTTTCTCCGACTCCAGCAGCACTGCTGGGCTCTGCCAGCTGTGAGGTAGAGCACTAAGCAATGGAAACTATCTGTCAGCAGCCAGGGTGCCCTTACAGATGGGTAATGAATTGGTAAGCATCCCTTCACAGAGCACTGACATGAGGTTAGTCCCACCATGGCAGGAAGCTTTCCAGGAGGGTCCCTGGTGTGTTCGATAGAAGCAGATAATATGTGGATACTCTCTCGGAACATCCCTGACATGCAACTTGCAGTCCCTGCTGTCTTATCCCATGCTACACCCCAGCAAACTCTGCATAAAGGAGTAGGAAACAGAAGCACAGCCTCTGGAACCAGGGACACAACTTCGCTCTTTGCACCCACTTGATGAAGCTCATTAGATCTGCTACCAATAGAGCATTATGTGCGTGGATGATGACTGAGCCTAGATAAATTTTACTATTCATTGCTAGAAACTGGCTTGCATCACTGCTATGCAGCTCTGGACAGGGTGACCATAAAGGGACTTCACCTCTAAATTGCAGCTCATTAAAATTGTAGGGAGCCTACAGTCGTGTGGACAGAGACGTGTACAGAAAAGTTATCAAGGTCTATACAAAGAGATATTGTTACGGTTATATCAGGGAAAGTGGTATCAAACTAGAGTTTATACTTCAGACCGCGACTAGTAGGGTATTTGGTGGTCCTTAGCTCCTGTAGAGTAATAACTTCGTATCACTCATCACTAGATAAATCTCTCTGGAAAGAAGGAACAGCTGTTTTTACAAACTGTTGTACTGCTGAAGAAAACTCCAGGAGTCTGCAAACCTCTGCACACCTTTGAGTACTCGCAGTAAGCACACTGGGCAGCGCTGCTTCCGAGGCAGGTCTCGTTTCACACTTTTGTCTGAGTCCATGTGATGCCAGGTTTGAGACAAGAGTTCATTACTACAGCCTGAAGAATCTTGCTACAGCAACTAAACTCATCCATGCACACAAGGAGCTGGAGTTGATATTTACCTTTTGAGATCACTGTTTCCTGTGCAAAGGGTGCAAGATGAGGTGGCCCTTCGGTGCTGGCACAGCTGCCTTGGCCTCATGGTGAACCTGCTGCTCCACAACATCCTTCACTCTGCTCAAATGCACACGGATGCCTGGAGACACCACAGCTGCCTCGGGTCGCTTGATGGAGAAACTGTCTAGAATAGTCTATCCTTGGATGAGAGTGGTAGCACCAGCTGACCCGCAGGATCCCACAGTTTCATTGAAAGCTCAGCTATTGCTCAAGCCAGAGCTCTTAAGATGTCATGAAAGGCAGTGAAGGATCATGGGAAGAGATGAGCATTATGGGTGGAAGAGAAATATCCCAAAACAAATGAAAAAAATCTGTCAAAACATTTACAGACTCCCTGATAATTAAGCAAGGGTGGGGAGGATCAATTTACAGATAGTGTCTCTTTCTCTCCTCACTTCTCCCTTCAAGAAAATAAATGATGAACTGAAAAGGAGAGTGAGTGAGAGAGTAAGTTTTGGAGAGAGTCACGAAGAGTTTTATTACAAGCCTGTTCCTCATTAAGGCCTTAGCAGCCTCACACACAAAAGCTAATTACTGTTTTTATGTCATGTTATTTTGATTCATATTTCCTGTCTGGAAAACAGACGGGAGTTTTGGGCAGCCAGCCAAGGCAAGGGCCACGGTATAGCACAAGTGGGAACCTGCCCCAGCCATGGAACAGAGGAGACAAGAGCCTTATTTTTTTCGATTTTTTTTTTTTGTTGTTTTGAGGAGGAAATGGGAACTTTCCATGTAGGCGTAGTTTGCTCCCAAAAAAATGTTGTTCTCCAGGGGTAGTGGAAAGAAAGAGATGTCCCACTGCTCATTTCTGGTCAGGAAGTGCCCCTGAAGAGAGGGACGTGTGGCTTTTCAGTCCCGGTCACGTCTGGCGTTACCCATGCTCGGATAAAAGGGAAAGTGATAGCTTTGCAACCAGTGCAGTCGTTAGGAAATAAATTAATTCTCTGAGGACCAAAATGCTATTCTTGTCCCTCTTATCAACACGCAGATATGATGCAGTGCTCTCCGCGGGGCTCATGTCGAAGTGCTGCAGGGGGAAAAACAAAAACAAGTTGCCACTGTTGCTGCCCCGGGTTTCCATGAGGTGGCAGCAAGGAAAAAAAAAAAACCCATCCTGTGAATTCTCTCCTCCACAAGAAAGAAGTCCCAGAATATTTTCTGCCTACATAGAATAAATGTTTCACCCTTATTTATACCCTCACTTCAATAGCATTCAGGTGCTTCTCAAGCAGACCTGAAGCCAGCCTCTCTCCCTGCCTTCAGGGAACACAGTGGGGTTAATTTACAGTTTGGGAAAGAAGGAACAGATTAAGTGAATCGTCCAAGGCCACACCATTTTGCTTTCAATCCTATCAATAAAAAAACTATCTTAGCCTCAGCAGCAGTTGAGCTCTTCTTCTGCAGTATAGTATTCCAGATAAATGTAAGATACTCTGTATTTTTTTAGGGCTACAAATTTTGGCTGAGAAATGCTGATGGCTAGGAAGTAACTGGTTGGAGCTATTACAGATACCTTCTATAAATGGGTAACAATAAAAAATCTTCTATAAAAATTAAAAAGTGTTACGTAAGTCATAATTAATTTTTCCTTTGCTGAATGTCACCTCCATTTCTATTTGCTTATTTTCTGCATACTTCTTGCTGAAGTTAAATAATTCATTACTCCTACTAAGTTAAAAAACACTTTAAATAAATTATTTGAAATTCACAGATTTTTAACTGGACAAGTAGATCACAAGAAAGCTTTATATTTTCTGACCCAAGAAGCAGAACTCTAATTCAATAACTTCTAGGTTTAACCCTTCACGTACGTATTCATCACCACTTGTTGCTTTGCAGGATATATGGCTTGGAAACTCATCCCTTAGACTAGTATGAAGAACAGGCATGTCAATTTGTAAAAGAGGCTTGTTTTTTTAAAATGTACTTATTATGGAGATTTTTCTACTTTTTTCTTTTTTTTTTCTAAAGTTGCTAATAACACTGTATGTGATACACTCATTCAGACTGCAGAAAGTGAATTACAATGCTTGAAGCAGAAGTGAAGTTTTCTCAGAAGACTAACAAAAGATGGAGCATCAGGATGAGGCAAAATCCCAGAATAACTCATCACAAAATAGCGTGCATCTTCCCCGAGTCTCCTACTGCTGCTTTCTAGCCTGTCCTAGCAATGGTGGCTAATGGCATCCTGGACTTTTTGACCAGTTGGTTGGGTTTCCCCTTGCATGGCTCAGTGCTGCTGTTGAATTTCTACCCTCTTCTGGCCAATACTTGCCAAGAGGATAAAGAAGGCATCTAGGTGGACCTTCTTCTGTAATCTGCCGGCTTGCAGGTCAGGGTTCACCTCTAGAGGAACTCAACCCTCATTTTTACACCCCTCACTGAACTGCTTCAGCTTTTTGAGTAGGTCCTAGGACAAGCATCCAGAACAAATCAACAGGCAAATATTTGATGGGTGAAATTTCAGATTATCTGTGTTGGCACCTCCCCAAATATCCAGGGCCATATTCTCACCGTTGCCCTAGAACACCAAGGGATATTTAAAGTTTTGTAAAGAGACAGGATATGAGCTTTATTTCTGACTCGAGACACTGAGATGCAATCAGTACACCACCTCATCAAGCTCACTTACTGGGGGTGCAATGTTGTGACTCTTGCAGACGAAGTTCAGCCTTCCTCTTGGACGCTCATATCTCTGCCTGCTGCTTGCCAGGCTCCTGCCAGCAGAGAGAGGTAATTGCCATGTGCAGAGGAGGCATCCCAAGGAGGTGACACGGATAACTTGGGGATAAAAAAATAGAAACAGTCAGAAGCTACAGAAGAAATATTACAAAGATTAAAGTTGTAAAGAGTACATTGCAAAGATTAATATTTGACCCTTGTAGCTATTTTCTGGCGTCTGAGCCCTCACCTCCTTTGGAGAAACCACACTGTCTTCCAAACCCCATCCCTGTGAAAGCTGTGGGGATGCAATACAAATTAACATGAACATCTGGATTTTTTACACAAGAGGAGGAAAACAGTCCTTTTCTTTTTTTCCCCAGCTATTAGATCGTTCCTCCTTTCTCACTGTCTCCCATCATGGCAGTCCTCAGCGAATTGCATCACCCTTTCCAGCCTGAGCGCTGCCGCCGCCCTGAGTAAGCAAGGGCTTTACGAGCGAACTCCAACACAGTGAAACACGGGTCTGCAGAAAGAGAAAACTTTGGCTAACTTTAATTAAGTTTGCATTACTTTTCCCAGTAGGACCTCAAATTTAATGGTATTACGTTTTAAGCTGTTTGGCAACTCTTGAGAAAACAGTTTAGTGTATTTCACTAATAAAAACAAAAGCTGTGTAATAAAACAGGCCTCTGTTGAATCGAAATAAGAAGACATTGATCCTTCTGAGCGCAAAGAAATTTCATTTGAAAGATGACACTGTTGACTGTGTGCTGGGACTAAGGGCTTCTTTCCCAGTTCATCCTTCTTTTGTCCTGACTCAAGCAAAATTGCCATCTGCTTCACTGTGAACCTGACTTGAGAAAGTGGGCAGGAATTTGACCAGCACCTTAGAGAGACAGTCTTTTTTTTTTTTTTTTGGATTTGCAGTACTCTAAATTTACCGTCTGCTTGGGACTATGGTAAGAAGGGGAGGAGTAAGGAAAGATGCACCTCTGTAGCCTGCTCCCCTCCCTCCTGCATACTGGGTCATGAAGCACAGAGCCCTGAATATGGTGGACTGGGATGGAGGACCTCATTTCGAGGCCAGAAACGCCAAATGCAACCACTGGATGACACCCCAGCTATCACCACTTACCCTGTACTGGGAGCAGGAAATAGCTGGAGGCTTCAGATATCACTTCTGGTAAATGCTGACTTGTTAATAGTGACTAAGAACCTGGTCCAAAGCCCACTAAAGTCAATAGAAAAGGTGTCCCCTGACTTAAGTGACCTTTGGATGAGCCTCTAACGTGCTAGAGCTGTAACTCCTACAGCTCTGTTGGAAAGAGCAGGAGGACAGAGGCTCACTGGCAGGAACACACTACATCTCTAGCAGCAGCTGACTACAGAGATTTATCGACCTTGTTAGCAGGTCAAAATGGCCTCAGCTGTTGGAAAGGACAGAAAAAGAGACCTGAGAGTCTCATGTAATCACCTGAAACTACTGCAGAGTAATGACAAGGCAAGGTGAATGAAAGTGGCTTAGATTTTGTTCCCCCCTGGCTTGTCTATGCTATGGAACTGCCTTCATGGTCCGTGGGATGCGTGACCTCAGATAACGTTGGGTTAAGAGAGAACATTTTCTCATGCAGTGACCTTGGGTCCATCCCATGAAATGAGATACTCAAAGCCGTGCGGGGCCTGATCCAAAGCTCACTGAAATGAGCAGGAATGTTTCCATTGGCTTGCCTGGGCACTGGATCTCTAAATATTTGGTAACTCAAATCTAAAATGAAAGCTTTCTTAAAACTTTGATTAAATTCCTGTGCGAATTCAGAAAAAAGATCATTTCAAGGTCAAGGATGCTGCAATTATTTCTTTAAAACATTGTTATGACTGTCTGTTTATGGGGTTGACTCTTCTTTTTCTCCCTTTTTTTTAAAGTTACTGCAAAGATCCTTATTTAAGCTTTAAATTGAATTAAAAACTCACATTTAATATTTAGTTATGATGTGGTTAAAAATTTTATGTGCCAGGCAGTTGCTCTTTTATTTGCTTACAATGTTGTCTTTAATGAATGCCAAAACCATGCAGCTCAAATGAGCAAGCAGATGCCAAGTTATTAACAATCATTACCTTTTACAGTAATTTTTGGCAGCTTTTCACTTTTTTGGTGGTCTAATAATTTCAAAACAGGGAACTTTGAAATATTACACCAAGACCAAACAGCACCGTGGATTGGTTGACTTCCTCTTTTCTGACTTATTCCAACTTGTTTCCTATCGTGAAATATTTTTCCACCCAACATTTGCTCAGCATGGAGTGAGGTTTACCCCTGCAGCTAAAAGCCATCTTCCTGATGAACAACAACAACTACAGAGGTCTACAGACCATGTCCAACTACTGTGTACAGCACACAGAAAGCACAGTCAAAAGCACAGTGCAGGACTCAAAGGGAGTCCTGAGCTCACTCTCAAAGTAAACAAAGGTGCATGAAATTAATGAATCTTCCCAAATCAAGATTAACTCAGCTATGTCAAAGGCCAGATTTAGAGCCCCAGGTGAGGCCCCTTTATTCTGCTAAAGCAAAGCAAAAAGTCCCAAGGCCAACACCGGGGGTGCTGCTGAAAGCTTGTATGCTTTTTAGAAGAGAGAGATAGTTTAAAGCTGGGCTGAGGCTATTCACTGCTCGTAAATTTGGTGTTGGGACCATGTAATACTGTGTCATCCACAGAGGCTCTGAGGATCACTTTTCCATACCAGGTCTTCTAATGTTCTTTATATGGTTTTCAGAGCTATTTTTTGATAGTCCATCAGTGTGCTGGCTGGAAGCAGGCAAGGCTAAGTTAGGCTGCACCCACATGTGATACCTATTTCATTTTCTGCTGTGGATTTACATTGCTGTTAGTTTCCTACGTGCTTCTCAATTCCCAGCTAATCGCAATTTCTCCATTCTTCTTATATTTTCAAGGGTTTTTCTCGATTTGTTTGTGGTTCTTCTCAGATCTTATTATGGAAACAACCGTGAGCGACCTTAACATGTCTTCTGCTTACTCTTGAGTGTTGAATCTTCCTAAAGTAAATCTTTCACTCTTCATTTCTTCTTGGAAAATAAGAAAATTGCTTAATTATATTTATTAAATTACAAACACATTGGCAATTACATAATTTTCTAAATAATATTGTTGATAACAGTCAAAACCTATGAAAAAAGTGGAAAAATCCTGGAAGGCTGTGGTGGTGCCATGCTCACTGTGAGGGGGTTCTCACACATGGGTGTTTGTGTGGACTGTGCTATTTAACAGCTGGCTTTTCCTTACTCCCTCCCCACAATTCTAAATAGCAATCAGCGTCCCCTTGTCTTGCAACCCGTGCCCAGAAACCTTGCTCATGAAACCGCAGCAGAACAGAAAGCAGGATCGAGTGCAAAGTTGAAAGTCACAAAAATAGTGGTGTTCATTCATGAATGGCTGAAGAGCTTGTGTTTACTTTGAAGAGCTCAAGAATTGTGGCCAAATTCAGGCTTGATCTTAATGGGGGCACATCTTGCTTTTCTTAGGTTTGAATCTGACCTATACTGTTTACAAATCCTGGTGTCAACGCTACTTTGGATCTGCCAATCTTTTTTCATTGTGACAGTCATTCCTTTCAGTGCTATGTCTTGGTTTTCATAGGATGATTAGTTTTCCATCTGTCTCTGGAGTCAGCAGAAACTCCTGTTTCTCCACAGTAGAGACCAAGGCTTTATAGTACCATGGCCATTCCTATAAATATTTGTGGTAGCAGTCACACAAGGCTCATCCACAGCCCCCAGATTTATCACCATATTGGCAGAAGCAGTTGTTCAATTTTTGGTCCACAGCCACCTACTATGGGACTAACAGAAGGGCACAAAGAAGACCACAAAAGCAGACCACAGAAGAGTGGCCATTTGGCTTTGAAGCTTTCTGTTTCCACCCATCTTGAGGTCCTGGGCACTGACATTTACTGAAACTTTTGCTCTAGGTAGGAGTCTTGTACCACTATTGAAAAAACTTGATTCATTTTTCTTCTTAATTCTCGGACTGGAATATTTCAGGGAAAAACAACCTTTCCAGACCTTTCCTTTTTTAAGTTGATTTGTTAGTGTCATAGATACTAGATTTTTAGGACAAAAAAAAGATGCTGAATAAAATTAAAATGAAATACTAACCCTTATTATCAGCTATCAAGGCCTCTTGTCTCCCTTTTGTGTGTGTCATATTTCATTCTGAAGAGAGGGTACATTTTATTTATTTATTGCACTTTAAAACAACTTGAGTGGATTAAATTCTGTTCCTCTAACCTAAACATTTGAAGGATGTTTCCTATCACAAGATGATGTTGCATAACTGAAGCAAGATTTTAAAAGTCACTGGGGTAAAGTCTGTAAAATTTATGGTGTAATTTATTAAAGGGACACAGTCTGCTACTTCTTATAGAGATGCGAGTATGTGTCGGGTACAAGGGTAGCAGTACCCCAGCGAGCAGCTCCGGCTGGGTATTGAGAGTCAGCAAACAGTTAGCATTTACATATGGTAGCAGTTTATTAGGAAAGTGGTTTACCAGGGAAAGAGATTCAAATATTTAAAGTTCCACAAGGGGAAGCCCTGAACATCCCTTTCCAAGATTTAGACGAGAATTAGGGAGACGAGCTCAATTACTGAGCTCTCCCATCCTGTCTGGACCAGATACTTTCCATGCAAACTTGTCTTTCCAACAAAAATCTTGTAGGCATCAGGACAAGCAGCTACCGCAGCTTTATCTTCTCTGGAACATGATGTGACCAAAGCAAAACCTCAAGTGAAATCCCAGAAGAAAAGCAGAAATGGCAGCCACCGGGTTCATGATATATCACTGGACATTTATTCTTCTTTTTTGGTGCCTGTAACTGCTCAGAAGCCACATGGTCTGATTTCCTGAGAAACCCCTTCCAAGGTGAAGCTCTTCTACTTAATAATCCATGACTAATATTGTTATTTTTACTATCGTTATGCTCATCAATAATAATGCTCCCACACATGGTGTAATTAGTCACTGTGTTACAGTAGCACCTACTTAATCCAGGATTAAGGCCTCCTTGTGTGAAGCATTGCATGGACTAATAACAAAGAGGTCCCTTGTAACGATTCCTTTGAAAACAACATTTCCTGTTTCCACGCTGAACAGAAATGAGACCACACAAGATTTACAATGAGGGAAGAATTGATTACAGAGCTTAGCAGCCATTTTCATTTTTAGGTTTATTTTTAGTGTTATTGTTATTATTAGTTCTAGGCTAAATAATTCAGGAAGAATATACTTCTCACTTGGAATTTCTAGCTCACAAAGAGCTTTTCATAGTACTGATAATCTGCAGAAATTTAAGAACAAGCTATACACAGTAAAATACCTACAATTCTTTCACATGTGGTGTTTGCACCCTACCCTGTACCCGCTGGAGACATACAAGAGGTCAGATTTGGTCCTGGTTAAATTCTTTAGCTTTCCTAACCACTTCCAGCTCTGGAAGACACCAAGATTATAGCCTTGACAAGCCTAGAAATTATATTTTAGACATTTTATTGAAATTGCTCTTTCTGTAATTCTGAGCTCTGTATACTTATGGAGTCATGAACTCCACTGCAAGTAGCAAAAAAATTACCACTGACTTCAATAAGGGCAGGATTAAATCAAAGGTTATTGGGGGTGTTGGCTCTCTTGGCATGGTTAAATGAAAAGTAATTTCAATAGCTCTGCAGCAACCTTTAAAAACCTCCTTAGAAATGTCCTGCTGTGCATGCTGAGGATGCGTGTTGGTTTTCTGTTCTGCGGGAGAGCTCTGGGCTTTTCACATCCCTCTATACCCCCTGGATGGTTTCAGTATCGTAACATACATCTCTATCTTCATTCTGACAGTATGCCAAACCCACACCCTGATATTACTGTGTCCCTCCAAACACCTGATATCCATTCTCATCTGTAACAAAACAACCTACGCCTATATGGATAGATTTGAGATCCAGTTATGGGAAGAAATAATTTATGCTGTTATCAGAATGTGAGAGTTTTTATTTTAAATTTATATTTCCCTGAAAAACATTATTTCTCCCTCTCTCATCTTTGGGAACATTGCAGACAGAAGAGTCCACCAGGCAGCCTCAGCTCATCAAATTTTCTTGAAGAACTGAAATTTGGAATGCGTCTACTTAGAGAGAGACATTAAATTCCCTGCAACAGTATGGGATGGGAGCAGGAGGATTTGTAGTGTCACCCACGGGAGGTAAATAGCACAAGAAAATCACTACTAATTGCTTCTTTGCATCCCTGGCATTTTTGAAAACCCTTCAGAAATGTAACTGTTTGAGAAAGCCACTGGTTTGCAAAGGACAGATATATTTAGTGGAAACTCCCCTTCTCTGTCCTGTTCCCGGGTCTGGACAGGAACTTTCTGTCTAATTTGCATTCTTAGACTTAGCAGCCACACTCTGCCTCCTCTTAATTTTTCTTGTGCTGTTTCTTTCTTTGTTTTCTTCTCTTGCCTGTTTTTGTCTCCTTTTCCGTGGGGAGGGGATAGAAGGGAGAGAAGTCTTTTCTAGCCAGCAAAGTATGTCGCATCACTATATTTACAGGCAGAAAGGAAGGCAAAAAGACTGAGCTGGTACTTTTATATAGCTGCTTGCAAGAGGCAGAGTCGACCTTCCAGCTACAGGAGGACCCATCACACCATTTCCCTCCAGTGCTGGGGGGAGGTCTGGGGGGATGCTCCCTTGTAAGGACCACCTCAGCAGAAAAGGAGAGGGGAGAGAAGCGAAAGGGCAGCCCTTTGGGAGTCTGTAAATATCTTATGATGCTATATGATGGTGGAAATTTTCTTGGGGGGGCCAGATGGAAGCATCCTACTGGCTGCATTCAAAGCACTAGCTGCCAGATGGAAAAGTCTGGGTGCAATAACACCAGTGCGGTTAAAATGGAATAAGCATTCCACACAGGCAGTTGTATCTGTGCAGATTATCCACGAAAACAGACAGGAGTAAGTTGTTCTGGTGTAAAATAGCAGAGACATGGCAAGCTTGCAAATGCAGCTCTGGGTTGCCAGAGATTGAGGAGAGAAGGCAGAGATGCTGTAACGGTGTGATGTGAGCTGGAACTTGACCTGGTGCTAATTGAGGGGACTAAAGTCATTCCTTTTGCCCTGTAAACTGGTCACAGCACTTTAACGCCTACTTTTATAGCAGTGTTGGTAAAAATTTGCACGTCCATAACCAACGATATTGGCACTAAACCACAGGTAGTCCAGACCTTAAATGTTTAACTAATCCTTTTGCATTGGAGGTTCTGTACTTAGAAGAAAAAAATAATAAAGAAAATATTAATAAAGAAAAAAATCTAGTGCCAGTTTGTTTAGAAATGACAACAGAGAGCAAATAAATTATTCAGGTATGTGAAATCTGTATGCAACAGTCATATTTTATAGTAGTGCTTCCCTTTGAGAATGACTTATAAATGGCAAATAAATATTTAAGAGATTTTTATATGAAAATTGAAAACATGACTAGAATTTGTCAAACATCAGTTAAAACACATCAATCTGAGTTTTTATAGCTAGTTATAAACCAGGGCTATAAGCAAGCTTCTGGTCTCTATAAAAATGATTTACCATTTATTAAAATGGCTATTTCTTACAGATAAATAAACTTACCCTCTGTTAACTACTTCTAGGTGCATCATTAATAGACAGTGTTATTGTACTGCAGCAGAAATGTTGAATGTCTGACTTGCTTGCTGCCAACACTCGTAAGCTGTGAAGAACAGCACCGTGTACCCCCTTACTCTAAGCACAGTCCAGTGTCTTTCCAGCAAGCGTGCAATTGCTCCAGACCCAGCAGAGGCTACAGGCTTGAAAGGACGGACAAGCATCATTGGCCTGCATTTTGCCTAGGAACAAAATGTTGACCCACAGCAATCTGCAAAGTGATCTGGTGATCTGTGTGTCACGTCTTAGGACTCCAGAATGTGCAGTGCTGGGGAATATAGGTGTAGGGCATTTACGCCAGGTCAGAATAAAGGCAATTCCAGCCTGTAAGGATTTATTAACCCTGGGAACAATGGCCAAATACCATCAGCTGCTGTGTTTTTGAGCAGATCTTCAGTGTTTTTGCCAAACCTGCCTGGCTTTGCTTGCAGAGGAAGGGCTGTGGATAGGAGCTCACCCGTGTATTTCAGGGCATATCTGTTGCCTCTCCCTAACCCCCTCGTGATCTGGAAAGCGGCCCTAAGGGCACATACCATTGTTCTGAAGTCAAACTTTATTATTTTTTTTAAGAACAAGCTACTCCAGACCTCTTTTTCTTTCAAACTAGGGAGAGTCCATCTGTGAAGTAAAAAGATCGTATATATCACCCTGCTAATAAGTTTTCCTCAGCAGTCGCTAAAGTCAAGTGTTAGTCTTCAGCTGGAGTCTCATAAAATAAAATAAAATAAAATAAAATAAAATAAAATAAAATAAAATAAAATAAAATAAAATAAAATAAATAAATAGATATCTCTGGCTAGGGGATGAAAAGTATCCTTTCAGCCACATTATAAACTTACCTCCCACCCCAAAAAGAATTAATATTTCAAGTCATGTAGCAAAAGCATTTCAGGGCTGAATGTGGCAGAGGAGAGAGGGTTTGTAGGGGCAATTCAGGTGTTTTTAGGCCGTGAATAAAAATATCTTTTATAGGTAATTCTTAATGTAATGGCTTTTTCTACAAATCTATTGTGAAAAAACATAGAGGAAACATTTTGATGATGAGCAGCAGCCTCTAATTGAGGGGGGGGGAATAGGAAGGTCACAGAGAGAATATTTTGTTGGAGATGCTGACACATTAATTTTTACAGGTTGGACACCGGTGAGAGGAAAAGATCGAAACCTTTTTTCTTCAGAGGACCTTCCCACCATCTGATGTCTGATGTTAATGCAAACATGTTTTTGATCTCTTTGATATCTTTTTTCTCTTCTCCATTTTCTTTGAGGGAAGTCCAAGTTTTTAGTGCCGGGCTGTGAATTAGGACTCCGTTGTTATGTGAACTGCAGGGAAACCTATGGAAATGCTTAGTGAAGTCTCTAGGGTCATAAATCCCCCTCAAGCCCATCTTAAAAAGTCCTTATCTTAACATCTCGCGCTTCACGGGTTCCCAAGGCACAGTCTGAAACCCCTGGATGTGGAGCACATTTCAGCACACCCGTTCAGCTACCTCTGAGATGATGTGCTTGAGCTGGCCACCCTTCTCAGCTCACTTCCATTGACGCTTTGCAACTGAGAACTGAAATTTTGAAATTTTTTTGTATGTTTCCATGATAGAACTGAAGAGGACTAAACTCTTCTTGAAAATGAGCTTGGAAAATGGGGTTAATATATAATATATTAATATTCATACACATCCTCTTGAGAAAAGGAATAGGTATTGTCAGGAACTGAATGTGTTCAGAAATTCAGTTTTCATTAGGGATCACTCACAGAAACACTCAGCAGCATCTCAGCAGGCACGTTTCAGATGTTCTTGAGCATCACACACCCTGTCTTACATCCCCCTTTGAGTACTCCCAGGGTGTTTATGCAGAGAGCTTTGCAGGCTGGGACTTTTCTGCAAAGCAGACATTTGGAGATCATCAACTCCCCTTGGAAGGCTGTGACATGGTGGTGGAGATCCAGTGGAGCAGTGGGACTAGCTGGTCAACACAGAAATACGCTGCTGTAAATCCCCGCAGGCAGTCCTGGGAGCCTGTACAGGAGCTCACTGCATATTTCTCCAAGCTATCATGTATTTTACAGCGCAGATAATACTCTCGTGTTATCTCTGAGAAAAAACACAGAACATAATCCCTCCTGTGCCCTGTGTCTGCAACATCCTCCTCAGGCTGCTTTGTCCCATGACTACCCATACTGTTGCCAGACCTGCTTCAGGATAAACTATCTGCCTGTAAATTTAGGCTGGAAATTTCTATCCATTACAGCAGGACATGCCTTTCAGTGGGATGCTTGTGTCCTGCTTCCCAGATGACCTTGGTATTAAGGACGGTGCTGTATGAAAGGTGCTGTGTGATACAGGGAGGTCTCCTGAAAGTTTGGACTTGTTGACTCCAAAGAGCAGCAGATCTAAGGTGCTTGTCCACAGCTGAATTAGGGCTGTAACTAAAACACAACCTCCTATGCAATACAGTCCCATAATCACTGCTTATAGTCACTTTTAGCCATGGTTCATGACGCCAAACATATAACACGCACAAACCCCAACAGTGACAGGAGGCATTCATAGTGGCTTGTTTGGCTCTGAAAATGGAAGATGTTGGGTAAAACCATCTCTTCCACCGTGAATGGGACAAAGCAATAAATAATGTGACGAAAGGAGTGGAAAGCTTTCTGGTGGGACATGCCATCCATTGGGCACTGGAACAGGACAGGCTTTCACCTGGTGGGGGGCGCTGAGCTTGCCGGGCAGGCATTTGCATGAAAAGCAACTTGTTTGTGCAGGCAGCCTGGGGAGCCCTCCACTTTGCTTAACACAAGGATTTCTGTCTACCACAGACAGGTTTCCAGCCCATGCCTCCATCTGCCCCAGGGGCCTGATCCACTTCCAAAATTCCCTTTCAACTGGGGTGGACCCAGCACCAGGGAAGACAGACAACAGCCAAGACAGGGAGTAGGCAGAGCACCTACCAGCCCTGTAAGTATGGAAATCACAAAAAAAATAATTACCTGTCATGGGTGCTGCCTTTGTCTGACCTCTGAAACATGGTAGCATTCACAGCAGATCATTGGCGCTGAAGTGAGGAGTTTTCTCATCATGAGTCAGCTATGTCTCGGCAGAAATGCTTCCTTTTTTCTATTTTATAATTTGGAAAGGATTTAGTATGGAGATGGGCTCTGGCCCTGATGCTTGTGATGTGGCAGAGCTCATCCTTAGTCTGCTCAGTGCCAAAATCTCCCAGCCTCAGTATGGCGAAGGTGAAGGACTATGCTTCCTCCCTTTTGGGTGGTTACAGGGGAGGAGAGCTTTCTCATGGAAATAAAACAATTTTTTTTCTCATTAAATATTTAAGTTTGCTTACTGGCTTACCTCTTATGGAGGTGCCTTGTGGGAAAGGCTTAGTAGCAGCCTTCCCCTTCTGGAGTCCCCCAGATGGTCCCAAGGTTGCATACACATCAACAAACTTCTCCTCACACCTTTAATGCACATTTATTTGAATAAGAACAGAGCAATATAGGGACATAAAAAATACCATCAGCTGTGCTGCTCTGTGCTGCAAGAAGGCCACCTAGCTCTTCTGGCAGGCTCCTCTTGCTGTTGGCTGAACCCTGAGGTCCCTGTTAATAGGATAGCACTGTTTATTATCTCATAGAGATCATTATAAATAGATGCTGTTAAAGATAATGCCACATTGTAAATAAAGGCGCCATATGAAATCACAATATTTAACTAGCTGCTGTTGAGGTATTTCTTTTCAAGAGAAAATATTCAACAGCCAACACTTTGCTGAGGCAAAACCATCCAAACAATCTTGGTGATAGATCCTTTATAAAAACACTTTAATTTATGCAAGAGATAGTTCCTTGCGTGTGTCTATTTTACCTAATTGAGTGGATGTATTGATTTGGAACCCCAAACTGATACAGAACCTGTCATTTTTAAACCCTACAAAACCTTATAACAGAAAGTTTGTTGCTCAAACAGGAAAACTGAGACACAGGAGATATAAACAGGTCATGTTGGCACCAGGTTTTTACCAGGCTGTGTAGTCAGATTCAGATTTATTAGTCTGGAGACAAATGTCTCTTTGGGGGGAATGGAAACCAAATGTTTCTGGCATTTTAGGTATCACATTCACTGCAGAAAATACAAACTTAGAAAAAACCAGGAAATGTACCCCCCCCAAAAATTGCTACTCCATTTACCTCAAAAGTGCCAGACTTCAGCAAACTCCCAACAGACACCCCCTCCCTTCCCCCATGGTTACTAAATGAGTGGAAACCAAAAATTACTTGCAAATTGCCCCTTCCCCAAGATTTGATGGCATCCCCCTTTGTGCAGTTGCTAGCCTGGCTTGGCAAGCAACTTAGTTCCAGGCAGCCCTTCACTTTCCAAGGACATGAATGGGATGGTGCAGCATCATGGAGAGGCCTCGGGGCTGAGATGTGGTGAGAGTTCACCCCACCTAGTGCAATTCCCACCGCAGGGCTCACAGCGGATGGCAATCACTCCGGGAAGTCTGATAGCCCAGAGAGGCTGAGAGGAGAGCATGGGGCCAGAGGGGAGGGAAGCTTAACCCTTGCATCACCCAAATCAGCTCTAGAAAACTCTTTCAGGATCAACACAAGATGAAAGCTCATTTGCATTCAGAGCTTTAATGTTTAACTTGAGCAGAGCCTGTGGCACAGCCCTCAGTTTGCAGTGTGGCATGTGCAACATAGTATGACTCCTAAGAAGGTGCTGGAGTCTGCTATCTTGGCCCAAGTTGTTTGTAGCTTTGGTGTGCATTGCATGGAGAAGGAGGCTGATCAGTACCTGTCTTCTATACCAAGAAAATATCTATGACAAAGGGACAGAGCAAAGCCACCATGGAAAGCACTCTGTTGCTTAGTGGACAGTTCTATGTAGGCAGGACACATCTCAAACATTTATCCTTGCCAAGTGATTCCCATATCAACATCTGCAGAGACCAAAATCCCCAACTCACATTCTTTGAGCTGTCAAGGCAGCCCTCAGCATTGGGATGAAGTTATAATTATGCAGGATGAAGGATTTCACTTAACACATCGTAGAGGAAGCCTGACTCAGGCAGAAGCAGCAGTATCATAAGTCAATCAGGGCAAAAGGTCTGATGGCTATTTCCCTTCCAGAGAATGGGAATAGTCATCTGGGCAGGGAGAAGCACTTTATTGTCCCTAGACAGCCTATGGCTTTTCTCTGTAAAATACCCACCCCAACAAGAAGCAGCAGATGTTTCATGTAAATCTGCCATAGGACTGAAATGTCCAGAAGGTCGGATGACCAGATGTACAGATAGGGATTGGGAGATGGAGGAAACTGCCTTTCCCCTGGAGGAGTACCAGGAAGGAATTTTCATTAGCACTTTGGATGCAGGAAATGCAAAGCCTGAGAGCTATTAATAGAAATGGCCTCTTATATGGAGGCTGGAGAAGACTGGACCTCCAGGAACGAGGAAATGACAAATCATTACAAATCCACAGAGGCTGCTTCACTCATGAGTGAAGCTGCAAGAAATTCCTACCCAGGTCCTTCCACCAGGAATTACAGACCAGGCTCCTGGCATCCATTTAACTTTGCAAACCCTCCCACCAGCTGACATTTGGGAAAGAAGGGCAAGATGTAATTTGGCTGTGGAAATGCTCATCAGAGCATTTATGCAGAGCCCATGAGGCTCTTTAGGGTTAATGTAGACATGTTTTTCAAGAAAGGTGGCTGTCTTTGGGGAGTGAAGACAGGGTACCTGAAGATGGGATCTGAATTTGAGAGGGACGTGAGGGTAAAGTACGGCTTTTCTTGTCATGGATGCTATGGCCTTGCTGACCCACATGCTTTCTACAGTGCTGGATCAACTTGGGCACTGACTGTGAAAGGAATTTAATATAGGTTCTTGAAAACTGAATAAAACCGCCTCCTTTGTCACAAACACCTTTGCAATCAGTGGGGCTATGGGGGAGAAGGGACAAAAACATATTTTGCTGCAGCTGAGTAGTCCCTGTAATCAGTTATCTCAGGGACTTGTATAAACTGTACAGTGTCTCACTGCTTAGGTTTCCCTTCATATGGACATGTGAGAATAAATGCATTAAAAACAGCTAGGTTATAAACTGCCTAGTTTTGCAGAGGATAGAGGACTCACCATGCATGGTCAGTATCATCCTTGTAATGATCCTGAAGCGGGTTAATACGTCTGTGTCAAGACGAAAAAAGAAAAGCCAAGAGAGTATTTTACCTTAAAAAACTGTATAAGGCAGTAGAGCATCCCTGTGGTTTGCCTTTTAGTTCTGCAGTGAGTACTCTGTGTCTCCTCCTAGCTGCACCATAGTACTAATGTTCTTTATCACCTCAGAGATTTATTCATCTTGCTTTCCTAGTCTGTGAAATGGAGGCAATGTTTAGCTATTGCGCAGATTAATGTCAAGCTACTGCACAGATGTAAAACACTCTGCTAGTAGTACGTAATTACAATATTATGGTCCTACAATAACACAGGCAAACCTATTTCATTTAAGTGTTGGCAAGGGTAACATCTCACTGTATGCAAAAGTTCATTCCATTTCTTTCCAGTCTGCTAAAATGGCAAAATAGTTCTATCCATTCCCTGTGGTAGTAGCATTTACAGTAGTTAAAGACAGCAAAGCAAAATTAGTTCAAAATAATGAAAACAGAGCACTATATTGTCATGCTACCTATGTTGCTGTTGCTGAATAGCTAGCATTGAGGGAAAGAGAAAGGAAAAAAAAGAAGGAATTGTTTGACACTGCCAATGGAACGTAGATATTAACAAGTTTTGTGGGCAAAGTTTCAGTTCTCCATTATTCTGTGTACACCAGTTACTTCAGGCACCTTAGCTCATCTGATCAGAGAAAGTGACAATTCTATGTCATTCCAATTGCATCACCATTTGTATTTGTCGCCTGGCCATTGCCTCATAGACCTAACATCATGTGGGTGTCCAAAGGAGAAGGAGGAACGCAATGGGGATAGAGATGCCTGCCCCTTTCCAGGGGTGAGTGGGGGTCCAGGTGGTGGGTGGACACCAGTCTGCCCCATCACCATCCTGTCAACTAGTCTTTGATTCATCCCAAGTCCCACCTAAAATGGAAAAAACTGTGCAAAGGGGAAAAATCTGAAGGACAGGTTTGCTAACGTTGATTAACAGAGGACATCTTCCAGCTGGTAGGTGCGGTTACCTTCACAAACGCTGCTCTGTGCCCCGAGAAGAAAACGATGACTCACACATAATAAACCAGATTTCTCCAACTCGCAGGAAGACACAAGAGCAAATGCTCTTTATGGTGTGAGAATAACTCCCGATAATTTCAGCAACTCCTTTGCTTTGAACAGTTTGCACTGGTCGTTAACTGTCCCTGTTGGATGTTGAAACAAGAGGGTGTGGGGGATATTAGTCAATAAAGTTGTCTCTTCTGGATTATTTTGCCGGTCACGAAGGTGTTGTTAGTTTTCATCATCTAGTTTGGATAACCTGAAGAAGCCAAACATTTATCTGTTGGTGGATAAATAATACACAAAGGTATGGCATATAATTAATTTTATTCTCTCTTTCAAAATACCACCTCTCCAGGCAGCAAGAAGAAACAGATCTCCTTCTCCCTGTTCTGGCCCTTTCTTTTTTGGATCATATTTTCATGAAAAATCTCACAATTTCACCATTTTGAAAAAAATATTTTCTACAAGAACTCAGTGTTTTCTTGTGAGTTAACACATCCAAGCTTTTCAGATGAGATTGGGGCACCAGGATCACCAAGCACAGATATTTCCTGAAGGATTTGCAGCTCAGTAGACAAGCGAAGAAAGGTAGCACTGGGAAATGGAGACAGGAGGGGATTGCCAAAACCAGAACTACAGTTCGGTTTTCTCCAGCCTTTTTCCATTTCAGGTATGCCACACAATATACCCTTAGCCCGTTAGGTCTCACGGGGCAGGCTGCGGTTTGAGTTTCTTATTGAATTGCAAATGTGCAAATAACCCCTTGAAATTTCAGATAAACATATTTTCCTTTTAAATCTTCTCCTTATTCAGAGCTGTGAATTACACTGATTTGAGTCATTAGCTTCTCCAGCTTCTCTACCTCTTTGTCGTGTCAATCCATTGCATCTTGTCTTGAAACAAAATCTGAGCCTTTTTATGGGTTCTCTGAACTTTTGATTAATTCTGTGAATTAATGACTGCACTTTATTGCCTTCAGTAGAAGCTCACATGTAAGGTACAATAAAAACCCTGCTGGAACCAAGGATCTTTCAGGTAGAAAATTATTTCAGGGACTTTGGCGAGGAGGCTGTGATGTCCCTAGGAGTCATCTGTGGAAATCCTTCCCAGGCCACTGATGGATGGTGAATCCTTTCTCTGGAGGTGTCTGTCACGTCACATCTGGCATTCCTCAAGCCAAAACAAGAACTGTTGGGCTTCACTTCATAGAATTCAGTCCACTGAGGGCCGCTGTGGTTTCACTGGATGGGGGTTGTGGTTGTGCACTTCTGAAACACACCTGCAAAATCTGAGCATCTTGCATTCACAGTCACACAGGGGGGGGGGGGGGGGAGGAGAGTGGAGAAATATGGTAGATTTTAGGAAAAATAGACTGAATATTTTTCCATCTTGGCCTGGTCCTGTTCAGAATGTGTGATTTTACTGGCTTATGCCAAGGGCTCATTTTTGGGGGGTTAATTTGTTTACATAAGAGAATATATTTCACTGTCAATATTATAGCAGAGAAGAAAATCTTTTGGAAGAGACATACATGCTCAATTGCTGGGCATTATATCCTCTTCTTTTTCTTGCTTTCTATTTCTCAGCAGCCTCTGTGCTCTCTCACTATGGGCAGTCACAACAGCTCTCAATCCAACAACCATCTTTCTTTTTCTCCTTCCTGAGGAGCTTTTAACTTTTCTTGCTACCTTCAACAGCTCAGTGCCATCAGAGGTGAAAAAGGCCTTTAACGGCTCCTCTGGTGGAGTGATTGAAGGATGCTCCATTCGAAGAGGCATCGCCAATCATGCTTCTTGGGTAGCTGATTGACATGGCCATTGTCAGCTCCCAGCTGGCCCCGGATGGACAAGCACCTGAATTCACCTGCGATCGAGGAACATGTATCATTGCTTGACAGCCTGAGCCCCATTAGCGGAGCAAGGGTCATTAAAGAAGCAAACTGCTGTCTTGTTCTTGCCATGACAGCGTTTCGCATGGTCCAACTAAAACAAATGTCCGCATTGACATTCCAAGCATAATAAAGAGGTTTCCATATCCGTTGCACTTTCATTGCACAACACCCTTCAATAGAAGTGTTCAACTAATGGAAAAGCAAAATTGCTCAGAAAAAAGAAAGAAAAGAAAAAAATCATCCATTTTTTCAACATCCTCTTTGCTTTCAGATGAGAAAGGAAAGGGGGATGTAGAGAAGAATGCAAAGAGCAAACATCTTAAAATGCCAACAAGAGCCTTTTGGAAGCTGATTAGAACCATTTGTGTGTGGTCAACAAAAAAAATTGGAGTTTGCAGAAAATGGGAGACAACCTCTGCTCTGTTCTGAGTCACAGAACAGATGCCAGCGTTTCTTCTGACTTTACAACTTTTTCTTGGCCTATCCGGGTGAAAGACTGATTAAAAATGGGGGCTGAGAATGCTTGTTGAAAAACCTCCCAGATTGTAATCCTAGCACAAGGGCAAACGGAGACTTGCAGTAAATCATTCCTGGCGGTCTGGATCACTTATCAAATACAGCAAGCAAAGACACCCAGTCACGGCCGCAGGAAATCGCACGTCCAATGGCCTGCTCCTTGCAAGGGGTCTTCGCCTTGTATTCAGTGAGAAAAAGGGAGCAGAAAACAGACTATATCTGAGTTACAGCTGAAGGGAGGGGAAAAAAAAAAGGAAAAAAAAACCCGCCAAGATTTTATGTAAAAAACCCATAGACAGGGATGGAAAGAGATTTATCTACTCCAAAACCATTTTTCCTTCAGTGGTGTCTTAGGTAAAATGAAATAAACCAAGAGGATTGAATTTCACTGGGAGAATGACTGTGAGGTCTGCTGTGCAAGCCAGATTTTCCAACCATACATTTAAAAGCAGTTACTCAAGTTTGGGTAAAAAAAAAAACACTTACCCAATTTCCGAGCAGTCTGTGAATCGTGAGGTTCAGAGATACAGAGAAACAGAGCTCTTATTTACAGCTCACATGGAGATCTTTCCAAAGGACGATAGTGTCAGGACTTTTTTTGTTGCCCTCTTGACCTCTCTGGGGCGTTTGTGTTGCACTGTGTTTTATTTTCTACCATCAGAGGCTTTAGCGAACAAAAAATTCCTTTCCCCATCAATGCTCCCAAGAAAAATGGGCAGCCAACACAAGCTGCCAAAGGTCTGCTAGGTGCCACAGCCATAAGCACTTTGAATTACTGGAGTGCCAGTTAATCAAAGGCAGCCGAAACTGGAAATATTGTGCTCATGGTAAATTTAGCATCCATTATACCCACTAGTAAAACCACTACCAGCTGAAAACACTGGAGACAGAAACTTAAACTCCAGAAATCAAGGAATCTCATTCAAGAAGAGTGTCCTTTATAAACGCAAGAGGTTTAAAATCTGGAAAGGGTAAAACTGAGAGCTCAAGGAGCATTGATTTACAAGTTGAGAGACACATTGAGTGCAGGTGAAGGAAGACTCTTTTTTGTGTTGATTTTTACAGGATTAAAGGAGATAATTAATTTGATACAACTTCATCCAAAAGAAAAAAAATGAGAGGTTTGGCCTCCAGAACTGGTGATAACAAAGTGTCTCAGAATTAATACTGATCCAACATTCAGACCTTACAAATTATCCATGAGGTGTGCTAAGGATTTCATCAGCAGTTGTTAGTAATAATTCAGTCACACTGGGTCAATATTGAGCCAAAATGCAATGGTTAAATCCCTGATGGGGATTTCAATCTATGACACCTTATTAACCTCCAAAAAACTAGCTTCTACTGTCATCTGGCATAACAATTCTCCCTGTAGCACCTGTGTCGCTATATGGACCAGTCAAAAAAATTGCACTCATTTTTCTTGTTGAATGCTTTTTCCTAGCAAACTTGGTTTCTATATTTAACCTGACTTTCAGCGGCATCACTATAGATTTTGGGTTTCTACTGAATGTTTGTAACTTTTTGGCATATTATAATCTCCTGGCATACCCTAATGCTTGTAAATAGTGGTAATATAAATCACTCCTTAGCCTTTTTAATCCAAAATGCTTTACGACATGATCTTAAATAATAGTCTCTCAAACTGTCCAGCGGTGTTGTAATGGTACAAAGCAGAGAAAGAAACCCAAAATCTGAGGAGGGGACAGTCTTCTTCACCTCTTTTCCATAGCTTTGCTTCTAATAGATATGAATTCAGCAGTGGTGAGAAGCAAACATATTCGAAACCAGAACTGCACTATTACAGAGAGTAAGACTGGACACGGTTCAGCTTTCATTGACAGAGAAAAGTACTACATTTGGGATCTCTGAGAATGTAGGTAGTTCTATTGTAGGAAAGGCTCTCTCAAAATAAGGCTGTTTCAAGGGAGATTTACCTTGTAAGATCTATCGTATGACCAAGCTCCTCTAACATAAAATCATAGTAATTTACGTTGGAAAAGACCTTTAAGATGATCAAGTCCAACCATTAATCCAGCACTGCTAAGTCTACCACTAAACCATGTCCATAAGCATTACATCTACATGTCTTTTAAATACCTCCAGGGATGGTGATTCAACCACTTCCCTGCACAGCCTGTTCCAATGCTTGACAACCCCTCTGGTGAAGAAATTTTTCTTAATTTCTAATCTAAACCTCCCCTGATGCAAATTGGGGCCATCGCCTCTTGTCCTATCACTAGTTACTTGGGAGAAGGGACCAACATCCACCTCACTACAATCTCCTTTCAGGTAGTTGTAGAGACCAATAAGGTCTCCCCTCAGCCTCCTCTTCTCCAGACTGAACAACCCCAGCTCCCTCAGCCGCTCCTCATAAGACTTGTTCTCTAGACCCTTCACCAGCCTCGTTGCCCTTCTCTGGACACGCTCCAGCCCCTCAATGTCTTTCTTATAGTGAGGGCCCAAAACTGCACACGGTACTCAGGTGCGGCCTCACCAGTGTTGAGTACAGGGGGACAATCCCCTCCCTACTCCTGCTGGCCACACCATTCCTGATCCAAGCCAGGATGCCGTTGGCCTCTTTGGCCACCTGGGCACACCGCTGGCTCATGTTCAGCCGGCTGTCGACCAGCACCCCCAGGTCCTTTTCTGCCAGGCCACTTTCCAGCCACTCTTCCCCAAGCCTGTAGCATTGCACTTGATTCTTCGACTGCTTTAAAAATAACCATAATGTTTGATATTTGCCTCCTATGAGCAGAATCCAGCAAGGAGAAGTTATCAATTTAGCAAAATCTATTGCTAATGCCTCCCTAGTTCTAACACTGCTTAAAGCTTACCCCAAATACCAGAATGGTGAGGCAGTGGATATTCTCATAAATTCATAGCTTTACCTATCTTTTTTCCTTTTTTTTTTTTTTTTATTTCTATCATGGCAAAACAGTAACAGCCTGGCCGTCCTCCAGCACAGGAACTTTATTTTTAACCAGAGGCATGGGCAGAGCTTTTTATTTGTGGAAGGGCCCCCCTGTGTCAGACTCACACCTGGAAATGCATTAGGTGGAGGAAAGGGAGCACTGTCCATCACCAGTGCTTGCCCCACTGGTAGGTCCAATGCTGTTACCAGCAAAGCTACTTCCATGACATATGCACCACTGATGCTAATTTATGTCATCAAAGAGTGAGAGATTGGCATCAACATGCATTACTGAGAGACCAGGTGAGGCAAGTTTGCAAAATTATTGTCCCTTGCACATAGGTGCATTAATGGGGACAGGAAAAAAAAAAAGAAAACAGGGCTTAAGCTTTCTGAGTTTTCTCCATAATTTCCAGCTGCCTAAACCTTAACAAGGTCTCTTTGCAGCCTCTGCACAAAAGAGCTGTGGTGAAGCTGTACTGTTGCAAGGTTACTTTAGCTAATTCTGAGGTTTCTTGTCTGAGACTGCCCTGAAGTCAGTGCCCAGTCCCCTCTCCAGTCTTAGCTAAGAAGTAGCTTTCAGGAAGCAGGTAACAGATCTACTTTCCTCTTCTTTCTTTCTAACAAAGGAAATTGGTTCTGTTTTCTGTCTCCAAGGAAGTAGCTTTATTTTTATGATCCTAATGGGGAAAACTAAAACTCTAAAATCTTTCTTTTTCTGATTTTATTTTTATGGAGAAATTTTGTCTGTCTTTCCAGCTTTATCCGAGCTGCAGCAATATTCTAACAACTAATAACCTCTTCAAAAGGGATTTTCTCTTTGCTGCTAGAGGAGTGGGGGAAGAATTCAGCTGTATCTCTTTACCTTCACTGGAAGGAAAGAAATGAGACAGATATATTACATTTCTTATCTTTTTCCCTGTGTCTCACACATATGCTATTGGAGCGAAATTTCAGTTCAGGGAACATGCCAAAAGTTAAAGGAGGATAACCATGCTCAGGGGATGGAGATGGTGTCTGTGCTGATGAGAGTCTGGCTGCGGAGAGGTACAAGCCCAAGGCTACAGCAGGGATAACTTGAAGTTACTGCTCTCTTTATATGAACAGGAAAGAAGGAGCTGCCCCTTCCACTCTTTCCTCTTCTCCAGTTAGAAAGAAATTTTCTCTCACTTCCTAACTCATCGAGAGTGCAAAGCGATGCCTCTTGTCAAATAAAATTAGTGAAAACATTTACTTTCTCAGAAATACTGCTGATAGGCTTACCTTTTGGAATGAACCCTAGCAACATCCTGTTCTCTTATTTTTCAGTCCTTGGCTACAAAATTTGTCTTCTATTTAATGGACATGTCTGAAGCTTGCAGTGATAGTGGAAAAAATTTTGTCCACTCTCTTAATTCTACATCATAAAAACCCTCCAAACTTGTGTGTCTAAAATAAGCCTGAGATCAAAAAGGAAAATATTGGCATGCGTTAAGATTGCGGCATTTATTCTGCCTGCCAGCTCAGAAACACCCTAATCTATAGCAATACACTCCTAGATAGCACAACATATCCTACAGACCAAGTTTGCTCTCCTGAGGACAGATATCTTTGTTGCTGTCTTCTTTGAAGAGAAAAAAATATCTTGCTAAGAGATGTTAAAATCAAGCCTCTGCTGTTTTTTTGCTTACTTGCTGAGAATTCAAGAAATCTTATTACTGCTGAGGGGGGAGTCGCAAATATAAACTGCAGAACTATGCAAGTGTTTGAATAATTACAGACAGGGGTTTCCAAATACACCTCCTTTTTAATACTCTATTACTTCCTATTCTTCCTGTCAAATGTTTCAGGGAAATTATTCTGGAGGTGAATGAAAAGAGGGTGAAGAAGTGGTAGAAATTAAGACGTCTTCATGCCTAAAGAATTTTAATGTTTTTATCTGTGGGGAAAAATGCATTTCATGTGAGTTCTCCTTTTTTCATATTCATTATTCATATTCTTCATATTCATACACTCTTCTTCTTGAGTTCTATGCTGTAATGTAGAAATATGATGGAAAAATTAGAATTTCTGTGATGAAGATGGGCAGCTTTCACAGAGGAGTTTTGATGCTCAGTAACTGAGCCTGAAGAGGACTCATTTGCTTCCAGCCAAGGCGCCCACAGGGGTAAGTGAGGTTTCAGAAGCACAAAGGACAGGATCACCTTCCCTTGACCTTGTCATCTTATTAAGAGGTGGATCTATATTCAGCTCCCTGTTGCCTCCTTTGGGTCTCCGCTTTCCATCTCTGGCAGAAACTGGTACCAATGCCAACTTTTGCACTGACAAAGATTTGAGCTGACACTGGTGGAAGTACATTTTCTATAAATTTGACACCAGACACCAGAGGTCTTTGCCATGAGGTGAGACCATTCTCCATCCTACGAACGCAGATGGATCTCTTTCGAAACTGTGTCAACTTCCACCTCTCTGCAACTTATTTTGCAGTAATAATACTTTCCTACAAGGGGAAATCCAGCTAGTGAGATGTGATTGTGGTGCACTGTCAGCCTGCAATGGCAGTCAGGAGAGTGTGTCAGCACTTCTGTGTTTATAAGCCACCTGATGTAATGGTAACAAGATGCTAACATGAGAGTCTACCTCCATAATCTGCCAACTGCTGGCTGCTCCACTCCTTTTTGGTTCAGAAGTTTTAACAAGATGTTTCTGGTCTGTAATCAATGTAAACTTCCCAAACAAAATCTGGTGGAATGTCCTGATTCCTGAATAAAATTCTCAGTGCTTCGTTTTCTGTCTAAGCATAACTTTGTCCTGCTTTAAGCCACTACTCTGGAAACAAAAGCAGTTTCTAATCTTCTTTTGTCATCTAGCATTTTTATAAAACAGGATGGAGCTGGCAGGTGAGATATCAAATAGAGACCAACCAGCACAGCTGGAATATCTTGGAACCAAAATGCATCTCACAGCCTTCTTGACATCGGCAGCATCTCGGACAGAGTCCTATTGATACATATCCATAAGGCTTGGTTTTGGTTTCTCTAATGTCAGAAAGCTGTCAGCCTCAGGGGGACTGAGGCTTATGAGAAAAGTTATTTGCATGCATAACTACTTAAAAATGAGACCCTCCGTCTGTTCACGGATTATGATTTTTAGTATTGTGGTCAGTGTCAATAAATGAACTAATAATTAAGCACCATTAAGACTATATATTGGTTCTGCACTATAGGCACAACTTATCCTGGCACTTTTGTTTTATTGGGAGACACACTATCTGTTTGATGGAGTGGTATATTTAATGGCATAGCCAAGCCTGATCTCCTGGTGTTCACAAGTGTGCAAAGGTGAGATGTGAGCAAGACACCCCTGAAAATAAAGATCATAAATTCAGCATTGATTTGGAAAGGAAGTCAATGGTGTGTCAGGAATACCAGGTTGATGTAAACCACAAGGTTTTATTTGCATTCGACTCTTGCAGGCTATGGGATGAGGATAGACAGTCAACAGCATGTGCCCAAAAGGCTCAGCTGCCCACAGTGTGATACCCTGTGGCTTCCCCTGGGAATCACAGTTCCTCCCTGTGCCAGCTAGAAATCCCATGAAACCTCCAGAAATGATCGAGTCGATGCTGTGCTCCACCTCCCTGTGAATCTCATATTGTTCTTGACTAAGTCCTGTCCCTTCAGGTGGGTTTCTGGAAACAGGTTTGCTTTTGTGCGTCCTGTGAGGGCTCAGAGGCATAACTGCTCTCCCAGTTCAGAGAACAAAGGCATGGCAACCCTTTGAGGGCTACCAGGGTCCCTAGCAGTGATACTTTCCCAGCGTGAGCACAAAATTGATTTCTTTCTCCTGGGTCTCAAGCAAAGCAACTTGACTTTGCAACATTGTCCCCCCTCTTGACTTGAACCCAGGCCTCCCAGCTGCAAATTCAATAGAAAGTGCCTGCTTTCTATTGAAAGCTGCTTAATTGGCTGCTGTTCTTACTCCTCCAGCCGAATTTGCATTAAAGAAAGACCTGCAATCTTTGACATTCCCATATTTAGCATATAGAGCTGGCAGTTCTCTTAACACCCACATCTGTCTCTGCTCGCCACAGCTGATTTATGTTTAATATCTCAAAGGCATGTGGTGCCAGTCCCACGTTGAGCTCTGGATTGTGGTGGTCCGTCTGTATTTGTTGAAATTGGGCCCAAAGAAGCTGGCTTGGAGCAGAGACTGCGAGGAATGCGAGCCAGTGGCCGTCCAGACAGCTCTGTCAGCAAGCTCAGGAAACTGGCTGAAAAATACTGGGAAGAGGCCCAGATTTCAAACAACCTGTGGAGCTCTCATGAGAACACAGTGTTTTAAAACAGAAAGTTGAGTGATATTCTTAATTACAGATTTAAAAAAAAAAAAGGAAGGTTAATGATGTCCTTGCCCTTGCAGAATGCAAGGCATGTTCCCCGAATTGCAGTCAATGAACAAGCCACTTTCGTCCTCCTGTGTGGAGATTTCATTTCCATGCATCGCATTAAGCATTTTTTCTTCCCAGGCAGAGATAAAGATCAGGACACTCTTGGGGTCCCATAGCTATGGGTTGACCTGTAACTCTTTACAGCAATGCTGGCCATATAGAAAAATCTTTGGCTCAGGGGTTGGCATGCGTAGGCTTGTGCAGGCAGTCTGGTGCCATCTCCCATTAGTTACCTTGGAGCTGGTGATGGGTTTTGCTTTTTAAGGCTGTCGTCCCATAAAACAGAAAGCTATCGGCCCCAGAGCTTCAAGTCCAAAGGGCAGTTTTATCTCCTGAACTAATGAGCTCCATGGTCTTGTATCAGGGATGGGATACCTTGAGCAGAGATATGATTTAACTAAGCACTTACTTTAGGGCTCGACACTGGAGTAATAGAGGGGAATGTAAGAGTCTGGGTTGTTTGCTAGATGATCTAATGGTCCCACTTGGTCTTAAATTTTATGAATTTAGGCCCTGGATGGAATCCGGCATATTGTGTTGGTCAGCATCTAGCCTGAGAATGAATTACAGTGTTTAATCATGAAGAGGCGCCTTGTATCCCGTCTGCACAGTTAAAATAGCACTTAGATGCTTTCTCTTGAGAAAACCTCATTGAGTTTTTTCTTTTTTATTTATTGGTCATGTGATTGGATCAGCATATCTGGAGCTTGGGAAATTGCACAGATTTAATATTGGGCTGCAATTCATTATATCTGAGCATGAAGTCTATATATGTTGGGACAATGTTTCTGTGCTTTTTCAAGTCAGGAAGTGACTATCCTGTATCCTGACTTGCACAGAGCTTATAAAGAAAGATCCTGTGTTCATGACATTTTATTCATAGTTCACTTGATTTTAAAATATTTTATCTCAATTAAAAAGTACTCAGATGATTAGTTCTAAAACATTAAAAGGGACTGCTCATAAAATGTAAATAGGGAAAAACCAAAAGCAAACTTGGTAAGAGTAAACTGTTTCATTTAATTTAAAAATATTTCATATGAATGGAAAGAGATTTTTTCCTGTATTTAAAAACTGATATTCTCTTTATTCTTCCACATGTCAATACTCTACAAACTTTTTTGAATATCATTGATGACATTAGGAAGGGGAATAAACAGAGAAAAACACATTAAAAATAAGCTTTTGATAGTGACTCAAGGTTAAAGAGAATAAAGCCGTCCTTGGAATATTTGTTAGAGGCTAAATTATGTGGCGCTCTAAAACTGTAACTGTCACTGTGTTTCACAAAGATTATCTGTTAAATACATGCTTCTTTCGGTCAGCAGCTTGGTGGCAAAAATTTATGCCAACTGGCCCGTGAAAATTAGTTTATGGTTCAGTCCCGATTCTCTGTTAAAAGTGTCTGTTTGATAAGTAGGGTTGTGAGGGAAGGAGAGGACTTCGGAAGTTTCAAGTGGAATGGAAACCCAGTGTAAGAGAGCACTAGACTATTTAATATCTATATTTAGTACCTCCTGATCCCCGATGGCTGTTATATGGACAGATACTAAATGCTGGCCTTGATGGAGAATTCTGCACAATTTAATAAGCTCTGGACAAAGCCTCAAATTACTGGTCCAGAAACAAGGAACTGCAAAGAACTTCTGGGGTCTGTTTCCTCTTTTTAATTACTTTGCTGCTTACTCTGCTACTTCTGCAGGAAGTTTGTTCCAGCCTCTCGCTGCCAATGGAAATGACTTGGTCTGAAGAGACCACCAAATTCAGCAAACTAGACGTTTTTGGATCATTTCTTTTCCCTCTAAACCCATAAATGCCTTTCTGGCCAGCATGTGCTGTGTATGCCAGTAGTGCTCTTTATCCACTTCTCCCTCTTCGCCAGCATGTTTTCCTGGATGCAGTCTCAAGGGGACAGTTGTGTCCCTGCTTCATCTCTGCTTTCCTAAGCTAAACAGAGCAAGGTCCCTGTTCCACTGAACATCCTCGCACCTTCCCACTGCATCCGTTCAAGTTCAGATCAGATAACTGAAGGCATGTGGTATTCCAGATGAGGACAAGTGTATTTCATCATGACATTCCTATTTTCCTCTTCTTAATGCATTCATTAGTGTTTCACTGGTTTCTTTCAAAAGAGGTCACACTAGCAGCTGGTAGTATGATTGAGAATGAGTATATATGTCAGGTCTGCCTTTTCCTCTGTCTTTTCCTACCAATAAGAATAGAATAAAATAGAACAGAATAGAATAGAATAGATTTCGACCTAGAGAAATTCGCATCCTCATTCCCTCAACTTCATATCTTGCAATCTTAAATCTAATGTCTTGTATATTACTTCATCCTTAAGGATCCTCTAGCTCTTTCCAGGTGCTATGCTGAACTACTTTTGTAATGATTAGGTCTCCAGGCTTAATCTTGCTCCTTTGTCTAATCTTGCCTGAACTTTGGTATTATGGTTCTTGAGAGCATCATTTAAAATTGATCTCCAGATGGAACTTCAGGAATTGCTTATAACCTCCCACCATCCAACCACTCTGACAATGTGATTGGCTCCCATTTAGCAGGTTTCTTACTGGGTTACAGTTTGGTGTAAGCTTCCATCTTCTTCACTTTAACCAAAGACTTCCTCTGAAATGCTACATGCTTTTTTAGCTCTGCTTAGAGAATGCAAAAAGATCAGGGAAAGACTTTATGTTAGAATTACCTCAGGTAAACTCGCATCAAATTTTGTTTATTTTCTTTACCTTGATGCCTGTATTCACTCTTATTTTCTCCTTTTTTTCCCTAAAGATTTTCAGATTACCGAGGACAGCTGCAGGCATCTGTAGTTGCTTAGGTCACCCCAGTTGGATACATTTATTTCTATCACGGCTAATGGACTGTGCCAATTTTTCCACTGTTCTGGGTGATTTTTTTTTCCCCTCTGTACACTGATTTCAGCATATTGAGTCCTCTGAGTTTCCTTCTCACTTCAGATGTGGTAACTTCCATTCCCAGTCACTCATGAGCCATCCAGCCTTTACCCCATATTCTATACAATCTGACTGAAAACACACTCACTGAAAACACATGCAATGCATTCATTTAATTTTGGGAATTCTAGTCAGTTTCTTTCAATCTCAGCTCCATCCTTACTGTGTAGCAAACCCAAGTCTTCTTTTCTGGTTCTCTTTTTATTCTTCTGGTTAAAGAACTTATGTTGTTTATTTTAATATCCTTTGCAAGGTCTAACTCAGCTTGACTTTTGGCAATTCTTACTTTACCCCTATGCTTGCTGACATCCAAAATGCAGCTTCCTTTGCAGATTAATCTCTTTTTTCCATTCTTATCCCTAACACACCCTATGAAGTGAGCCAGTTAGCTCTGGACCCTTCAAGCTTTTCCTCTCTTATTTGCAATGTGAGTCCCACATCAGTTTTCCACCTCTGGTGCACAGAATTTTCAAACAACCTGCAAATACAAGTTAGCAAAAGCTTAGAGCTGGAGCTGACTGCCCTAATCAGAGCCCTTAACAATCAGAGAACACTCTTTGAAATAAAATCAAGCAAGCAAGCAGACCTGATAGCTACAAAATTTGGGATTTTTATTCCCTTTCCTTCTTTGGGTCAGCTCACAGTGGCTGAAGTTTTATTCTGATTCTCAGTCTTCTCTTTCAGAAGATTGTCTCTCAGTTACAAACAAAAGGGACTTGAAATGCATTTACTTTTGAAGTTTTCTGGTAGAGGTATCTAACTGGTAATCACATCTCAGGCTAACCAGGTCTTGCCATTACTAGTAGTGTTCATCCTTCCATCTGTATGGTCTCACATATTGAAACAATTCCTTACCACATTACATTTTCTATCAACATTCCAGGTCTTTATTAAAACCCCTTAAATGTGAACAATTTGCTGAGAATTAAAAGATATAGCACTACTTTGAGCTTGACATTACCATCATGGTGATAGATAACGTGGTTTACCTTAAACAACAGACCAAGGTACTCCAAGGGAATAAACTGGGATGTTACAAAACGAATAAAAGCTATCTCTGACTCGAGCTCACCAATAAATTAAAAAAATATCAGCACTGAAGCTGGGAAGATCCTTCAGATGATATGGCTATTTATACCCGCAGTAACTTGAATCCCTATGTTTAGAGAATATACAAATATACTCTCTATGTCTGTCATGCACTCATATATAGCAAGACCAAGATGTATGATAATTGACTTCAGAGGTGCTATCACACTTGAATGAAAGCCTGTCCCATTGCCTGAAAGCAGGAACAACTTCCTTGCTTGAAAGAAACTTCTATGATATAGTCCAAGGCTTCGATCCCTGTAAGTAAGTAAAGAAATGAAAGTTACTCATTACTTGGGCTGCCTGTAAACATTCTTCCAAACCATTATGTAACCAAAAATTATATGCTTTAATCCAGTGAGTTTCTCCAAAAGGTGGTTGCTTTTGTTGCCTTCATTTTTAAATAGAAGCTTGCAAGGTTTCTGCAATATTTCCAATGAGAGATGTGGGCTTTCTTAGTAATTTTTCAATTTTTGCACTTCAATTTTTGTACAATTTTGCTTTTGTGGCAGAAGTTTGTAAATGCATGAGTAATTTAGGAAAACAAATACACACTGTTGAACAAAACTTAGAGGAACATGCAGCTCCTGTCCTACAGAAAACAACAAAGTACAAATGGAACCTGACAGCTGAAACTCCCATTGAGATATGAGGGCTGAAGTTGCACAATCATGGCTTAATCCTATGTTACTATTTGTTTTATGCTTGCAAAATCTGAACAAATATCCAGAGATCATATTTATTCAGCATCTCTGCCACAGAATGTCATGGAGGCCAAAAGAATGCATTCAGGAAGGGATTAGACAAATTAATGGTGGATAAGTTCACTGGTGGCTACCAAACATGGGAGTCCGGATGCAATGTCTGGTTTACTTAGTTCCAAAGATGCTGGGAGCTGGAAGGACAAACCAGGGAAAGGATCATTCTGTTCTTGTCCTTGTTTTTAACCTTGCTTCCCTAACAGTAACTATCTGCTACTAATAGAGCATTACTATTATTGTTACAAATGATCCATGTTTCATTTAAAATTAGAAGTAGCTGCATTCTGCTGCATCTTCAAATCTTGTATTTTCTCGTGAAACTGAAGTCTTCCAATCAAGACTAGGTTCTTCAATCAAACATAATTTCATCAGGAAAAAAAAATTATTCTCTATAGAATACTAGATAGACTCATAATCCCATCTGACTTCAAAATACCAGTTATTGTATCTTCTTTAGAAACAAATCGCTTTCATCATCACTTAATCATGGAAGCATTTAGATGAAGGCCCTTCCTGATTTTGATGGCATCCAAATTTTTTTACAATAAGGGTGATGAAACACTGGAACAGATTGCCCAGAGAAGTAGTGGAGGCCCCATCCCTGGAAACATTCAAGGCCAGGTTGGATGGCGCTCTGAGCAACCTGGTCTAGCTGAAGATATCCCTGCTCATTGCAGGGGGGTTGGGCTAGATGGCCTCTCCAGGTCCCTTCCGACCCAAAGCATTAGATGATTCTTGGAAGTTACCAATAAAGGATCCCACAGCTGCTCTATACCTCATTTCTTCTCTCATACTACTGGTTCACAAGATTTACTTCCACTAAGCTGTTCTGGGATTAATTTCTCATTGTCCAGCTGGGACAGTTATGTTACCATCGCAATTCACTTTCAATGTCAATTGGTTTGATCTAAGCACTAGTATGTGGTGGCACTTGTTATGATTGTGAAAAGTCTCACCTTTTTTACAAAGTGCTACTTAAGTTGGCGTTGAGGAAGAGTTAAAGTTGGTGGCACCTACAGCACTGGTTTCTTGCTTTTCTGTGTAAATCATGAGTACTCAAGAAGTATCAAACTCACCAAGACACAATTAGAATGTTGTTGAGGGGGGGTAGGGAATGCCTTTTTTTTCACTGGGGGGAGAGAATCCTTTAAACTAAATTTCTACAGACATTTTAAGTGTAACATTTCTGAAGCAAAGGACAAGATTTTTTGTTTAGTTCTGTTTTTAAAGTACTTCTATCCATGTTTTTTTTCCTAACTAGTTTGAAACTGTATTGATCCCTAGACTACATTCTACTCTATTGCAACTCTGTCAGCTAAACAGTAGAGGCACAATCCAAACCCACTGAAACTGAGCAACACTGATGCAAAAACAATGGTAGATATCAATTCACTGGGTAATTTGACTATTCAAACTGGATTAGAAAAGAAAACAAAAATAGAAAATGTCATTCTCAGCCAGCCCACATGATTCTGTATCTCACCAGTTTCATTCTTCCTCCTCAAATATATAAATGTTTGTAGCACTTTACTCAAATTATTAAAACTACTTCCAGAATGTATAATGAGTAAGTTGGTTTCTGGTTTACCAGATAAAAACAGAGCAGAAAGAAACCGCTTCTTTTTTAACTGACTAGCATCCAGCCAGACAAAACTGGATTGGTGGCCACAAAATACCGTTACAATCAAATCTGATATACACAAAGATTTTTTTATTTGCTATATACCACTGGTAATTTTATGCCCATCACCAGATAAAAATTAACAACAAATATCTAATGTGTCTTGAAATATGTTTTCCTACTGGCTCATGGAATATTTGTGAGCAGTTCAAAATGGCCTTGAATATATTTGTTCTCCTGCTTTGTTTGCTGACAATCTATATAGTTATATTATTTCATCAGACCCTAAGCTTTTTCAGAAATGTTGGAATTGGAACTTTATTGGTCATTTTTGAAAACCACATAGTATTTTTCATTGAAAGAGTATAGCAAGGATACTTAAATCTGCAAATTTAAGGTCTGGTTTCTACAATGCCTTGCAAATTGCTTTCCACAAATGTTTTCCCAGTATACTTCAATTCTTATAGTCCCTTATAAAGCAAAGTGCCTAAGGATTTTATTTAGATGCAGAAATGTTTTGATGAACCGGAGATGGACTTAAGAACATGCTTAAAGTTGAGTACATAAGTAAACACTTTGCTGAATAAGCCCAAACTATTGCAAAGTGTGACTTTTTCCCCCCCCTTAAATTCAAACAAATACTCACAGAAATGTTTTGCATTAATTTCCCATCTGGTATTTGGACAAGCAAGCAAAGAGGCAGCACAGTCTACTGTAGCCACAAGTAAATACTGCAAAGAAGGTTTCATGCTTTGGACCATCCTTCACACAGGCAGACATTTGAGCAATGGGGACTCCAAAAGGTTTTGGCACCAGGGAGCAGCAGCAACCCCACGGGAGCTGCCTAATTACTAATTACCTGGTAATAACCAGCTGAGGAGCATTAGCTTGATCCAAAGAAGACACATGCAGAGATTTCCATTTATACTAAAATACAAATATTTTGGAAGACCTATTTAAAATAATGGTCACATGCATGAGCATTATATTGCATTATTTAGATAACTTGCTTCTCTGAGAGCTACTTGTATAGCTAATTATCATATTTCCTAATACTGCTGTGATATAGTTTCCTGGACCATTGCACAGGAGACATAAAACTGTGCCCTTGCTGAAACAAATCTGTTGGTCAACCAACTCTGTTCAGGCTCTAGCCTGGTGGCCATGGGCTCACTAATGTCATCCTTATTGAGGTGAGCTTTCTGCTGTTAGTAAAACAAAATTAAGAACTTCAGGATCAGACCCGGGGGTGCTGCCAAGCTATGCAGCGAGTCTTTTCAAATTACTTCGTCTGCTGTACTTCCCCTGCACCACCAGTGTGTTTTGCAGCCCATTTGTGGAAGGAGTGAAGGAGGAAGGATTCCTTTCCAGAAAATTAAGGATTTCTCTAATCTTTCTGGGGTCTGTCATGCCGAAAGCATGGCAGGTCAATGGCTCTTGTGCTCTTGCTCCTGCGACTGGGCAATGGGCATTCACTGCTTTCCTTTATTAAATTGGAGTCCTTGGTGGGCTGCTGGAAAAAAAAAGGATTGGGAAAGGGGTACCGGGGAGGGGAGGGCGAGCGCGTGAGAGAACCACATGTTAACGTTGCCTGTGTATGAACAGCAAGCTTTCTGGCTTGACATTTATTGAAAAAATAGATCTTACACTGTATCCACCCAACACCTGTTGAGAAACACTGACCCTGTTACAGAGGTTGGATTTACACTGGCTCTGTATAACACCCTATAAAGGAGGCCACTGGTGCAAAAGATTAAAGAATGCTGTTAAGTAAGTTGTTTTATTTCTTTTGAGACTGAAAGAAAGCTGCAAAGTGAGAGAAAGCTTTCCTCGGTTATTTACTCTTCATTACTGGGGATCTTGAAGGGCCTTGTATAAACTGCTCTAGTCGGGTCATGACAACACTTTATAAGGTGCAAATGTTGAGGTGGAGCCAGTGCTATACTGCCGGGGAAGCAAATGGAAAGGTCCCTCCCGACTAAATGGAAAGTTAGTGCTAATAAAAGCTCATGACTTTGGCACGGCTTCTCAGGCACAAGGGGCCCATGAACACGGGTTTGCACCAGGCCTGCCGAGCCCCGAGCAAGTGCCCCAGCCCCGCACACGGCCGACGGCTGCATGTGCTGCCCTTGGTGAAGTTTCTCCACGTGAACTTCATAAAGTCCTTGTTGGAGCTAAAAATCATATGTTTAAGGGCCGGGGGAAAAAATCCCTTCTTTTTACTAGCTGCTGTATAATGAATAGCCCATTTCAAGGAATGTGTGAGTTCCTATTAGGCCGGAGTGAATGCTGCAAAATATTTTCAGTCAATGTGTGTCCCAGTTTTCAAACAAATGGCTTTCTGTGTATTCGCTCCCCTCTTCTCTCTGCCCTCTCCAGTCATCTGTGGGATCTGGTTCTACCTGGGCAAAGGCTGGCGGAGACGACTCCCCTGCCTTCACCAGCGGTGGGTTAAGGCTGTGTCTGCCTCTCACCCCCTTTTCATTCAGTGAACTAGTGCTTGTGATGGGAACCTCCACTATTTTGGGGTCAAAAAAGAGAAGCAAGGCTTGCAAGGGGTCACAGATACTGAATAGTTACGTCCAAGTAGGACAATAAAGGATTGACCTTGACCCAGCCATAGACTTTTAGAGCGTGAATATAGCCTTGATACATCCTGAAATATCTGAGGCACCTACAAGGGGCTGCCAGATTTGACACAGGACCCATATCCTCTGGGAGCAACTGTTGGGGCCAGAGAGACCCCTGAGGAGATTCCAAATAACTTTAAACAGCTACATGTGGGTTGAATAACTTAAGCCCTTTAATCTCCTTCTGTCGGAAGTTTGGCTGGAAGTGTGGAGACTCAGAAAATCCCCAGCTGAAGAAGATAAACACAAAAGTGATGTGTCCACTGCTCAAAAGAGAAAAATACAAATGAGGCACATAAGCAGGAGGTGTTTGCTTTCACCAGCAAAGATGTAGACTCGTCAGAGGGGTGAGGACCCCAGTAAGAGGCTGTTGCACTCAGACATCATTCAGCAGAAGCATACAGCGCTTCTGCACTGCCTCAGAATGAGCCCTTTGCTTTGGAGAACATACAATGCAAAGCCTGAGTTCATTTTTCTGTTTTCCCACGTGTCTGAAAAAAATTGAACCAGAGCTAAGACAAGATCTGGAGAAGTGGGCAAAGCAGCTCAGAAGTCTGCAGAGGTTCAATGCTGGCTTCAGGATGTCTCATGTTTGAGCTGTGACACGATGCATCAAAGGGCCACTTCAGGCAATTAGTTCCTGTCCCTCCCCCAGTTGCTCCTGTCACCAAGCTCTCTCTGGCTATGGGCAGGGATGGATGGACTGTGGGCAGCAGATGTTGGGGTGTGAGAAAATCTCCCTTTATTCAACGGGCCTTTGAGGCAAGCTTCCTTCTCACCCCACCCCTTCCACAGCTCTGTTTGGAAACAAACACAATTTGTGTGTAGGAATAATTCCTTCATAGCCAGGAAACATACCCTAAATAAGACTTTCTTCTAATTTTTTTTTTTTTTAGTCCCTCTGGGCTGGGAATAGTCCCTTATTTTCCATGTAGAGATGTAAGGCTGGCATGTGCTCTGCATTTGCAATAGTTAGAGCAGCTGCATGGAGCTTGCAGAGTTGGGCTTCTTGTGTGTTAGGAGAACTAAGCCCTGCAGGTTCAATTAATAGACTTTGGAAATGAATCAAGGCCTGACGATCCCCAGGCTTGTTTTAAGTGAAGGAAGGTGGCTGTTGGAGGAGAATTAGACCTGCCAGGATCTTAATGCAGCTGGGACACACAGCAAGAGCCTGGAAAGCCAAGAGTCTGGAACCTGTGCTCTTATGGCTGCCGAGCCAAGAAATCCCGTTCCTGGGACAATAAACAAACAGGAACGGTCTGTGCAGATGAATGCATCGTCTTTTGGTTTGCATGCACTGTAAAATCCATATGCTTCCCAAGTCACAAGCCTGAGCATTTAGCTCTGAGGTCTTTAATGAGAGGGATGAACAGAAAGCAGTTTCAGAAAGTGGGAAAAGGGTGGGATTTTTATTTAAAAAAAAAAAATCCAACAGTGCTTTTCAAACACTTAAGGGCCCATTAAATTAAAAAATCTTTCCATTACTAATTTCAGTTAATTACCATCTTAAACAAATAAAGACCTCAGTTACTAGGATCAAAGGCTGGTGCTTCAAACTAAGGCAAATTCTCTTGAAGTCACAGATTTGGAATAGCGCCTAAGCACACACTGCAGAGCTGGTGATGCAGAAGGCCAGGGAAGGTGAGCAGCACGAGAGCTGACGGGGAAGACAGACCTGTCCCCACACCTCCCTTTCACCTTAACCTGGAACGTGGGCACATCCCCCTGTAGTTTCTACCATCCAGTTCCAGAAGCAATCACGGGGCTATTCGCCAGCTGCTGGTCGGCTGGGTGTTCATGTTCCCATCCTTCTCATTAAGTCTCTGCATTTTGGCTCTGACAAAGCCTAAGGTCAGAGTAAAACGTACTTGGTTGCTGATGACTGATGACTAATTTTGGGTGAAAAGTCCTGCATAAGGAGTTTTCCACCCAAGAACCTAAATTCTCCATTCTGGCACTACTTGAAATCCATTCAAAAAACAGATTTCAGGATAAATCAACCAAGCAAGAGGAAACTGGCATGCTGGCTGAATATTTAATTGTTGTATCTGTGCAAACAGTAAAAGACAAGGAGTGGGGAGGCCAGGAGGGAGGAACAGAAATGCTCTGGGATGACTGGGAAATGCACAAGTTTTTGTTTATCAACTCTGTTTATTTTAAAATACTTCCAACTGGAACATTAGGTGCAGACATAAAAATTAAAATAGAAAACATCCTGGGCCAGGCTCATAGAGGATGCAAATTGGCATGGGACTTCCCATGGCTTCCTGCAAACCCTGCTGCATTCACACCAGCTGCACTCAGATGCTCTCAGTTAAGGCAAATAAAGTCAGCTCCACCACTGCAGTTGATTTTGCAAGGAGAAAGAGGGAGGGAGAAAGAGATGAGGTCTCTGAGGTACCTGTGAGCTAAATCATTTGGGGCACGGTGGGTCTGACTGAGACCAGAAATGAAGGGGAAGCCAACACGGGTCAAGGAGCACAGGTGTGCTCCAGATACGAGCAGTGCTACAGCTCACTGCCGCTCCTGGGTGGTCCAAAGGTGTACTCCCACTGAGGGCTCATTGCAGTAAACCAAGCCCTCACCTCCTAGACTTGCCATGGACTCGAGGGAAGCAAGTTCAAGTGGGGTCTGCAGAAAGAATATGATCATTGAGTGGTAACAATGCATACAAATTACCATCAGACTGTGAAATTCAGCCTTGATCTGTTAAAAATGCTGGAAATGCAGAAACAAAGAGTGGAGTTAAACTTCATCTGCTCAAAAGGTGATGGTGAGACCTTTCCTAAAGTCTGCGTGATACTTGTTGCACATTATTTTAATGGTATTAATAGGAATAATCCTATGTTTCCTTAGTGCATAGATTAACCCCTTGCTGAAGTGTCAGAATGGCTGGACCAGGCTATGATGGAGCCAAAACTGACTACAAATCTGTGGCAGCCCTAGCAGATATGAATGACTACGAATGGTCACATCTCCAACTGGAAATATGTTTTGCCTCTCCTCAAACAGGCAGGAGTCTCCGGGGACATTGGAGGTTCAGAAAGGCCATTTTCTGCAGGAGCCTGGAGCCTGTTTTTCAGTAGGGAGAGCAAAGCAGAACCATTTAAAACTGAACAAATGATGTAGGAAATAGAATACTTACTCTACAGAAGAACCTCAAATGAAATTACGGTCAATGCACATTTGATCAGTTTTGCCTGCTTAATGCACCTTTATTAGCTGAAGATAAGAGCCAGTGACTGCGCTTGCAATAATACCATCACAGAAAAATGCCCCAGTGAACTCTCTCTGAGATAACATCTTCAATAATCTTTCCGGTGTTAAATAAACAGCCAGAAAGGCAAACAAGAATGGATCCAAATATTCCTTTCTCCCTAGCAGTTGTGTTTTGGGGAGTGGAATGGTTCTGGATGGAGGATCCTGCATATGGCTTAGTTAATGGATCGTGATACGAGTGAAAACCTTCCTAAAGAGGAATTTAAAATAAGGGCTCAAAGAAGAGCCTTTCTTGTCATAATTTATGGGCTGAATGCTTGCTTGAGGAATGCAAATAGTCCCTAGCAGACATGCCTACCATTGACATCTATGGGAACAGGCACTTCAACCAGGGAAGCTGGTTTTTGGGCTGCTGAGAGAGATTAGAGAAATGTGGCGGCATGTGGTAGTACCTCTAAGGAAACTATTAGCTGAGGAAGCAAGTTACAGTTCTCTAATTTTATTAGCATTGGCCAAATCTGGGAGTTCTCACCTAGACTTTAATTGGCCAAAATTTCTCTTGAAGTCAGTTGGAATCTGCCTGAGTTATGGGCTCCGTAACAGCTGAAAAAGGTCTTCAAGACTAAACGCCACTGCCCTTTCTTGTACCAGATGCTCTGATTAAGTGTCAAGAAGTCCCCACAAGGCAGTTTATAGGCAAAGGTTATGGGCTTGAAGCTGTATAACCACTGTGGCTGACAGCGAACAATATTTTCCCTTGCATCTGAACACTATTAGGGAGAGAAAAGAAGACGGAACCACACTTGAAAATGTGAAGCACAAGCAAAAATTTAGATGGAGACATCTCCAGGTCTGCCAACATCATTAAGAGCACATATTTTGCTATTTCATCTCCGTTTCTACCATTTTCCATAAAACAGCATGCTAACTTCTGGTCTTCAGGGGTGAAGGTAGAGAAATAATCTCCATGAAAATTAACCACTTGAGGAGCAAGTTCTCCAAACAACAACTTCAAAGAAGATTCAGAGAGCACAGGGGAACTAAGCTATGCCCATGACTCTTCAGCTACCAAAGGTAGCTCATCTGGAGATGGAGCACAGATTGCTGCTTCATAGGCACATTTGTAGAAGAGAACAGCACATGAGGTCCATGATATGCCAAGTCCCTTCAAGGATTCCCTCTGAGCTGGATCTGAGTCAAGATTATATACATTTATGATGGAGCCAAAATCCTCAGCCATTTCACTAAGCAAGATGCTGAAGTGAAGACTGATATAGGTTTGTAAGTGAAGGCTCTAAAATCAAAGCATGAAGATAAATACCAATTCAAAAGTGAAAAAAAAAATCATGAAATGTCTGTCAAGGAGAAATCTTGACAAAACCCAGAGAAAAGATGGACTGAAAATTGTCAAGCTTTTCTTCATTTCTTACTGGAAGCAGTTGTAATTTGGTATCCCCCTGGAAGCCACAAACATCTGTGATTTGGGGGCCATGAAAAATGATCAGTGATGAATCCAAATTAATGAAATTTGGAAGGAAAATTCTGTGGATATATTTGGGACTTGCGATGGAATTTTTTAAAGACCTTTAAAATAATGATGGGCGCAGTGTCAACTCTATTCAGCATGCTACTTATACCACTTCTATGCTTGACCTAAACAGCTGTTTGATAGCTTATTTTTCAGCATGTTTTATCCACTCTCTATTTTTTTTCATTTCCCAACAGATTTTTATTACAAAAACATCAGTGCATGTGTTTTGATTTAAACAGCTAAAATGCTGGTTAATATGGGTTATTTTAAATGGTTGAGGCTTGTTTCAATATATGGAACTTTCCTTTTCTTTGGAAAATTGTAGGAAATTAAGACAATGTTCTTACCTTGAACTCTCTAAGCTTATATATATTAAGGTTTGGATGGTGGTCACGTGTGAGTGTGTAGGCACATACATATATATGCATGTATGCATTCATGTATGTATGTGTGTATGTGAATCGAGAAGAATGACCTTGAACATATTGGGAATTTCCTAGCAGTAGAAGTGATAGGCCATTTTTCTTAAGACTTTTATTGGGGTCTTTTTTTGGGCTAAGGTGTGAAAATTGGCAGCTCTTAGCATTTTCTGACAGACTGCTGAAGATTGGCTAATTAGAAATCAAGTCTGATTCCAAGTCAAACAAGCTGAGACCACTAAGTCTTCATAGGATGTTTGTCTGAAACATTTCAGTGAGCGCTAACATTTTCAGAAAGAACAATATTGTTAACCCATGTTCACAAGTGCAATATAGCACTTGTTATAAAGCAAAACCAGTATAAAATTTGCTTTATGTGAGTGATCAGTCTTCACACTCCTTCCAGCCAGGAAATAGAGCCCAAACCATAAGATTTGTTTGTTATTTATGCAAGTGATAACACTGATTTAAGTGCAGAAGCTGGCTTTTTAGCAAGTGTTTGACGGTTTATTCAGTTTCCCAGCTGGGGTGATTAAAGTCAAAGGATTTCCCAAAGGTCACAAAATTCATTGATGCACCAGCCCCCGTCGAAGCCCTGCATCCTCATCCACTTGTCATTCAGCCGGCTCCTCTGTGCTCTAACAAGCACCACACCAGTGAGGCTGAGGACAGAATTTTGGCCCCATTTCCTCAACCTTCTTAATTTCAAAGTGCTCTTCTGCTAAATACACACCGCAGGCTTCACGAATCCACAAGCTGGCCCGAGAGACCTGGTAGACAGTGCAATAATTTTCACCAAAGACATGACGGAAGCTTCATAATACAAATCACGCAGAATTGGGTCTGACAAAGCATGGGCAAACATGCTAGTGTGAACAGAGTTACTTTGGCAGAAGGAGTCAGAGTGGAAGAAAACTTGCTCTATGCTCTTGTGCACCATTACTCACCCTGTGGTCTGCAAACTACTGGTGGTCCGTGAGGCATCAGAACATGGCCCAAGAGATGATAGCAATTTGTTTGTTGTGTTGTTTTTAATAGAAAGGCACATTCTAAAACAAAAGTATATGAAAGGGGATAAAATGTAAGTCCAAAGCACTTAAACTTAGCCTCATTTTTATTTGGTTGTAAATGCAAGCCCTCACGGCAGCACCACACAAGATGGTCCTTGGATTTTACATCCTGCAGAAGTGAGGTTGTCCATGAATTTAAGGATGCTGAGATGCATTAAGGCAGAAGATGGAATGGCTGGAATGAGAGAGGCCACGTGCTCTCATTCTGCACTGGGGCACTGGTAGTAATATCAAGCTTTCCAAATGATCGGGTCATATGATTTCTGATTTACATGTCATATCAAGGTGTTGATTATAATGCTACATCTGTTTTGGGAGTCAGGAGTTCTGCTTTCTTCCCACCACATCTGCTTTTACTTGGCTAGTCGTTTACACAACTTCTTATGCCTCTCTTTGCTTGTAGTAAAATCAGGACCATTTTAGTGAGGGTCATGCCCTTCTATCCTTTTGAGGACTGTCTACACCATACAAACCATCTGGAAGTGCCCGATATGCTGTTAGAAGGTCACTTCCATTCGTGCTGTCTGAATCTCTTGTTCATCACAGCCCTTTAGTATTATGAATGATGCTGACTGAAAGTTTTGTGATGAAACTTTGGATCCGGTGGGCAAGGGGTGGGTACTATGAAAAGTGAGATTATTGTGAAAAGCTGCTTTGACAATTTGCATTGCCAGTGCGCTTTTCCACAAACAGACAAAGTAACAATATCATGAATTGTGAGGCTACCTGGCTTCACAATCGCAGCACAGAGGAGATTACCCTAAAGTATTTTAAGGATGAGACAAGACTTTGTGAGAAAGCAAAGAGGGCAATTCTCTGTCTCTGAAATCAGCTATTTTTATTCATTCTGTGTTGAGACTGAACCCACATAGAAAGAAACATCAATTTTTTCCACTGTGAACATTTAGCCAGAATAATGCCAAAAGAATGGGAGCATCCCCCATCCTCTCACATCAGTACTGTCGGATTCCTTAGGCTTTGTACATCAGTATGATGTTAAAATGATATTAAAGCATCTGTGATTTCATGGCCATCATGGAGCCATGTTGAGGTGGCCTCAGAGGTGATCTGCATTCCCGAGATGTGTGGTCTGGACCATGCAGGCTTAAGAATGCTCTTTGTGGTGCAAATGTTAGCCCTAAGCCTGTTTTATTTGTTCTGACTGTTTAAACCACTATCTCTTTTTGAACACGGCCATTTTTTATAGATTGTAGAGATCATTATTTGTACAGTTAACTGCTCTCTCTTTCGTTTTTAACTGTTTTTCTTATATACATATGAAGTACTTTGGATCCAGCAGAGTTCATAGAGTACAAAGACCTGTGCAGGAAAAAAATATTTGCATTTCGCTAGTATTCAAGAGAAAGGTCAATAAAATAAAGCAAGATGAGAAATCATGGGGTGAAATGCTGGCCCCGCTGTAGTCATTGGGAGTTCTGCCATTGACTTTAACGGAGGCCAGAATTTCACCCGCGTTGCCTCAGATATGGAATGACTCCTTTTTGTCCACATATTTCAAGCCTTAGGAGGCAAATGGAACAGAAATAAATCAATCTCCCATCAGAAATGCAGATTTCACCTTGTCCTTTATGTTTCTGAATTCATAAAACATAAATTCTGGGCAAACTTTGAACTTTGTTTTTACTGTTATTCCTTTGGATTTCAGGAAGGCTGTCTATTACAGAAGTTGCCTGAATGGGTTCTATAGGTGGAACAACCTGAACGACAGAAATGCACAGCATTCTTATGAGATGAAAGCATCCCTCATACAGATCCAGGACCGGACAGGCTGCCTGCTCCACACAGTAACAAAGACTGAAACCATATTGGCGTGGAGCCTGATACAACACTAAATGCTTCCCTGTGGCTTTCTGCTCCCAGGGAGAAAGAGCAAAGAAATCAGCGGGGAGACCAGTGGAAGTCATGGTTTGACAACATCAAAGAGCAGCTTGGACCCTATCCTTATAGAGAGAAAAAGGTTGCCAGGATCCCATGAGTTGGCTGACTAATAAGTGAAGTGCTGCCAATGCTCTGATTCAGGACGACTTGGGGTGACCCAGTGAGTGATGGCCATTGCTGGTGGAAGAAGTTAACAGAAAAAAGCAGGGAGATAAAGAAAAATAACCAAGCAAATACAGGAATTGGGAACGCGTAGGAGCACAGGGGGAGTCGCCTCTTGAATCAGAAATGTCTGTGTTAGTAGTAAGGTCAACAGTGACTTCTGAGAAGGCATTTGCAGTCTTTATTACTGCTTCCGTCCTCTGACAGAGACACATTGGTGTGTGGTGCTATTTGTCTTGTCCACACTGGTCAGGATAACAGACAACGTTAGGGGGGAAGGAAGAAAATACATCATTTAGAAACCAGGATGTCCAGATGTACATTTGCACTGGGATTTCGCATATTGCATGTGGGTCAGCTGCTGATAGTTATTATAAATGACCTTGTGCTCCTTTATGAAGACCAAGTCCCCAGCGAGGGCTGAGTGACTTGTTTTGCTCATTTGTGTGACAGAAAGCAATTATAGTGTGTGGTGGTCCAAGGGACTCTGTGACAGACAAGGGACAGCCAGCTGCCTTTGGTCAAGGAAAGGCTTAGTGACTGTTTATTGGGTGAAGGACAGCTCAGGGTGCATGGAAAATGTTTCCTGGTTCTCTGCAGGTTGAAAAATCCATAAAATGGATGAAAATTATTGCAATATTGAAGTTCATTTTCCTAAAGGAGAAATTCAGAGGAATGTGGTGAGCAGGGTGGCTCCCAGTTTGCTGTAAATCATTTCTCCTTCTGCTATATGCCAGTAGGCTCTGTCCCTGCAGCTCCTGAATTTCAGCTCCTGCTGAACAACATTGCAAGACCTTGTTTTCTCCAGAGGAGATCCCAAGGCAGTATTCAAGTCAACATCTAAGAAAGGAGAATGATTTTGGCCACAGCTACACCTGTGGCAGTTGGATCTTGTCTTTAGCTGGACCACTGGCTGACCAAAGCGGTGGGGAAGGAGAGCTGCTCCTAGCCTCCTTATATTTTCGGCAAATCACTTCCCTGTATTGCCTTACCTCTGATTTTTGCCTTAGCTGTTTAAATTGTCAGCTCTTCAGAGAGGTTTTGTACAGCACCTATTGCAACAGGACCATAATCTCTTCCAAGGCCTCTGAACACCACAGTAATATAAATAGTAAGAAAGCATTTATCAAAGCATACAAAGGAAACTCTTTGTGCTTTGATTTAAAGCATGTAAAATGAGTCTTGGAAAACATTCCTCTAAAGGAGCAGAGGATTAATTAACACTTACCCAGCCCATTGCGACCACAGGCAGCGCTAGGAGCCCTCAGCACTCACTGACTTGCCCCCAGGATTCGCTTTCATCAAGACGGGGTACAGACAGGCACTGGATCTTACAGGGCATTGCAGACATAATGGCATCTCCTTGCTTTATCTGGGTTTGCTTTTCTGTACAAAGAATTCAAAAGAAAATAAACGGGCACAAAATTATGGCGTATTTAAAAAGATGAGGAAGGAATAATTTAGCATCCTTGAGACTTAGAGTGCTTATTGATGAACTTCCATACCCTGATATGTATTTGATTAAGAACTGCCTTCAAAAATTGAAATCAGCAAATCTCCTCCTGAACTGAGGGGCTGCCCACAGAGCGGCCAGCTCTGCCCCCCAACTTCTCCACCACAGGTCCAGAGGGAGCTGTGCTGTGGCACTGAGCAGCATTTGCGGGGACATCGGGAGTCCTCGCAGCTGCTGAGAGCAGAGTTCCCAAAAGCCGTTTGGTCTGAGTTCATCAGTCCTCCTCGCTAAAAGACTCAAAGTTGGAGTCAACTGTGTCAGCTGGTTCAGATTGCAGAGCACAAGAAGGGAGAATGGTTTTCCAGCTTTTAAGCCAGGACGATTTGTTTGCTTTATTTTTTTTTTGTATTGTAAAAATGGTTTAAATCCACAAAGTCACTCTTCAGAGTTATAGAGCTGCAATAAATCCTGATCTGTTTGGACTCAGTTTCCGATTAATTTTTTTGCCAAGCACCCTAATAAAAATTGATTAATTTAAAGCTATGGGGCAAAAACATCCATAGAATTTTACAGCAGCCATTTCTTTAGCTGGAATATGCTTTTTTTGTACGCATGTTTGAACCAGGGTCATAGCAATAGAAAGAACTGGTAATTACATTGCCTGTAAAAAATCATTAGACAGGAATGGAAATTTATAAAACCCCACAGTTAATGGCAGATGAATACATGCACACAAATACACATATGTACTTGAAAAATATTAATATAAAGCATAATTATGGGATGTGGACAGGAAAGGAGACTGCTCTGAGGTTTAAATGAGTTATCTTCTAGGTTAGTGGGGTTTTAGCAGTCTTGAGGAGCCTCATACATTCCTTAAAAATGAAATTCATGCTGTACCACCACCAAGAACATCCCTGCAGCAGATTCCTGGGCAAGGAGTGATGTGGGGTGAATGTGGATGCAAGAAGGGCACCCTATTCAAGTGTGAGGAGCATCCTACCCTGCAAAGCTTGCTGGATGGGAATGTCCAAGTCCACAGCAGATCCTGAGAGCCGGATACACGGGTTAAAACGAGGAGGGACTGTGCCATTTCTGTAGCCAGCCATAAAAGCAATGTGCCCTAATTTCTCAAATTGAAGTTTGTATAAAACTGTGAATGTCAGGGCTTGACATTTATTGTCCACAGTCCCAATCACCGTCTCAAATCAGGGACAGAAAATAAACTCTCTTGACTTGAAAGAATCTGTTGTCTGCAGAGACCTGAGTGTTTCTTCCTAGGAGTATTTATGAACCCCAGTGCAATAGGTGCTGCCTGGACAGGCAAAAATCATCCTTTGGATCATCCGGGAGCAAACACAGCCTGATGTAGGCTTTTTTAGCCTAAGAGAAACAAAATTCTGCCAACCCCATGGGACCCCTCCAAAATTTTACATGGGTGTGATGCTGCAGCAGGATCTTGCCGAGCCTCCATTCCTGCCCTGCTATGGAGGTCTTGCTGGCATCCTGCACGTGCAGATGGTGGAAAACTGCATCGCGGCATTTTGGTTGTGGTTACAGGGCAGCAGGGCTGCAGCGGCCACCCCCTGCCGTGGGAGAGGAAGGTGGGAGTTAAGCTACAGGTCTTGGGAAAGAAGAATTGGTGTCATCTCTGTTTAACTACTCAGCTTCCACCTCTCCCAAGAAACGCGCTCAGGAAAGATAGGGATATGTGTTTCAGGGAGTGAAACTTCGGAAAGGGATGGGATCCCGTCACCTGGGAGCAAATCAGGGAGACCTCTGGGTTACACCTCACATAGGTGGTCTGGGCTAGTCTTAATGAATACACAGGAAACAGAAAAGTATGGGGGAGAAAATCATTTTTCTTTCACTCGGCCATCACAGTACAAAAGGATTATTCTTAAACTTCTGCTTTAAAAGCATCGTCAGTCCTTGAGGCCAACTATTATTAAATTTTAAAAGGAGCAGCAGAAGCTCAGAAGTTGAACATGAGGGTTCATTTACATGCTCAGTTCAAAGAAAATTTAAAAAAAAAAATCAAACTTCAAGAAAAATAATCTCAAAGAAGTGAGATTTTCTTGCCAAATTAATTCAAAGGATTTTTCCCCTCCTATCAGATGCATTTGTATCCAAGGACAATGTTCTTTTCCCCTTTTTGGAAAAGATTTGGGCTGATGTTTGTTTATCATATCTTATTAGAATTTACTAAAATCTTTTCAGCATAAGACCCATGGCGTCAGCTCATCTTTCTTCACTAAACCAATAAGCATGCACTAAGACACGATGCGTTGGGCTTCCTGTTTACGTCCGCAGATGGCAAATTAATGCGTGCTCATTCCCCCGATGTATTAATCTCGCCTTTTCGCACATAATCCATAAATGAAGTCCAGATGGAAAGAAATAGCTTGAAATCTCTCCCTCCTCCTGCCCCCCCCCCCCCCCCCCCCCCCCCCCCCAGTGTTGGGAGAGGGGTTTTGGTACCACTCATTACACTGCATGATTGTTCTGTGATTCCTTTAATTCTTAAGTATATCACTATCTCCCAATACCAATATAGGATTATACTGCTGGTATAATATAGCACGTGATATATTATGGTTTCTGCGCTACTTCTCTGCTTACAAGACCAGGGTTATGAAAAAGAAACTATTGGACATCTGTAAAGCAAGTAGCTAGAAACTAACAGACACTAATCCGACCTCAGTGAATTCCGCGAAGAGACTGACAACAGACATGGGATTATATTTTTCCAAGGCTTACAAAACTAGACTTGGTGAATGTTGTAAACTCTCAAATTGTTTATATGCTTTTCACAGTGGTCTTGCTGGGTTTAAGATTATGTTCTACATTCCTCATTTTTCAAGGGAAAAAATTTTCATGCGATGCCTACAATGCCTTTTGTAGATAGCTCCTTCGAAAGCTTGGGTGGCTGTTTCTTATGATACCTTTGCCAGGTGACAGACTGTAGAATTAGTATTACCAGTTGTGTTTTAATCACACTGGCATTTAAAGTTGTTTCACGGTGTATATCTATCTGGTATTTCACAGGACTTAAAACACAACCACATGATGGATGCCTTCCCCACACAATTTGGAAGTGGAGAAATTACAACGTGAACTTGTGCCCTAAGGGACCCGGAAGAGAGTCATGTCCAACACTCTCTCCCTCCATGCCAAATTTCTTGTGCCTGTTAGGACACACCTGCCTTATGAACAATATTCACCATTTTCCAGGCTTCAGAGGCATTCCTAGACTTCTTGATACCCTTTCCCCACCTGCTCCACTTGGTCATCTCCAGCTGATCAACACTTTATGGGTGGGAATATCCCGTAGTGTTCATTTTCTGCAACCACAATTACGTCAGGGCCAATTTCTGATCGTCCTGCTGGGAAGAGCTGAACCTCAAGTGAGTCTGAGCTTACACAAAGGCTTTCCAAACTGACAATGAATCTTACCTGTCTAGTTCATGCCATGGGAAAAATTCATCAAAGGAAACTAAAGAACTGAACCAGCTACACATTCATCTCATCCTAGTAAAAGCAAAACCACAGATACATGATTTTAATCCTCAATGATTAAATTGCTTAAAGGAGTTTACTGCACCGGGGAACGCTGAAATATTTTAGACACAATGCCAGCAATTTGTTTGAAGCCCTGCATGCTGCCGCATGCACTGAACTACCCGTGAACTCGGGGTGGCTTCAGCGTTCCTAACACTCAGGTCATGCCACAGCATCGGTTCAGATCACAGAGGAGTTTGAATCCCAAGCGAAAAAAATCACTTTGCAGAGACTGCAGGAGCAGGCACAACTCTGAAATCATGTGCCAGGGGTTGAGCTGACAGAAATGTAAGCCAAGAAGCCACCTCTTCTGGGTTTTATACCACCACACTCACCTCAAAGCAGGGCATCTTCCTGCAGATGTTGGAAAATTTGCTGGAGAAAGGACTCTTTCTTCAGTAGCTAATGAATAGGAAAAGCTCAAAGATCAAAATTAATGGCCATGCAAATTGCAACATTTTAAAAAGGTTTTTTTATATAGGTGATTTTGGAGTTCTTCGGTTCTTTTATTTTATTTCAGAGCATTTTATAGAAATGTTATTGTTCTCTTTGAATGTGAGTACTTTATTTTAAAATATTTTATTTACTTGAGAAACAACCCCCTCTGAGGAAACCAAGAAATCTGTGCCAGCAATGAGGAACTGAAAGCCAAAGGAAAAATGAGAATCAAACTGAGCAAATGAAAATTACCAAAAATATAAAAGTAAACCCAATTTAATAATGAGCAGCAACCTTTACTTTAACCTTCAAAAAGGGAAAAAATGTCTAGACAATCAAAATATTTGCAAGAAAATTTGCAATAAAAATACTCATCTCTACTCCACTAAACACGAAGGTAGGATCTGGTGGAGGGATTTTTATTTCTCATCCGTAAATGCTCTGAAAAAAAAGGAGTAAAGGAAAAGTTATGCAACTTTAGTCTGAGTAGTTAATTGTTCAAGGAAACAGTTTCCTCCAAGACTGATAAGTGCCATAGGCTATTTCAAACAACGGAGCTATAAATCAAAGAGAAGTCCTGCTACATTATACAATGAAATAAAAGTGATTTGCAGAACCCTGACTGTTTCTTCATTACCCTTAATCCTATACCATTAAAGTAATGAGGAACTCTGATAAGGGTTTCAGACAGTGACAAGGGAACCGGAAAATTATAGGCAATTTTATTTAAAGCGTTTTCTCTCAGAGTTTTTGGTTTAAAATATAGTGAAATATTGTAAATACTTTTACGAGGTTGTCATGAAAAAAAAACTATAAATGAACCTAAAACTGTAAGCTTTGTTAAAAGTTGAGAACAGGATTGAGTCATGCTGCTATCCTGGATTAAAAAAATGAATATTTTATATCTTAGTATGCTTTTTTGCATGGCAAAAATTCAGAATATTTAAAAAACCTAAAGCATTATTTTTCAGTGGCACATGAAGCCTATTCAAAATGTAGATAACTAAAACAGTTTTTTGTAACCAGTATAGAGAAGACAAGTGAATAATTAGTTGTTTCCTTGAATCACAGATGTCATGTACTTTTGACAAAATATATAATAGAAACATTACACTAGATCACTGTCATTTACAGACATGTACAGAACAACTTGTAAAGATACGATATAGTTAATATATGTAGCAGATGTGCTAGGATAGAGATCATACCTCTTTTTATATAATCTAATTGTGTGTACAGTTGTAGTCGGAATAAATATATGTCGTACTCCTATTATGCTACAGACTTTGTGACATCTGTATCAACATTTTCATCTTCTGGCTAGACACACACACGTACAGAGACACGGAAGGAAATCCAGAGCATCAGGCATGACTTTCCTTTCTCTTTCTCATGAAGCTGGGCTTCCTTCCTTGGCAGCAGAGGACTTTGCTTACTTTCTGGTTTGCTTTGGGCTTTGCCAACTCCTTGGAAATTTTCAGGATAGCAGATTATTTTCTCCATCAAATTAAAGTGGGGCTGCACGTGTGACTAGGTCCAAGCATCTCTGCTGCACGCAGCACGAGGGGACCACAGACAAACCCTATTGACTATTTACCGGCAGCAAAAGCAGCAAAATGCCGCCTGGGCTGACCTTAATCTGGACAGTTCATAAAACGCCACACTCCCCAATGCCGGGAACACTGCTTTAATTCTTCTGAACTGGATTAAAAGAAACATATGCTAATAGAGGGGTTGCTGTTAGTGCAGCTGCTGTACACAACCCCGCGTACTGTGACAGAAAAGCCATAACTCACTGCTACTAGTGAGCTTTCTGCTATTTATTTATTGAGCTCAGCCAACAGACTTCTAAGTGATTTAGATATTCCTCAAGATAAAAACAGTATAGTAGTCAGGATTTTTTACAAATCTCGCATTGCATCAGCAACGGAAAGGGACCAGGCGGGAGGGCAGAGAGGGGGGAATCTGTTGGGTGTAAATGAGCATGGTTTAGTCTTTCTGCTGACCAGCATTAGCAAAGACCAGGAGGTTTTACTGCTCTTCAGGCATGTATTTTGTTTGTTTTCAGTACAGCAAAACAGACAACATACACATGGAGGGGCAGAGTATTACACTAGTGGAATGGTGACAGTTCTCCGAGATGCCAAGTAGAAAGAAAAGTAATAAACAGCAAGAATCAAAACAAAGGAAGCTCTGGGGAAAGAAAAAAAATCAATTACTAGAGGGAATAAAAATGTCACTGTCAGAGGATGACAGGAATTCCTAATATAAGGGATTTAGCAGTGAAGGACAAATCCCTTTTTTTTTTTAACTTAAAGGCAAAATATATGTTAATTCTGATGAGCATTTTTGAACTTTGAACTCTGACCTTTAAAGCCTCCAAAATAAACCCTGTCGAACTCCAAAGAAATGGCAACAAAATGCAGAGTCTGTCCCTTGGGTGGCTTTGGCCGCACACCCGTGGCATCGTTTGGCTGTGTCCAGTGCCACCGTGGTGGCAGCGGATCCTGCGGACGGACAGACAGACAGACAGCGGCCAAACTCTGCTCCTGTGCCCTATCCACCAACCAGAGTCACCTGGTGGATGTTTTTCAGGAGTTGCTGGCATTATGGCAGTGGGTAAAAGAATCAGGCTGGGGAGACAGACTGTTGGTATCTCTGCTTTACAATGGATACAAGAAAGACCACATTTTACCCCAGACTGCACCTTTCCTCCCTCCCCCAGTTTGCCCAAGTAAGGGTACAACGCAGTGTTAATCACGGAATAATTTATGTCAAGGTATAAAACACCCAGAGCCATTTTAAGTTAGAGAGTCCTTTAAAACCTGCCCAGCTGAAAAAAAGCTGTTCTCAGTCACTCCATAAGCAACTCTGGGCCTTAGAGGAATAAAAATGTCGCCCCTTCTAGCCCACTTTTAGCAAGTTTCTGGGAGCAAATGAGACCTTCTACAGCAGTTTGCAGTGATCCGAATATTTTCCGAGCAGTTAGCTACAGATATTTAATATGCACACAAACGCATCTCTGCCTTCGCGTGGCAACGGGAGCTTACCAACCCAAGAACCATACAGGACAGAGATCGTCCTTAAACCTTAACTTTGCAAAAGACTCCGTGTGAGCAGAGGGAGGTGAGCAAATCACGTGGAGCAAACCCTGCACCTCTTTTGCACTGATCTTGGTGGACCATTTTTGCATTGAGTGAGAAAGAGGAAATCTGTGTTTATAACATCTCCTGAGCTTTAGCACTCCCTCTCTACCTGTACTGTGTCCTCAATAAGTATAAAATAGTGCCATCTACTGACATCATTGCATTTTAATACTCTCACCAGACGGTTGAAACAACTCCTGTTTACTCAGCAAGAGACCTTGAAAGCTGATTTTTCTATCCCTTCATCGTTGTATTAACTCTCTAACCAGGACATGCTGCTCAGACGGTACCAAAGCAGCTGTAAACTCATACTGGAAGAAAATATACTAATACTACCAAGGCTGTTGCAAGGGATTAAACTTAGTGATGTCAATCCAGAGCTCCTAGTAATAAGGCCAAGATATCGGGCATGTCTGGATTTTCCTCTGCAAAACTCAGGAAAGTGTAATGGGGAAGGCAAGGATGGTTAGCTGTCATCAGCAGTGCTCAAAAGGCATGTTGGTGTGCGAGGTGCACGTGAAATCCCTTGTCACGTTATTTAAGAGAAGAGGAAACACCTGAAAGGAAGGACCAGAGACAAGGCGATGTGGCTTGCGGCAGTAACATGAGTGGGGCCACGGGCGTGTTATATATGCGGAAAAAAGTATGCTTGGGAGCTGCACACCTGCAGAGGAGGATGTGTCATCTCCTGCCCTCTGCTGTCAATTAAGACACTTTCGAGAAAATTACTTCACAGAGTTAACGTTTTCCAGATAGGTCCAAAAAAGGAAAGAGGAAAGGGAGCGTGATTTCCCTGGTTTGGAGATCTGTGGCTGGAACAGGTCAGTGTTGATATTAACATTGGTTTCTGATAACACCAAGATCACAGGATAAAAATGAGAACCTCCCCAAAGGTAGAAATACTCTGCATACTTTCACGTTGCTCATAACCACTCTAGACCCAAATGCCAATCACGGGAGAAAAACAATGTGCCATGTGCATACCTAATGCTGCTGATATCCGTAAATGAAAAAATTCCACTTACCAGAGTGATTGTAATTAAACTAAACTAGATCCTTGCTGATTTGAGAAGACGGGAAAGCTTTACAATAAAGAGGTTCCTCAATAACACTACTTAGACAAACTTGACTTGCTGTTTTGAGAAGACAGGAAAGCTCTAAGATAGAGAGGCTCCTCAATAATTCTACCCCAGACAGCTCAGCCTTGGGAGGGCAGAGGTACCAAGCTACAGAGATAAAGAGGCACCAAGAGGGCAACAAGACCGGAGCAAAACAACCTGGAAGGACACGGTACACGTGATCTTAGAACTGAGTTTGTGCAGAAACAAAGGTTAATCAGTGGACACAGTGATGAGGAGTATAAGCCTTCATCTTGAGACCCCCAAAGACCACCTGAGGACGCTAACAGGCATGCGTGAAAGATATTAACATATGATAATTAGTTCTTGGAAAAGTCATGAATATGCAAAGCATTTCTCAGAAATATAATGAATATGTATATTGTGATTGTATTTAACCTGAAATGACAGGGTGTTTGGTGCGCACGTTTGGAGGAGAGATCCCCCGTGTGCCCTGCGCCGCAATAAAGAATCCCTGCTTCATACCCCTCCGACTATGGAGTCTGCAGCTCCGGCTTTTCACAGCATCACTGCTGAGGAGGGTTTGTTTTGAGATACACATATAACCCAGGTTTTCAAAGCATACAAACTGCATAGAAAATGTGTACGTATCTCAGGACAACCTTGATTTAGGAGGTTCCTTCCACCTGCAGTACCTACGGCAGCATGTCCCAGTGGGTGGTTTCCCATTTCCCAGCAGATTTACTCAAAACCCAACAATTCCTGCATCTCCCTGTGCTGGGTGAGGTGCACCCGATGTCTGCCGGTGTGCAGTCCTCCTGCAAGCCGTCCACTTTACTGCTCCTTCATCCTCCCACCCATCTAATTGCAACAGGCTTTGGCTCCTTGTCCAGAAGTCCCCGAGTGACAAATGAATCTGTGTAACTTTCCATTTACCAGCCTCCTCGAAGAGGATAAGCAAGCGCTTGATTACAGCATGTTATCAGATACCAGCACTGGGATTTTTCCCTCTCCTGTTGTTTTTACGATGACGATAAGTTGTTACAATCTTTATTTTACAAGACAGCACTCATTGCCCGGCCAACTGAGTGGGGTCGCTGATTGCCATGACTTCCCTGCAGGTATAAAGGCTGGTGATTTATGACAGGGGAAATTCATATTAACCATAAATATCTTAATAACTAGCCATCTGGGAAAGAGAGCAGGCTATGCATCCAACACAGACTAATTGCTGTTTAATGGGCAGCATCTACAGCACTCTGTAAAACAATGCTTTTGGCAGCGGGTGTTGCTGAGGTTATAGAAAGGGCTTTTAATCTGCAAGAGGAAACATGCCACAGCGGTGCTGACTGCTGCTCTCGGCTCAGCCCTATAGCCTGCGTCCCACAAGAGCTGATTATCTTCTTTTAGAGAGATGCATTCTCCCACCCCTGGCCAACACCCGGACCTGAAACACCCAGCCACAGCGTGGTCTGCCGTCAGCGTGGCTGTGGCCACCCTCCAGCTCACACGTGCCCAAAAGGAGACTCACATCTACCAACCTCAGGATGAGGGTTGTACACTCAGCTAAAGGCTCATTAATATTTTGTGTCTCCTTTATTCAGGAGGGCTTACAGGTAGTTAGGTGCTAAGTTGGCAGAGGAGGTGGAAGGTGGATGCTGGGACACCATGGTTTTCTACATGAGCTTCCTGCACAGTAAGATGGGAGGTCTGGAGACCTCACAGCTCTGTGTGACCACCCCGTGGGCCCCATGTCCAAAAAAAGCTGCTTCTTACCAGCTCACCCATTGCTATTTTGTTCTTAACCCAGGAGAGACCGCTCTCTGGATCAATGCCTTCTCCCAGATACTGACCTCCCCACTCCTCTCTTAACTCAGACTTCAAAGGAACCAAATCCCTGTAGCACTTTCACTGGAAGGGGAGATAAATGAGTCTGAGGATAGTTCCCATTTTTTAACATAAACCCCATACCTTTCGGTTCACAGGGTCTCTTTTAACCCATAGGGAGTTTTCATCTGTATTACGTCCTCTGCAGAGGTCTGAGCCAAAGGACCTCCTCAGGGTTTACACCCAACTAAGGTATTAATGAAAATAAAGTGAATGCGATGCAACCTGTGGTTCTGCCTAGATGTAGGATCATTTACAGTTTCTTTGAGATCAGCTGAGGTCTGGCAGGAAACACTGTTCATGTATTAAGTATGTCACCCGCCTTTGTATTCGGGATCATTGTTATGAGAGTGCCCTGTGCAGAAATGAGTGATGAGAAGCCACAAAAATAGTTCAAAGGTCTGGCCATTCCCCTGTTCAGTCACACTGTTTGATGGAGTGTAGCTGAAAACATTATTAAAGAACTCTACTGTTTTAGCAAAATTCTTCAAAGTTCCCTGGACCAAGCGGAAAATATCTTTCCACTGATCTTCCTTTTCCTCGCTTCTGATGAATTTAAAAGCAAGAGCTATGAAACACTTGTTATAAAATATTTTTGGACTTCAAAACAGATCTAATGTTCTGGAAATAGTCTACAAAAAAGATTGTTTGGGTTGCCTATCATACATGAACAGTAGATAGCAAAATAACTAAATCCTGGGGTGACTAGAAAAGTTGCTATAAAAGAAAAAAAGAGAAAAAAGGACCAGTGTACCCCTGGAGAGTAGAACATGCCCTTCGAGGCATTCACGAGGCATCAGATTTCTTTAAGTTAATGGTCAAAACAAGATGTCACCTAGGAGTAACACAGTTGGTGAAACACTTGAGGAAGGTGACAAATGCTCCGTCGCGCTGTATGTGTTTTCCAGCCCTGCAGCTAGTTTGTGTACGCCACGCACAGCTGTCCTGAGGCCAGGCTGGCTCCTGGAGAGCATGTCCTCAAACACGCCAGAGCAATAAACATGGGCTGCAGATGCTGCTTTACGAGGCATATGCCCAACAAATCACTTCTGATAAATACAGAAAGTGTGGAGATGTTGCTCCTCCTTCTCCATGCCTCTTTTTTTTGCTACCTGTCACTCCGTTCTCACTCAACGCTTTCACTTTGAGCGTCAGTATTGACAGACCAGTGTGTCAGCTGCAGGTAATTATAATTGTTCAGGTGTTTAAATCCTCTCATAGTCTCCTCAGCATCACTCAGAAGAGTTTAACATGTCAGAACCTGATCAGAAAGTTGCCACACTCCTCACCACAGTGGACAGCAATTTAAACAGTGTTTAATAAGCACTCACATAAGGGAAGAATGGCTGGTGGTCAGAGGAGAATTTTTTTTTAATAGGAGATTTAAAAAACCCAAAACTGTTGTTATTTTTCCTTTGTGATTTTGCAAAAAACATCTTGACACCTTTGTTATAAGACACACTGCTCTTCCTCTCTGCTCTAACAAGAACCTTTTTGTATGCATGAGGGAAAATCCATCAATTCTCTGGCAGTCTTCCTGGATTGTCCTTTGGGAGTGAGGAATCACAGAAAGGAACTAGAGGAATCTTTGTCATTCTGCAAGACTCTTATCTCGGTTTCTTCACTTCACTTCTGACACATCTTTGCCCTTCAGTATCCACAGCTCCAGGGACGCCAGCTCAAGGCTGCCACACCACCAGTTGCAAAAAGTTGTATTTATTAGTCTCCACATAACTTCATTTCTCAATGCCAAACACAATTTTACATGGTTCAGAGACCACTTTTCCAAATACCAATTTCATTGCTTTTTCTTTTTTCTCCCCAGCCTAGGACAGCAATCTGGCTGCACTTTAAAGATTTTACTTCCCATCTTTTATCTCTTGGAAGGGACTTGGGAGGTTTATTGCATACTGTGATCTTATCACCAGTTACTCCAGCACAGTCCTTGGCGGTAAATGGGGAGGGCGTCCGGGGTGTTCCGTGGCAGCTGTGATTGCACCATGGCGTTCGTGCAAGGGGTCCCTTCCCACCACGAGCTTCTGCAAAGCTCCTCTGCACCTATACATATATACAGTCCTTCTCAAGCGTCGTTGGTGGTTTATTTAAGCACCAAATGGTCACTGGAATATTTTGATGGGATATTTATGAGGACTTTAAACTACTTTGTCATAGTAGTGGTGATGTTACACCGCATGCTGAAAGCCCTTCCAACTAAAGGCTGTTGGACACTTGTAGTGCTTATAGCAGCTACAGCAAAAAAGAAATTAATCTCCTTTTTAAGTTATCTCTGTCATTAATTGCCAGCGTAGCCAGTGGGTTGGGTAGCCCTAGCGGATCAGTCACCTATGAAACAGGTTTAATGTTTGACAATCAATGCTGAGAAAGGAAATAAAGTGACTTGAAAATTATCTTCTTTCAATGTGTTTAGCGCCTACCAGGATCTATTTATGTGGGTGAGGATATATCTTCATGTTTTCCAGCATCCAAATTCACCAAGATTAAACACCAAGAGCTAAACCCTTGTCTGACAGAAGCCAGCTTCTGTGGGATAATGTTGATTTACACCTGCCCAAGAGCTAATCCTCTGAATCCAGCCAGAAAGCTTTTTCAGATATCTGAGAAAAATAAAACCAACAATGCCTATTTGCTCTAGTTAAAGAAAAAAAAAAAAAGATAAACAGACTGAGTGATACATGGGAGAAGAAAGAACTCTCCCATCCAAAAATAAAAGTCGGGGCAATCGCCAAAAAGAAATGGTATCGTTTAGGGGCAGATGAAAGAACACGTAAGTTCAGCATGATGTCATGGCTGTTTATGCAGTCAAATCGCTCTTTATCATACACCAGACACATAATGACTTTCTAAGGCTCCCACTGGACGGATGGTCTGTCTCTGTAATAAATGTTGACAAGTTTTATATAAAACTGTATATCATTTTCTATTCCCAGTGTAGCCATTTGAACCTGTGATTAATAACCTCGCAAATCTTATCTGTTTGAAAATAAGAGGAGCTGGGTTTGTTTCCTTCAGATTAGGATTCAGGACTTAACAACAGGAAAATAGCCTGCTGAGATCACTCTGGTTTTCATGGCACATAAAAGTAAAAACCAAGAAAATAGAATTTAAAAATACGCTAAACATTCATATCACAAAGCAAATAAGATACTTCATGAGTCATGATAACATTGATTCATGAAGTCTGTAACCACACAATTGTTCTATATCAGGCAGAATAACTGTGAACAGAGAGACAGGCACTTGTACATTTAAATTAAAACACTAATTGGCTGATAAGATGTACCACAAAACATAATATCCAGACTCAAACTTCTTGGTCGTTTGTCAAACTGAAATAAGAAAGATTTAGGCAAAGATAGAGAGCAAAATGGGGCAAGAACTTGGGATTCCAGGTCCATGTTTGGCCTGGGTACAGCTGATATCTAGGATTGCAATAAAAGGGAGAAAAACCAGGGAAAAAAAAAAACCTCTCCTGTCACCTTGCTCCAGTCTTTCTCTGATGTCTGAAAAATACCCAGAATTTTATTACGAGAATACGCTGGTTTACAGTCAGCACAAGGAGAAGAATAAATTAAAACGTGGTGATAAAATTACACAGTTGTAGGAGCTGAGTCGAGCGTCCTGCCGAAGAGAGAAATTTCCTCTAAAATCCACTTAAAATCTGCTTAGAGCGCAGTATTTAAAGCATTGCTAACATGGCTTGGGAAAAGAAGAGCTAGCTCTGAACCTCAACAGCTTTAGCCTCTTCTTTCCAATTCTCCCACTAGTGCTTTGCACCTACAGCCAAAGCCACAAAGGACAATGAAAAAATATTGCTGGGTCCTTTCCCCTGCAGAAAAATGGCAGAAAAGAATTAAAAAGGAAGCATCCAATCTGTGCTTTTCCCCTGGCAAAAATCAAAGTGTATTCAGCTGAAATATGTCTTGCTCATTTGGTTTTCAGCTCTCCGGTACATCAAAATTTTCCTGTGAAATCAAGCACTTCCTGCCAAGATTTTAATTTATTTTAGAAATGTAGCTTTCTGTCCAAAATTTTCATCAGATTTTCTCTTAAAATAGCTTAGAGTTATTGCAATATTAAAAAGAAAAATTACCTTGCCTTTGACTTCCACACAGTGGGCTGCTCACAGAGGCTGGAGATAAGCACTGAGAACTCTGAGAACTGGGTGCACTCTTTAATTAAGTGCCCTTAATATAAAACTTTTTGTCTGCCTTTAATTTTATGGCACTTTCATGCAAAACCAGGGCAGTGAAGAAAACAGCCATTTCTCTTTATGCTTTTCGTTAAGAGACAACATCAGGGTCACCAATAATTCACCTAAGGGAGGAAAGGATGGAACTGGAAAACGAGGCGGATCGTGGAAAAACATCAAATAATCTCTGGAGAAAAAGCAATTTACCCTGCACTGGCAGATGGGTACAGAAATGTGGATTTTGGTCTAACACTTGTCTCATAGAAGGCACCTCCTGGGGCCTGGACCCAACCAGGTTAACACATTTCTCAGGGGAAAATGTTGAGGTTTTTCTCATCAGTAAATGAAAATTTAATCACCGGTTTATTTCTTGTTTAAGAGTGGTGGTTTTCAACCATTGAACACCTCCTGGCAGCCTGAGAAACATGCAGTAACCCCAGATTTCCCTCTGGATGATGGAAACTTTCTGCTTTGCGACAGCAGAAAAAATTGCCAACAAAAAATAGGGGGGGGGGGGGAATCAGTAAAATCAAGGAACTGTGATAGGTTTTTAGGATAAGAAAAATTAGCACATTCCAAATAATTTCTGGTCAACAGTAAGTACATAGGAATAAAATTCAGTGTTGCTGTTTTAATTCTTCCTCCTGTAGCGTCCATATTGTCTAACAAGTGAAAATATTAAGAAAAAAAGCAAACCCATTTTGGCCAAAAGCAATAAGGCAGCTGTGTGAATCCAAATGATTTTCACTGCTGTTTATCACTTCAGAATACAAAGATCATAACATAAAAATAAATTGCAGAACAAGGCAAAGTGAGAAAGTAGATAAAAAAATTCAAAATATTATTTTCTTGATCATCACCACCATAGGACCATAATCAGTCTTTGTGTCACCATGGACTGCTAACAGTACCAAACCGGGTTAAGGTTTGGGAAATAAATGCAACCTATCTCTAATGCAAACATGTAACATGAAGGAAATAAATGTGTTTGTCCACGAGAGGTCTCTAGAGCCCTGAATAATCACAGGATATTTCCACGTATTCCTCTTCTCCTGCTTTGAAATGAAATGGGTGTTTGGATGCTCATGTCCCTTCACCAACTCATGGGGACCTCCATATGTGCCTCCTCTGGATCTGGCACTTTTTGGCTTTCCTCACTCAGGAGGAGAAGGAGGATGGATGGGGTATCTGCACGAGGGGTGGTCAAATGTCTCCAATGAGGAGAAAGCAGTCATTGTAGCAGCAAGGAGCTGCAGAATCACAGAATCACAGAATCACAGAATCACAGAATCACAGAATCACAGAATGGTAGGGGTTGGAAGGAACCTCTGTGGGTCATCTAGTCCAACCCTCCTGCTGAAGCAGGGTCACCTACAGCAGGCTGTAGAGGAACTTGTCCAGGCGGGTCTTGAATATCTCCAGAGGAGACTCCACAACCTCTCTGAGCAGCCTGTTCCAGTGCTCTGTCATCCTCAGAGGGAAGAAATTCTTCCTCACGTTCAGATGGAACTTCCTGTGCTTCAGTTTGTGCCCATTGCCTCTTGTCCTGTCACTGGGCACTACTGAAAAGAGCTTGGCCCCCATCCTCCTGACACCCACCCTTCAGATATTTGTAAGTATATATTAGGTCCCCTCGCAGCCTTCTCTTCTGCAGGCTGAACAAGCCCAGCTCCTTCAGCCTCACCTCGTAGGGGGGATGTTCCAGTCCCCTCACCACCCTGGTGGCCCTCTGCTGGACTCTCTCCAGTAGCTCTTCATCTTTCTTGAATTGAGGAGCCCAGAACTGGACACAGTACTCTAGATGAGGCCTCACTAGGGCAGTGTAGAGGGGAAGGAGAACCTCCCTTGACCTGCTGGCCACACTCCTCCTCATGCACCCCAGAATGCCATTGGCTTTCTTGGCAGCCAGGGCACACTGCTGGCTCATGGTTAACCTGTCGTCCACCAGGACACCTAGGTCCCTCTCCGCAGAGCTGCTCTCCAGCAGGTCCACCCCAAGCCTGTACTGATGCATGGGGTTGTTCCTCCCCAGGTGCAGGACCCTGCATTTGCCTTTGTTGAACCTCATCAGGTTCCTCTCTGCCCAACTTTCCAGCCTGTCCAGGTCACGCTGAATGGCAGCACAGCCTTCTGGTGTATCTACCACACCTCCCAGTTTGGTGTCATCAGCAAACTTGCTGAGGGTACATTCTAACTCTTCATCCACGTCGTTGATGAAGAAGTTGAACAAGGCTGGGCCCAGTACTGACCCCTGGGGGACACCACTAGTTACTGGCCTCCAACTAGACTCAGCGCCGCTGATGACAACCCTCTGAGTTCTGCGATTCAGCCAGTTCTCAATCCACTTCACTGACCACTCATCCAGCCCACAATTCCTGAGCTTCGCTAGGAGGATGTTATGGGAGACAGTGTCAAAAGCCTTGCTGAAGTCGAGGTAGACAACATCCACTGCTCTCCCCTCATCTACCCAGCCAGTCATGCCATCATAGAAAGCTATCAGATTGGTGAAACATGATTTCCCCTTGGTGAATCCATGCTGACTACTCCTGATAACCTGCTTTTCCTCCAGTTGCTTGATGATGACAGCCAGAATGAGCTGTTCCATCACCTTTCCAGGCATGGAGGTGAGGCTGACCGGCCTGTAGTTCCCTGGGTCATCCTTCTTGCCTGTTTTGAAGATTGGAGTGACATTGGCTTTTCTCCAGTCCTCGGGCACCTCTCCTGTCCTCCAGGACCTTTCAAAGATGATGGAGAGTGGCTCAGCAACGATGTCCACCAGCTCCCTCAGCACTTGTGGGTGCATTCCATCAGGGCCCATGGATTTGTGGGCGTCCAGATTGCTTAAGTGATCTCTCACGCAGTCCTCCTCAACCAAGGGAAAGTCATCCTCTCTGTAGGCTTCCTCTCTCACCTCCAGGGCCTGGGGTTCCTGAGGGCCTGCCTTGGCACCGAAGACTAAAGCAAAGAAGGCATTCAGTAACTCTGCCTTCTCTGCATTCTCCATCACCAGGACACCCGCCTCATTCAGCAGCAGCCCCACATTGTCCCTAGTCTTTCGTTTGCTACTGATGTAGTTGAAGAAGCCCTTCTTGTTGTTTTTGACTTCCCTTGCCAGATTCAGTTCCAGGTGGGCCTTGGCCTTCCTCATTGCATCCTTGCATGCTCTGACAACATTCCTGTACTCTTTCTGCTTTAGTCAGTTATTGATGCAGAAGAATTGCCCAATGTTTACAGCACATTCCAAGAAGACTTTGTAGAACAAACATATTCTAAAAGTATTTCTAGATGGCAGTGGACACATTTGCAGAATCTTTTCTCACAATTTCACAAGAAAAAATTCTGTCTCTTTCTGTTTGTCTAAACAATAAGTTGCAAATTTCTGGCCAGTCTCATCATTTACTTCTTGTGGGATATTGTTTCTTCAGTCTCAGTAACTGCTCTTCTGAGTACATGTGAGATTAAATCCAGTCTCTACATATCATTCCCACAAAGTGTATCTCCTTGATGAAGAGCTGGAGCATTCCCAGCACCTGGTGATTCCTCTTACTGCCCCCTGACCAAAGACTAAAGCAGAAGACACATATTAAACAGCTCACCTAGAGACAGCAGCAGACTTTATTTTTGGGGCTCTTCATTCTCCTGTGTTAGTCACTGTGACTGGGATTCGCACAGGGTGCAAGTGGAGAACATGAAGGGAAGACAGAAGCTGCAATACGCTGAATTAATGCTGGTTTTAACCAGAACTTTTGACAATCCCAGCAACCATTTTTGGCTTGGCCAGCTTTGATACTGTTAAGTCTCATCAGAGCGTGTCACAAGGAGAGCAGAATTCTGCTCTAGGAGTTTCAAAGAGGAACAAAATAAGTCTTTATTTCTTCTAGCACACATTTCGCCAAATCCCCTTTGGCTGTCCTAAGCAGCGCATAAATCTCCATAGCTAATACCTTTGCATATTCTTCCTTGGAAACCTTTTCATGTGCTTCCTTTACCAAAAATGGAAACATATCCCTGAAAGATAAACACTGCCTGCCTGGGAGCGGCACCCCCACCCAGCCTCAGGCGAGCGGGCTCTCCGAGTCAGATCTCAGCACAGGCTTCCTCAGATCACGGCCCCGTGGAGCCTCTGTGAAGATGCCGGCCCCCAGAAGTTCTGGGCTTTGAACAATGAATGCCTTAAGTGTGGTTTTCAGCTTTCCCCCCTCCCCGCCCTGATTTGTGGACCATTAAAAATGTTCCAGCGGGGATACAGGATACCCTTTAAAATATGGAGATTTCTGTGTAGCATATGTGAACTCTTCTTCCTAACTCTCCTTTCATGGAGCCCCAGGGAGCTGCTGGAAACGCCAGCCCTGGGAGATCAAACAAGCTCAGGCTCTGTGAATCAGACAGGGGAAACAAATTCAAGAGACAAGGCCCTCCCGGAAACACCCTCCAGAGTCGTTAGAGAAGACAAATTGGAAGTGCGTGTCCCAGCAGACTAAAGGTTGAGAGACAGCAAAACCACCCTGAGCTCATGAAAGGAGAACGCAGCAACATGAAGTGAGCAGAGGTGGCCAGGGTGATGCTTTCCTCTGGGACTGCATTGCCGATAGACGCACCGGAGCTTTCCACCAGGACTGACGGTGCTGTGTCAACGCAACTCCAGCTAACGTGGAAGGCAATGAACACACCCCTGTGCATTTTGCTCCCAGCACCCATTTACCCATGCACTTGCATAAAATTGCCCAGGGTCCTTGCTCCTCAGTCAGTGTGAACTAACAAAGTGCCATGAACTATGTAATTTTCTACAAAATATTGCAAAATAACACTAACAAATAGCATTTAAATCAGATGTCTGGTGTGGGTGAGGAAGGATTTAAATAAAATACATGCAGAATAGCATCTCCATGTAATGATTCGATATTTTTTCCTTGAGACAGAGTCAGTCAAGTCCATGTAAAAGAGGGTGCAGCATCACAACTCCTCAATGAAGCTGACAAAGCCTGAGGGAGAAAGAGATGTGAGAAATGGGTCTTCATCATCCAGTTTATACCAGTTACAGAGAAGCCTCAAACATCAGAAGAGCTTCTCTGTGCTCCAGCACTTCCCAAACACCACATGAGCCTTTGAAGGGCTTACTGTTGGCCAAAGTCAGGACCCAAGAACTGAAACCAAACTCCGTAACTACTTCACACAGCAGAAGCGTTCGGCATTCTGGTTATATCAGGACTGGCTTGTCCATGGACAACTACTGTGTTTTGGAGATCCTAAGTGTGAACAAAGATCCTGAGTCATCTTCTGAGCATCACTCCATGCCTGTTTGTTTCCATGTAGAGCTGGACTTCTTTTGCATGCTTTGCCATGTCCTTTTCTCTCTGAGACAGATGTAAAAACTTGGAAATGATGTTTAAGGAACATTTTATCCACAGTTCATTAAGGTGAGGAATAACTGAGCTAATCATCACTCATTTCAGTGTTTTTCCACCACTTCCAGAATACCAAATTATCCAGGAACAAGGTGCTCCACCAAATATCCAGATAATGCTAACTGTGCCACTTCAGCTGATCTAGTCATCACTATGAAACCCAAAGACTAGCAGTGATTTGAAGGAAAAACCTTGGTATTATCATTGTGTATATTCATAATATTTATTAAACCTGAGGATTTTTCATAGCCATTGAGCTCTTCACAGTCCGAAGCAGCGATTTCCAACTGATAACATGCAACATAACTTCTGAAAAAATATTTTGTCATTCTTTGCAGTCACAGATTTAATGATTTTACTGGGGGTGACTGCACAGCATTTACTTGATGCAACACATACCAGGTATCTACAGCAGGTGCTACCTTGTTTTGCTCATGGGTTTGACTGCGTTTTTTTTCTTTTGTAGACTTTCCCTTTTCTTCACCTTGCTGGCTCCATATCCTACCCAAAAATGCGTAAAGGCTGCTGTACGTCTGGGCAGAGCTCACAGGAGGCTGCAAGGGTGTACGGAAAGCTATGACAAATGTAAAATAAACTCTTGGGTTAACATTTAAAGAATGCTGCTATAGAATTGGCCAGACAATTTCTTCTGCAGAGCTTTCCCGTGGGTAGAAGACAGACCATAGCTCTTCCTTCCCATGAAAGGCCCTTTGATCTCCCTTGATGAAATGCTTTATGTATTTTGGGAGTTTAGAGTAATTGGCTTTGATGGCTCAAGGCTCTTCCCCATCCCCAAAACTTACTCTATGTTGCTGTTTGTTCTGAAAGCATCATACAACACACGGCTCTTCCAAGTGCACGACAGATCAAGACGAGCATATTCATGGCTTTGGGAAAAATCTCATTAGAGGTCATTTAAAATACTCCGTCTTTATTATGAAAAAAAGTTTTGTATGGCTTCTTTGTCTTACAAATCCCATGTCATCAGCAAACTGCCTGACATGTACAATTATGAATTTCTCCACAGCGGCTGCAGAAGAACTCAGCCATGTCTGATGGGACTTAGATATTTGGACTAAACACTACGTCACCCCTCCTGTCACAGCTGAGGGTTGCCAGCCCAGCAAAGCAGCGGTGCAATACTGCGGCTCCCAGGAGTAGAGCATCGTCACGAGAACAGAACATTTCTCATCAGCATGGAGATGCACAGCTACATCTTACATTGGCATTTATGCCGAGCAACTCTTGTTTTCTCACCTCTCCATGAGTTACAAGACTTATTCACAACTATTGTTTTGGTGTGGAGAGTACGGTAAACAGGTTGGATCGGAAAAGTCACTTCTTTTGTTAATCTAATAGAGGAAGGAAAACTTTCCTGACATTATGGTTTTATCAGCTTTCAAACATGTGGTAGAAGCCTACATACCTTAGAATAACAGCAGAAACAAGACTGGGAAAGGAAACACTGAGATCTGGATGCTTTAGTAAAGGCAACCAGCAGCACAGCACATTGTGTAATCTCAGAGCTTTTCCCACTCCTCATGTCTGCAAAACTATTAAATGTTCACAAACTTTGGGGTCCTGTAATTAGTTTTTTTAATCCCGTATGAACTGAATAGCTAGCCCTTACTCAAAGGACATTGAGGATTGACACCAAAAGCAACAAACAGTGGAATTCCCCATGCTTCATCCAAAAGGAAGGTTTAAAACGTTAATCATAAGGTATCGAGTATGCGTAATTTGGGCAATTTAGCAGAATTTAAAAAAAATTGCTTTTTCCAAGGAATAGGGATGCCAGGAGTGAAAAACACCATTGTCTCCTTGCCTGAATAGTTACTACTTTCTTGGCCTAAAAACATGAATAGCATTTTTGACCTGTACAAAGGTGTAAGTCAGCTCCTGGATGTCCTCATGGTCACTTTTTCTCTGTTTATAGATACATACACAATGTTGGCTCATGTCACCACAGAGATGTGCTTGGTACCATGCCTTCAGCCATGACACTGCTCTTGGCCCTGCCCTGGCACAGCGGCTTGCTGGGCTTTTTGGGCAGGCCAGTTGTTATCCTGTTGGTGTTGAGTTCCATAGTCCTGTCTGGATGCATTGTATCCTGGCCCCTTGCCATAGGACCTGACCAAACCTGGCCTCAATCAACTTAGATTTTATGGTGGAACTTCTTCTGATAGGGATAATCACCATTTTCACCAGATACCAGAATATTCAGTTGTCCACAACAGCACTTTTTCTGCGCTGGATGCAATATGCAGGATGCAGATCTGTCCCTTCAAGGTGCAAACAGGATGAGACCAAAGGCCTTTCATCCTTTTCCCATCCTTTTCATCCTCTCATCCAAAACCACGCGTACCTCCTGACATAGAAATTTGCTGGGTTCAGTGAAAAAACTCAAATGGCAGAGTCATACAGGAGTTAAAACCAAGGCAGCATCTGTTTATGTGTTTATGTCTTATTTGTTTATGAAAGTCTCAATTGTTGATGGTTGAAGGAACCACCTTAAGACTACTGTAATTATTCAGTCCTGTTTTCTCCTTGTGTGGGTGTTTTCTTCACCAGTGGTGGGGTTCCTGCTTTGGCAGAGATTGGCTATGAGTCCCTTTCAGCCCAGTTTTGAACAGTCAAACTTTAAACAGATATGGGAAGTTATTTATCCTTGCAATTGGAAACATCTAATTAGCATTTTATAAAGCCAGTTTTATGGAGTGAGGTCTCTATGTACTGCGGAAGGTTACTGCATAATCATAGGACCACAAAGGCTAGAAATTTACACCATACTTTAGAAAAAGAAAAGACACAATGATGACAATTAAAAAAAAAACCCCAAACCAAAAAGATGCTTCAAGCCAACAGGATGGGTGGGAAAATTAAGGTCATCTCTCAAGCAGAAGGACAAAATGAGGCCATAGTGTTAGTTGAGGTCATGGGGCCCAGATGTGCTAGAGACTCCCCTGAATGCAGAAACCAAAGTCACTTGGTCATCTGCAAAAGAAATCTCTATCTTGTTTAGTCCCTCTGACAAATACTGTTAGAAGAGACACTCTGTAGAGGTAAAATTTCACTCCCCCATGCCTGATTCTCCAGGGCTGGCACAGCCACGGGCAGCACCCTTACCCTCACTCCTGTCAACATCTTCTTGCTCAAACAGCATCTGACAGACCTCCTTCTGCAAATCACTTTTCTAACACCTATAGCAACCAGAAATTCCTCGCCAGACTCAGATGTCACAGGGGGTGTGACAAGGACTTCGGCTATTAACAATTCCCAGGTTTATTGTGCACAGGGCCCTTTCTAAGTTACTGCGACCAAAGCACTGCAGATGAGCTCTTAAGGCATGCTGTCCCATGCACAGCTACCAAGCAATGCAGGAGGACACACCAGAAGAGCATGGCACTCCTACTTTCCCCTCTCAATCTTTCCTAGGTAAGATGATAAATATGTGAGTGAGGCTGCTGGGACATGTCAGATATGCATCTCCACCTCCCTGCTGTGGATTAAGAAAAAAGTAATCATTCACCACTCAGCATTTTTAGAAAGTCTCGTGTGCACAGAGCAGACACCTCCAGACATCTCCTTTGGTGATGTTATTTATAAGTGGACCAAACAGCTTGTTAGGCTAATTGCTCCTGGAGGGATTTAACTCTATTGAGAAAGCCTGAGCAGGGCTCAGCTGTTCCAGAGCATTAGCTGCCACTCCTCCCTTTGATTTACAGCCCTCATAAAATTTTATGGCCAGATTAGAATGAACTTCACTTGCACTGTGCTTTTAGTAAAGTTTTTATTGTGCTGAATAAAAGCAAAAATCAATGCTGTAACTAATTACAGCCTCAACCAGGAAAGGAAAATACCTCAAAATGGGGGGGACCCAAGAAGCCCCCTAGAAAAGATCCCTTTGGAGGCCCTGCTTCAGACACCTGAGCTCTGAGTCCAAGTACGTTAGGAGAGCCACAATAAAAAAGTCAAGGTTTAGGGAAGAGCAATTTTGGATGGAGAAAGACAAGATGTGGCTTTTTATGGTAAACAAGAGGGAGCGTGAGGCAGTTGGGGTTCCAGTAAATGGGAGAAGGGAGTGGGTGGTTATCAGTCATTTTGTCTGGTATGCCTTTGAGTCATTTGGCTGCTGAGCTTGTTCTTATGGAGGGAAAAGTCTACTTTCGAAATAACTGGTTGCTTTGCAGAGATAATTCAGCCACAGAGTACATTTTTTTGATAAATTACAGAACTCCCCGGACTACTCTTTGCTTCACCAACTGTAAGGCTAGGACATAAATCCAAAGAGAAAAAAAAATTTTTTCTTGCCTTCTTTCTGCTGGTGAAATACAATGTCATTGAAAATGGCCTTTATATCTATATTGTGAATACATGAAAGATTGCATGAAGGAAGGAGAATAAATAAGCCTAGTAAAATATTTACCATTCTAGACATCAGTAGCCAAGGCCAGATTGATGGCAAATGCTTAGTTTGGGGCTGATAGCCTTTAAGTGACCTCTTTACAAGTGCCTGAATCATGAAATTCAACATGCATGTGAGCTCCAGTGGGACGTGCAAACATTTTGCGCAAGCATTTTGCCGTGTCAGGCACTGGCCCGTTGACAGCAGCAGGAATTACAGGTGTTCAGTTCCTCCCAGACGCGCAAAACACAGATGCTGGAAAGCAGCTCACCCCGACAAGGCTCCAGCTGCCTCCCTTCGTGCTGGATGAGAGCAGATCATATGCTACATTTCACTTCTGGCCAGGACTTACCTCCATTTACTGCATTTTTTCTCGAAATTAATGATTTTGGGCTGCGGAAGCATTTCCCAAAATGGATTTTTCCACCGAGAAAGGAGCCGCAAGAGAAGGACCACTTCATATGGTCAAAGCGTGGGGCTCGGTAGATTTATTTTAAATTAAATAAGTTATTCCATGTGTCTGGACACAAGCTCACTATAAACTAATTTGAAATCCAGTGAGAAAACCCTCGACAGTCAATTTTTCAGTCCTTCAAGCTGAAATACCGTACCAGTAGTTCATCACCTGGCAAATAAACCTGCCAGCTCAAAACTTTCTTAATCATTTTCTTTACCCTGCTTGAACTTTTCCAAACTGAACTCTGGAGTGCTCTAATTCTCCACCCACTGGCACCAAATGAAACAAGTAAAGAGCTCAAAAGGAGAGCGATGAAGACTAAGTCATCCTCCTCTGCCTCCTCCACTGCAGGAACACAAACTTCAGAGACTGCGAGTCGGGGGAGATACCTGCCGTTTACCCCACAGCATCCCTAGCTGCAGCCCAATTTCTGTGAGTCAGAAACAGCCAGACCAATACCTTCCTTGATGGGCTGGATTTTTAATTTTTGACCTGGACAGGGAATTTTTTTAACAGCAATTTCTCTATTTTTCCAGAGTAATAATTAACAATTTAATTACCTGCATTCTCCGACATCCTCCAAAGACCTTGCTTGATTATGTGCCTGTATTCCTTCTTCTAAATATTCATGTTTTAGTCTTCAAGAAACAAACAAACAAACAAAAATAAAAACAAAAAGGAAATAGATGACAAAAACTCCACAGAAAAGGGGAACAGATGTTCCCGAGATCATAGCAAAACAAGCCACATACTTAGTAGGAACAAATGGTGATGTACAACATAGTTATTTTTCTAAGCTTTCTAAAATTACCTGTTTGACTGATTTCTTATGTGTAAAAAGAGGCACAAGGCCTTCCCTTCTGTCCAAGTACCATTGTCTCGAGTAATTTAAAAGCTCCCTGTTTTGGTGCATTGAGACTTCCAGCACACAGACAGACTTAAGACATCTTTAAATTTGTGCAAGACTCACAAGAATGCGTTTCTTAATACCATTGCAACTAGAGAAGTATTTATAGGAGAAGTCCGGCTAAAATCCAAAGCTGCGAATCAATGACTATCCCAAAAGAAATGCAATTGTAAGCCTGCTCCATGCGTACAGCCGATGGTGTGGGGTGCAAGGAGGGGCACACACTTGCACCTCAAATCTGTGCATTCGGTGGGGTACAGCTCACACGCAAAAATGCAGGACAAGGACAATGTTATTAATTAGGGAGTGGGAATCTCTCTGCCCTACTGCACAGCTGCAGAAGAGACTGCTGATAAACTCAGCCTGTTACATCAGATCAGGCTGTTGCTTGCATCATCCCAGCCTTGTTCAGGAACGCACCCCAAATTTGAACATGCAGTCATTGCCGTGATATATATAGGCTGAGTAATTTTATATTCATGCACCTCTTCTGCACATAACGCTGTTATAGTAGTAACTGTAAGAACCATCTCAGAAAGTATAATTCTTTAAAGTCTATTAAAGTCTCCTCCAGCATGAACCTAAGCAGAAAATACACGTTATATACACGTGCATCCAGATTTCACTACTTTCTTCAGTGAGGTGGAGGTATTATTACAACAAATCCTTATGATGCTCCCAGCAGTTGCATAGCATTGCTGCCTGGTATAAAGAATGAGGCACCTTTCCTTAATTCCTTCTGTCCAGATCTCCCATGTAACTATTATTTCTTGACATCTCGTAAGTATGTTTAATTTTTAGTACTTAACAGCAAGATGCATCTAGGTAGGGAATGCACTGTAGGTTACCTTGGGCCAGGAGCTATCAGTGACTAACATGGGTGTCAAGATTAATATGGCATCTAAGTTCAAGTGAATGATGAGAAATTCAGATTGTCTTCTAAATTGAACTACCAGATCCTGGCTTTCCTTCAGACACGGAAAAAATGTGTTTCTATCACTTATTTCATTGGCCATTAATGCTGTTCCTAGAAGACACCTCATTTAGATGTGCTTTCTCATACTTCTTCCAGTTCAGCTCTCATACAGTCACAGACAAGACTATTGAATCAGTGTAGTTTCCTGTAACAGCTTTTTCCCATGTTTTAGTGACTATAACAACCAGAGAGTTCAGAAAGATAGAGTTTTTATTTCAAAAACAAATCTGAAAGAACAGAGGAACTGCTGCATTGGGTCAGAGATCCATGTAGCCCAGTGTCCTGGTCTTCACGGTGGGGAGCAGCCGTCAGTTTAGGAAAAACACCAAAAAACAAGAGTGTGGAGTGACCCCTCCTAGTGCACTCTTCCTGCAATCAGCTGTTCAGAATTCTCCTTTAAATTGCCTCCAGACCACCATGGTTAGCAAGGTGCACAACTAAAAATTTATCTATCGTCTCATTTCTCTCCAAATCTCTTTATACCCTCAACCTCCGCAGCATCCTGCAACAAGTTCCACACTTAAAACTGTGCATCTTGCAAAGAATAGCATTTTTTTTGAAAGCTGCTGCTTACTAATGTTGCTGTGACAAGCTTGCAAATGCTCACGGGGGAGAACCATTGGTTGCAGGGCACCAGGAGGAAAGGTCAGGTCCTTCAGCTTTTGAACCAAGCTGCAAATTTGGAACCAGCTGGGCGGCTTCGTCCCTGCAAGAAAAGCAGCGATGCTGAGCTCATTTTCTGCAGAAAGGGATGAGAACAAGGCACCCACCCTTTAATTTCTAACATGGTTTTGATTTGGAAGCAGATACGAGATGGGAGCCTACGGGAATTTTGTCAGCATTGCCAAATTGAGCCTTCCTGGGATGGATCTAGAAATGTCCAGCACTGTCCGGACTTGCTGAGGGTGCCTCGTTTGGGCTTTAGCGGAGACTTTCCGGGCTGGGTCATTTCCTCCACTGTGCAGGTTCTGACAGCCAGTGAAGGGAGTGGAGCGGGTACCTGGCAGCAGCTACAGGCCACGCTTTTCAAGTTCAACCAGCAGGCGTTTGGGGGTTTAGTGGTCTATTTTATGTGCTTTAGATGTGTCTGGTTTTCAGAAGCTGAGCTCGCAATCTCCTGAAAGCCATCTGTGGCATTTCCTCTGACAGCCAAGAATTAGTGTTTATTTTAAAAAGCAAACTAAATGTAAACAACCAAACTTGCCCTTTTTTTCATGAGAGAAAAGACTCAATAGGGAAAAGGTTCCAGTAAAAGACTGTGAAAATCATGTGGCAGGAGAAACAGCACTTCACCGAGAAGCACATATTTTGTCGATGTAATCCTTTCCTCTAGAAGAGGCGTTCCTGGATTGATTTTCTGAACATTTATCTGTTCTGTGCTCTAGTCTGACAAATACTTGTGTGAGCAAATTTCACCCTGTAAACAGTTAGCCTGCTGTTCGGGGTAGAGGGCTCATTATTTTTATAATTTGACAGATTGCCTAATTATTGCCTCCAGAATGGATCATCCACCAACTCATAAACCTATATGGAGACCTATATAAAATCCTTCATAAACTTGTATAACAAACAACTGAACAAGTGCCCGTGGTTTGTCTGAATGTATGAAGTGCTTGCACAATCATTCTTTTTCAAATAATATATAGAGTGTTTGCCAATTTAATAAAAACATGAAGCACTACATGAACAATATTTCCTAACATCAGATAAAAAGTCTGTGCATTTATGCTTCAAATCTCTACGGAGCTGTAGCCACATAGGTCAATACAGGAGGATGGGAATTCTTTATGTCTGCTTGCCCGTCATTATTTTACCTGTAATAAAATTCAACCAAGCCCCAGCCTTGCGTTAAGCCGTTCAGTCGGAAATCTGCAATGCATTCATGGAAAACGCCACTTCCAGTCAGGCCATTATACACCACGGGGCAAGCCTGCTCATCCAGCGTTGCAGAAACATCAAAGGACTCGTCACCTTTGGTAAAAGTAAAAAGGGAAGAATGTCTCCAACCTTCAGTAGTATTTTATCTCAAAAAAATCCCAAGATCTATTATTTTTACGTATGGTTTTTTCTTCTCTAAAGAGCAATAGTTTTCTTGTCTGCTTTGTAAATTAAGTAAAAGCTTTGATCAAGCTGTATTTCCAGAGCAGCTTAATCCACCTCATAACGTACACTTTGACATCCCAAAAGTGAAAATCACATCATTTCTCTGGATTAGCAGAAGCAACAGTCACCACCAATGGAAACCATAACTCTCCGACACAGCTGCCTGTGGCCCTGGTCCTGCAGTGGACACACACTATTTCACTGATGACACCCTGCACACATGACTTCACTTCAGCACAGGAGTAAATTTCCCAGGGGGTAAGATTATGCATTTAGCTTTCAAACTTGCTCCAATGACCACATGGAATTTCACTGAATAGTCTTTCCTCCACTAAATTAACTGCGTGCCATAAAAGCTGCAGGCAGATATAGCTGGGCTACATTTAGCTTACCGGCAGTAAAACTGACTCTGTATTTGTCCTTGATAACACCATCCTCAGCAATCTCGGCCAGCGAAGCATTAGACCACTCAATGCCAGCCTTCCTCCCATCGGGGAAAAAGACATAACCTACAGTGAGGCTGCAGGGGAAAGAAACAGAGCAGAATTGAAGTTCAACCAAAGCTCAAATGGACCAGACCATTGGCCTTCCAAGGGAGCTCAACGCTAAGCATGGCCTTCATCCCGGAAAGCAGCAGGAATAAATAAAAAAGGTTACATTGTGGGATATTGTGAATGCTGAGCTGAGGAAGCCATGCATGCAGGAAAGATGAGGCTTGCAGGATGGATTGTGGTGGGCAGGTGGGACAGGCAGGTCACTTAGTCCCACTTGGTCACAGGGCCATGAACGCTAGTCTTGAAGCTCCTGGACGCAGAGAACACTAGTCAGCAAAGCCGGGCTCCCTGCGTAATGCCCCATTACAGGCAGACGCACCTTCTTCAATAGCTGGGAGTACTCTATTTGTACCTCTAAATCATCTAGACAGCAAGACAGGCAAGACAGCTGCTTCAGAAAAACAGTAATTGAACAGGAAGGAAGTAACTGACGGTGAAAGCTGCCCTAGTGACTAACCGCAAATGGAAAACTGGGCGGAGGGAGTGGAGAGCAAGAGGGTGTGGATGCAAATTGGGCTACACAAGTTCAAATCAAGAATGTCCACATAGGCGTCCTGCAGAGCAACTTCTGCCACATTTAAGACGTATGTTTTTAGCAGCGTAGACTTCCTTGGTTACTTACTTAGTTGTGGTAGCCGGAATATTAATAATTGTTAAATGTGCTGCGGTCCCATCCTGTAAGTGAGCAATAAAGAAAAAGCAGTCTAATTTGTGAAGACTCATTTGTGTGGATCACAGGCTGACTTAACCAAGAAAACATTGGATATAACTCAGGTTATGCAGTGTGCTATGACTTTGTATCGCTAAATCTTCTCAATACATCTTCTATGAAAATCTGGCTGCAAATGAGAGTCCAAGAATATAAACCAGAAACATTAAGGACAAATTAAGGACATCAAGGACAACAGAAAGTCCACAGCAAGCGGACATAAGAGGCGGGAAACAATACATGCAGGTATGTCAGCTAGCCATGTTCAAAACCGATGGGCAACCTATCAAAGCGGGCCCCGCTTTGACCTGACATCTCTTCTAACCTATATTGTTCTATGCCTGAGAGGAGCATAGAAGAAAAATGTTAACTAAGATGGAACTGGAATCTCTTGTTTTTATTCATTTCTCTTCCATCCTTCCATCCCTGAGTCTGAATCCCTTCATGCTCCGCTTGGGCTGCTCTAAGGCAAGTATAAGCCTACACTGCTATGTACAGACACTCAGGGTATGAGGACTCCAAACTTCAATCAGCGATGAACTTCAATTCCTTCTTAACAGTCAGGTGGCTTTTAATTAGCAGAGGAAGAAACATAGTTATTTTGAGTCCTGAATAACGATGAAGAAAAGGGAGAGCTTACTACCTGGCTATACACATTACAGTGCAAAAGCACAGTCTTATGAAAAGGAACACAGGCATACGTTAAATCACAGCAGCTACTGGATCTGCACATATATGGGATATTCCAGGGTGTGTTTTTGTGCCAGCCAACATATAGCTGGGAAAAGAATGTTTATTCTGAATTCAGTCTTAACTCCTGTAATGCTGCCTATAACAGAGAGTTTAGACTTCTTTACGCCTGTGTTGGCAAAGGAAATGCCTTTTCAGGAGCATCTGTTCGGATTGCATGCCAGCTTGCAACGCCAGCACCCAGCATTTCCCCAGGCTGTGTGCTCCCAGCAGCCACAGCGCAGACACTCCTCTGGTACAGCCACAAGGGCAAAGCAGAGGTCAGAGCCGAGAACAGGCAGAAATATTTGCTGACTGCTGTCATGAAGGCTTAGGATGCCTTCACACACCTCGAGCTCTCAATTTTTGTGAATCAGCACTGCATTAACTCCATCGAGCACTGGATATCTGCGGCAGCTGAGAATCTGTCCTGCAAAGCTGTCTGTCTATTTTTTTCTTTAAAAAGCCAAACCAAACAGTTTCAAGTTACCAAAAAAACTTTTGGTTCAACCAGTGTAGCAAAATCTCAGTTTTTACACATGTAGTTCTGCTTTTGAAAGCTGCTTCCAACATTGATATGGGCTAATGATGGCACCAGTTAGCACTTCTGATTGCACACCATGGATGCTCCCAATGCCTTATTTCTGGGTATTTAAATATGAGAACACTTCCATTTTCATGGTTTAGTTGCATATTGGCATGCTAATACCTACCTCAAAGCGTGCCAAAATCATGACATACCGGTAAATCTCAGACCAGTTCCTGATACCTTCAAAAAAGATCAAAATCACCCAACCTGAAGTTAACCATTGCTGGAAAACATGAAATAATGGTACGTGGCTTGACATCAACTTTAAGTAAAGAAATTCTCCAGTAACTGATAACAGGCTAAGCATGTCCCCAAAACAATAATGGAATTGTTCCTCTTTTTCCATTAGTTCGAGGCCTAATGGAAAGGGGAGCAGAGTAATATGTCAGGTCAGACTGATAACAGGTCTACATACTGGCCAAATCCAGGAAAATGTCACAAAACATTTTAACAGCTCCAAATGTGTCAATGACTTTGCAGCAGGTCAAGAGGCATGAATGGACCAAATTCTCTCCATCATAAATCTCTGCACTCATCTGGCCCACCTGTGAGCTTCTATCCCATCTCCCCCTTAAACAGGAATATTGCTGCCTTGAGGACCACCAGCCTTAAATGAGGTGAAGAGAGGATGGTGGGATTTGTGGTTCAGGGAGACTTCATGCCTACTTGGATCTAGGTACTCTTGTACCTAAACTTTGATGGATAACAAGGACAAAAGGAGTTCTTTGCTCACACAGGCTCTTGGAAAGGCAAATTGTTTCGTCCTCAGCCACAGTCTCTCAGCCTTAGAGGCTGTACGAGCAAGCGGGAGTAATCCCAGGACTGCAGGTGTCTTAGGAACAAGCTGTCATGTTTCTTCTTCATTTAGAAACTGTACCCGCAAGGATTCAATTCAGAGCGTTATGACGTGTGAAGTTTAGCATAAAAATGGTATTTCCTCTGAAATGTCTTAACTTCATGCCCAGTCATGAAATTGGTTATTTCTAAACATAATTTTTAGTCCCATTGTCCTGCTAGTGCCATCTATAGTGAAGGCAGTCAAGTGAGTGAATTGTTTCTGGTGCTGTTACCATAAGAGTGGCTCCGAACACCTTTGAGGGAAAGTTCAATTTTCTCATGATTTTCTATTTCAATTTCTCCAACCGACTGGCCCCACTGCTCATGTCGGAAATGTTGTTCCCTTTGTCTGGGAGAAAGAAAAGAGTGAAATGACACAAACAAAATCAACAAGGCAAAGTGAAGGCAGCCCCAGTGCCAATCTGACAGACTTTCATCCCAAAATGCAGGACAGATTTCAGAGCATCTGGATCATGGCTATGCCAGATTTTACACATTAGCAACCACTTTCACATTTCCCTGTTACTGCTACATAATGTCTTACGAGACACCTGAGAATGAAATAGCAGCAACCTCCCACCCTGACAGACTATAAAAATGCCCTTTGTTTGAAAAAAACGCTGTACAACCAAACAGCTGCTGCTTACAAGTCAGCAGATATCACCAAAACCAACACGCTATTGACACTCATATTTTCTTCCTGTATTTGTAGCTCTCTGAAGCTTGTATAGTAATTAAGATGCTCACTTTAGCCCTCCTTTCACACAATTACATTCGATCCTTTGCTTAGATATACCTGCACCACTGGTTTTGAAAGAGGTCTAAATCAGGTTGTTAGCAATGAAAAAAAGAGAGAATAAGAAATATTCCTAATGCTCAAGGTTCTACAGACCAAAACTGAGAGCAGGTCGCTCCACCCACATATCAGGACAAACCCGTCTGTGTGCGGGATCCTCCTTTGAGGTTGCCAGGTCTGGTGTGGTATTGAAACCAGGAGACACCCAACAAGAGCCATGTCCTTTATTAGCTCACTTCAAATTAAACCCATCTTCTAAAATCACCCTGAAAAGATCTGTAGAAAAATTACTATTAACTCCAGAAGAAATTAATCTTGCCTCTCACTTTTTGACCCTCTGGAAGAACTCAATGGTCCACGGTTCCTGGGCAAAAGAGCGTGCAAATGTGCTGGGGTGACTGTCGACACTAAAGTTAAAGATTTCTGTGAAGTTCTCCCATCTAGGAAAAGAGAGGAAAAAATAAAAGACATTATTAGCTTCCAGGTGATACTAGGCCAAGTTGTGCACTTGCTACTCTGGCAATGGCAGTCTTTGTATTTCATCGTTATTGGCGAACTTTGGTTTTCATCATTTTAAATACATTACAACTTTTCATGGAAGCAAATAAAAGGAAACTGAGAAGAGCAACAACAGCCTGCAAGGGTCAACAGATTACCTAGGACGGGAAGCTGGCAGGGCAGAGCCACGAGCGAAAGCATGCTGCTTCCTCTCATGTAGTCTGTTCAGAGGTGCAAATGCAGCGTTACGCTAGAAATGCTGTGCTACTTTGACAGCAAATCCTTTTTTATCAGACAAACAGAGTCCATAAAGAGAAAGCAGAAGCAAGAGCTTCATGCGTTACCTTGTGCACATGACCCTTTGCAAAGAGTTACCAAATCTCTAACCGTGAACCCACTACACATCCCAAAGCAAAAGTGAAATGCTCTTACTGGAAAGCAAATTTAACTGGTACAAGTTCGCCTTCTTCTTCACTCCACTGCCGACGGTAAGGTCCTTTTCTGTAAGGCAAAGCACTCTAACTTTGTATCACTCCTAAACAAACAGCAAAAAGTTTCTTACATGTTTGGAAACAGATGCAGTAGGGGACACTGCAGAAGGATGGTGCCATTGTGTGCTAAGGTAGAATAGTAATGCTATATTACAACCCCAGACTGGATGCAGACGTTACTAGCTGTATTTTCATTCCATAAAAATCTATTGTTACCACATGGCTTTTGGTTCTAGTCGGTTGAATATATTTCCAGGTAGTGTTCAAAAAGCTTTGGTCTTAAATGTAGATAAATGAAAGTATAGACTGCTGGAGTACCTGAGTAATCCATCGAAGCTTATTTTCCAGCATGTTTGGGGCTCTACGTATTCAATAGTGAGACCTCCTCCACTCCAAATCTCTTCAGATTCATCACTCACCATCATGTTTGGATGTTGCGGGTGCTAAAAGGATGTTTAAGGAAAACGCTTAGTTCAGTTGTGGGGATGCAACGCCGGTGAATTCCTGCTCTGATGGTCCTCTGCAGGAGGAACATTTGATTGAAATGGGTTTTCAGTTCTACCTGCTTCTGGTAATCACAGAATCACAGAATCACAGAATGGTAGGGGTTGGAAGGGACCTCTGTGGGTCATCTAGTCCAACCCTCCTGCCGAAGCAGGGTCACCTATAGTAGGTTGAGAAGGAAAATTGCATCTAAAACACCCAAGTTATATGATAATACATTATTGTTTCAGATAATACATCTGAAATACTTGTGTGAAGAGAGGTCACTGCAAGAGCTCAGCTCCTGACGCTAGTGACTCTGTCAAGCTTATAGCCACGCTGACGCAGGGCTTTGGGGGTAAATATATTTTTAGACTGAATTTCATGAACCTCTAAAAGGATTTAACTTCCTAGTGCATGCAAGCTTCCAAAACTCTTCAGCTGCTCTTCAAAAATCTGTCTTGTTTCCTATAGCTGCCACCTTTGTAAAAGAGAGCTCATGCCTGTTGCCGGAGGGAAGGATCTAAGACGGTCCTGAACTCAGCTGGTAGTTCTAAGTAACAAAGCCACAAAGTAGTATTGTTATACTAAATATTACTAGAAAACCAAACAATGCACATCAATCTTCTCTGGTTCGGTTTTCTGCAAATAGGATGTCTCCTGCTCCTTCTGGTCATGGCTATTCAGCAAAACAAAATGCTGAACATAAAGTTAGCTGTGTGCAAAGGGGTTTATGCCAGATGTTCCCCCCTTCTTTACTATGTAGTCATTTATTTATTATTAAATAAAATTTTATTTATTAACTATTAACAAAAAAGAAAATCCACAGTCAAAATATATGATTAATACTGCATTCTTTTTAGCAAGAATGAAGCAGATGTACATACAGCTTCCTAAAAGCTTTCCTTTCTCTTTGCAAGAGGCAATTCCATGATTTTTATAGCATTCACCCATTTAAAAAAGGGAAAAAAATCAACCATAACCATACAATGTAACCTATTACCCACATGCTGCACATTATCAGAAAGACTGAATGCTCAAATTCTTCCTGGGAGACTTACCAAGAGCTTTTTTTAAGAAAAAATGCCACGTTTTGTGCACTTAATCAGCAAAAGGAAATGAGTGTCAGATACCTACTCAAAAAATTAGACATAACCAGTAATCTGGCCAGTTCTACCACTGTCTTTAGTCACAGCACCAGTGTCTTACTGTTAGGATATTGATGTACTGAAGATGCAGAGAACATGAAGATGCAGAGAACATGAATTTTTGCTTGGGATTCTAACACAGGTTCAAGACAGGAGTTCAGCATTGCTCTTGAATGTCCTCCACACCCACCACTTACTTCAAACTCTCCTATTCCATCCACCCTCAGGAACAGCCACATCTCACAGATCCCATCGGGACGTTTGGCGAGACGAGCGATCACAAAGGTCCTGTCGCTCTCTGCAAAGCCGGTGAAGTAAACCGAGTCCAGCGCCTAGGGAAAGGGAAACGGGTTTCCGCTCCAGCCGGAGGCAGGAAGGGAGGGGGAGAAGGTGAGTAATTCTTTGTTTTCCGTAAGTTTCTTCTCAGGACTGAAATTTTACTTTCACTTTTTGTATTTAATAGCAGCCACCCCAGAGAACAGCCAGTGAGTTTTGCTAGCAGCAGTGAAGCCTCATTCACAAGACAGGCCAGCCTATGCACTCAGAAAACATTTAGTTAATCTGGCATACAACACACACACATCAATTATTGACACAAAAGCACTTTTCTTTCCTTGTTTGTCCATTTCCTAGTCAGGTCACACACAGAAAGCAGAGAGGAAGCAGATGAGAAGCAGTTTTAGCGAGGGAACATCATTATCGCATGATAGCCATGGACAAGATGAAATATTATCCTGAATTAAGACGATTATTTTGCAACGAGAAGTTCCCTTGACCAAAATCCTTATGAAATGTGTCCTCAGAAGGTGTGTCTGCAAGGAAGAAACTGAGCCAGAAACATGCTATTTCCCCATCTAGCTCCAAACTGTATCTACGACAACTTAGCAGAAACATATAACTAAAAAGGAAAAAGGAAGAGAAAGAAAGGAAGTCATAGGAAACCCAGCACTTTACTAACACGATCGGCAGCTGTGCTGGTGTAGGGCCAGTTAACACCTCAAATCTCAAAAACCATTAGGCACAGAAGTCCGTAACTTCAAATTCAGATGCGTATTTTCACATATTTGTGCAAAATTCACTCAAAGTGAAGTTTTAAAAGCTGCAAAGTGGACATTAAGATTTATGTATGCGTTTTTGGGCATGGGTGATGATCTGCTGCTGAAAAATTATTCATCGCAAAATGCAAAAAAATACTAAAATCAGATTATTATTGCCTTTACGCATACAGGTAAGGGGGAATTTTGAGGGCACTAAGCCTGGAACTACACACAGAGTGAGCCTACTGGATACCAATCCAAAAACTCAGAGACATCATTTCTGGAAGTATTTCCAGATCTGTTTTCAGACCTCTCTCCTAAGTGTTGCTCCAGTGCTCCTGCTTGGAGAAGCTGAGAAGAAATCACAGACCCCGTGGCTGTATCTCAGAACACCCTGGGTGTCAGTTTGATTCGGAAGATGGTGTCACTCCTGCCCTACCCAATTTGGTTGAGATTGGCAAAACACTTCAAACCGCTCCAAGCGGCAGCTTAATTAGTAGAAAGGAAAAGGTACAGAAAACAGCTTCTTTTTTTTAAAGGCTAAGCAGCAGCCTCAATGGATTTGTTAAATAATGTGACTCCAGCATTCCCAGAAGGCTCCAGGAAATGTTAGCAAGTTGATGTTTCAGAAAAATGACTTGGAATCCAAAATCTCAGCTGGCATCTGCAAGCCGAATCTTGATGCGGTGAGGGAAATCGAGGGAAATGCTGTATCATCAGCCTTTCCGCTTCCCCCTCTCCCCAGATAACACAGCAAAGCCCACCCAAGCCTCCCTGTTAGGCACAGCGGGCATTTTGGCAGGATGGCACGTGAGCACACGCAAGGCACAGGTTGCAGACGGAGGGCTTGTTATTTATTAAGCAGACAAGTACACCTAGAAAATTAGGTTCAATTCACCAAGTGTGCAAAAATAAAAGGCTTATGTGTCTCATAGCGTGTCTGCTTTTTCCCAGCTGGTCTGATTGGAGGCAATCCCCTTCCCTGCAAGGGACTGCCAAGGCGACGTCCCCACGCTGCCCTCCCTGGGATTTGTCGAAGGGAGGGGGACGAGGATGTGGGTTCCGAGGCTTCAGGGGAGTGCCAGGCACCAGGATGCAGGGGGTGGGGGGCCCTGAGGGATGCAGGTCCCAGGAGGATGCGGGGTGCTGGGGAGCAGGGAGGGGTGCAGGTTCCTGGGGGATGTAGGCTCTGCAGATGGAGGGGGTGTGGGTCCAGGGGGGTATGGATGCAAGGGGAGTGGGTGTCAGGGGAGAACGTGGGTCCCAGAGGATGGGGGTTCCAGGGATTGGGGGGTGAAGGTGCTGGGGTCCCAGGGGGACGGGGGGGTGCCAGGGGTGCAGGGAGAGGGGGGTGCCAGGGATGGGGGAGACAGGGGTGCCGAGGAAGGTGGTGTCACGTATGGGCTCCGGGAGAGGGGGTTCCAGCACTGGGGGTGCCGGGGGGGGGGGGTGGGGGGGTGGCGAGACACTCACGTGGGGGTCGGGGCGGAGCAGACGCGGCCTCCGCGGCTCCGCGGCAGCTCCGCCGGCCGCGCGCTGCTTCCAGGCGCCGTGGCAGAGCAGGAGGCAGCCCAGGGCCCAGCGCTTCAGCGGCACCCAGGCCCCGGCAGCGCCTGGGCGCTGCGGCCCCAGCAGCGCCGGCAGCGCCAGCAGCGCCCCCAGGCCCAGCAGCGCCCACAGGGCCGACAGCCCCAGCATCGCCAGCAGCGCCGGCAGCGCCGGCAGCCCCAGCAGCGCCAGCAGTCCCAGCAGCGCGGCGCGGAGCGGGGAGCGGGACTGGCTCTGGCCACCGCCAAACCCCGCCTCGGGCCCGCGGTGCCCCGGGGCCGGTTGCGGTCATTTCCGCGAGGGGCTCGTCCCAGCTGCCGGCGCGCTGAGGTCACGCTGGGAAGTTGCATTTGGTCCTTTTATTTTTTTTTTTAATTTTTAATTTTTTCTTTTCCCCCGAGTTTCGCCCAGCCGTATGGATCCTGAACTCCCCTCCGAGCCAAGCTTCTCGGGAGCCCTCCGGGTGAAGCGTGGCGGTGCAGGGCAGGTGGGCGTTCAGGCGTCGGGGGTACGAGGGCAGTACCAGCGGCTCTTCCCGAGGGTGGAGGCTGTTGATGGTCCCAGCGCTTCGATTCGGACGGCGGTTCGTGTTGCAGGTTTTCTGGCCCTGGTTTATCGGGCTCTCAGCCTAAGCAGGGCCGTCGCTTGCTCCCGCTGCCAGCTCCAGCCAACGGGCAGGGAAAAGGCTTGGCAGCCCATTTCATCCAGGACACCAAAAAGCAAGTCGCAGCGGGCGTCCCTTCAGCATCTTTTGTGGGTACCATTTCTAGAAGCCGTATTTTTGAGGGCTTTTGGCTGGCTGCACAATAGATCTTTTTATTCCTTTCGCAATTAGCAAGCATTTAGTCTCATTTCCCTACACTGAAGTAAACCCAGCCTCTCAGGAGTGGCTGAAGTGTGGCTGACCTCGCCTTGGAGAAAGACGGGGCTCTCAGAACCCACGTTTGCTTTTGTTTTCTGAGTGTTCCAACTCCCTCTGAGCTCTAAGACTTCCTGTTCCTTGGAAAAGCATTTATTGTACATTTTTATGCCTTGTCTCAATTGTCCCTCAATTTGGTTATAAAACCACCTCTGCTGTGGTTTGTCTCTAACGATCAATGCTTATGATTATTTTGATTTTCTTCTTTGAATGCGACTCATTTTTAACAACCTCCTTGGCTCTGCTCCGTCTTTTTGCCCTTTATCTAGTCTCCTCTGATACTGACGTGCACTTACTCTGCCTCTATGATCATGTTTCAATCTATCCTTCACAAGTCTTCAGTGTCTTAGATATTACTTTTACTTTCTTCTTAGAAAGCTTCCTTATTTTTACACAGTTCCCCTTTTCTAACACCGGGCACAACTGTTCTGTATTGCTTTATCACTATCCATAGAACACATCAAATGAAAAGCAGAAGAGAACTAAAAAGCAGAAGACACCAGACTTAAGACAATAAGGTTCAGAAATTTATTTCTGTAAATCGTCATTGCTTCAGTTAATATTCAAGGGGTGCATCTTAAAGTTAACCACATACAGTAGGCAGAGAGCCAGAGAGATAATAAGGTTATTTTCTTACTTCAGATTGTGTAGCGGAGGGACTGAAAATGGTCTAAAAATAGATGTGTCACAATGTTATCACCCTGCACCGGCAGCACAACAGGTACGGTTCAGCACAGAGAAAGGCTGCAAAGGGAATGGATTATGAAAAACAGCTTTTACTTTTAGTTAAAATTTAAACACAGTATTGACACAAAGCAATACTCAATGGGGAAAGATCCACACAAATGAGGAAACCTTTGGGACTTTATAAACATGTGCATAATTAAACCCTCATCAGCTCTGGTCTGCCTGAGGTGTAAGGGCCTGAGGCAAATGACAGATTCTTGTAAACTCTTCCTTTTTCTCTTAACGGAATCCACGAGCAGCTTCACTGCCCTTTGCCAAACCGTTGGGAGTCCTTACACAAATCATGTGAATTTCAGTATTGGATTTCTGAGGGCAGGATAAATGGGGCATGAATATTTCATATGTTCCGCTGATATGTGAAGTATTCAGAAACTCCCACAGCCTAAACAACGCATCGGTGCAGGTACTGTGGCTGTCTCTACGGAATCCGTAACAGAGATAAGCTCCGTTCCTTCCTACGAGGACAGAAAGCACGGAAACAATTTCCTTCGTGCAGCATTATGTTTCAACATTTCTTAGATAATTTGTTGGAGGACTTGACGCTATCTCTGGCAAACAATTTATCTTGGCAGTACTGTTTGCTGTGGAAATGGGTTCCAAACCAGCAAGACTTGCAGAGGAACCAAAGACCTGACATGTCTGTAATGTTTTTAGCATGGCAAAATCCACGCTGTGAATATTAACACAAGTCTAAGATCTGCTCCACACACCTAGCAAAAATGTGGGGAGAAAAATATTCAACTGATTTATTTGGTTTTAAGTTCGGGAGGAAATGAGGAACCTGCAACTGATGCATGGCACTAAGAATACAGAGAACAAAGCAAGCTGAATTTAGGAATTTCTGGTTAGCATAAATTTGCTAACTTGCTCCTAAGCATTTGCAATATTGACCATCAAACTTCTCATTGCATAATGAACACTTTAAACAGCACTGCCTCTTTTAAATCCAGCTGCCTGGCAAAGGAAACTGGTATGTTAGGACTATATTCCATCAGAAAAAATACTTCGGCACCCTCAGAAATCAAGGGCCTAGCAAAATTAGACTAAGCATAGCTCTGAGGTCCAAACTGGTTCTCAAGATCTTTGCACTGCAGTGAACACTGTATTTGCTGTGCAAAGCTATCCAGTCTCTCTAGCAATGTCTGAGCAGAAACCAAAGCCAAGGGAAAAAAAAAAATGCATTGTGACCTCTCCTCCTCCAAGAGCTACAAGTGTAACTGGATTTTCAGAACTACATCCAGCAGTAACGGCTAGACTCCCATCTGTAGTATGAGACCCAGACATGCCTGTACTTCAAGAAAGCTCAGATCTGCGACAGAATTTGCTGGTTTCAGCCTATATTTAAGTTACATGTCATTATATGTGATGTTTCTTTAGAAAATTGTTAAATAACTGCTTTATCTATACACCTTTTCTCCCTGCATTGGCATCTGGAGATACGCTGTTTGCCAGTGTTGTACGGTCAGTATGACTAACGCTATTTGGTCTGCCCCGGGGGCTGCAGAAATAAGTGATGCGCCATCCAGTGGACAAACGCACGAGTTACACTGCGCTGACAAGTCATTAAACATCAGTTCCACCGAAACCGACTGCAAAACTTCCACTGAATTAGAAGCTCTCAGCAATGAAGCATGTGTGGGAACTGCTGAAGTGCACAGCCTCCCGGGTGTGGCACCACGCAGAGTCCTGTCTAGCTGATACTGCTAAAAAAACCCCAACGCGGTACCTAACTTTTTTGTAACTTCTGGGTAACTGTCATTTATGGGCCATCCTGAGAAAAAAGCAGAAGGAAGGCAATGTGTTTCGGTTTGCTCACTATAATCAGCACTGCACCCCCATAAGCATGTACCTCAAAAAAATGCTTTTCTTAATTTTGTTTTTATTCCTGGATAAATGACATGTACATCATATTACGGGAAACATGGAGGGAGAAGGATGTTTTAGAAAAACATCAGCTCCTATGATTTTGCATCTATAGATGTTTACATACTTTCATTTGAATAGCAGATAGCGTGGCATCAAGTAACTTCTTTCTTTTAGAGTAACCCAGCTGTTGGGAAATAGAAGACTACACACACACAGAAAGAAGCTTTTCTGAAGCCCCTAATGTTTCAGCACAGAAGCAGAAGGAAATGCAAAAAAAAAGGTAGAAATACAGATAAGACACGTGGGCAGCTGTATTTTGTTGCACTCACGGACAGAGACAACCCCTTACGCGCTTGCTGCCCGCATCCCACTAGATGGTGTTCAGCTACAAGAAAAAAGCCGCTAGCAGAAGCGAGCCTGAGCGGTGATAATTTCTCCTATTTCAGCTTTTTCACCTTTTGCGTTTTAAAGCTATTGTCAGCTCATATACTGCAAGGTTTGCTATTTTGCATCTCATTTTTAAAGCACCTGGGTATTTGTTTTTCCTAACTTGCAGTGGAAAATTCTGAATGAGTGTCATGCAGTAGTATTTCCACAGAAAACACTTTGTCTAATTTAACTACTGATGTTGAAGCCTAGGTTGACCAAATATAGTAAACGGCCACAGAACACGTTCTCCACTTAGACGCCAAATCACCCGAGACTCCCTGAAGCTAACGAGGGACCACAATGACACAGCACCACGAAAACGCGCGTGGGCACACAGCAAAAGCCCCTCCCAGAAGATCGGGAGTAGGACGCGCCGGATCCGCACGCGGTCATCGCAGGTGCGGGCAGCTCTGCTGCTGCGGGGCAAGGCCTGCACAGGGCGGGAGGCAGGGCCGGGCCTCGGGGGCTGCTCCCCCAGGGCAGCACCAACGCGACGGCCTCGGGCCGTGCCCCACCGCAGCGGCCTGCGTGCTGCCGGGGAGCGGGGCGCAGCCCGCCCTGCCGGCGGGCCCCGCCGCCCTCACCCCGCGCTCGCCGCGAGGGACCGGGGTTTCACCTCAGCAGCCTCACCTCAGCGCCCCGCGAATTCCGATTTTAGCCTCAAACCGTGATTCTTTGCAGACCCGAGGGCAACACCGCCCAGCTGCAGCGGCCGGAGCGGGCGAAGCCAGGCCGCGCCTGCGGCGAGCCGGTGCTCGGGGCCGCGCAGCCCGGCCGGCGGCGCCACGCGCACGCGCGCCGAGGGGCGGCCGCACGGCGCCGAGGACGCCCCGCTCGCCGCGCGCACCCGCACAGCCGGCCGTACCCCCCCCCCCCCCCCCCGCGTTGGTATGCGCCTGCGCAGCGCACCCAGGGGCCAGCCCCACCCGACGCGGCGCCTGCGCAGTGCGGGACGCCCGGCTTCCGCGTCCTGCGGCGCTGCCCTTCCCGCTTCCGGGAGTCCACAGCTCCGCGGAGCGCCCGGCGACGGGCACGGTGGCGGCGACGGCGGCGGGGGCTCGGCCCCAGCTCGCCCCACCGCGCCGCCGGCGCGGCGCCAGCCGCAGCTCTGAAGGCAGCGGGGCCGCCGCCGCTGAGGTAAATCCATCCCCGCTGCCTCCCCGGGACACCGTCCCCTCACCCAGTCGGTTCCCCTCAGGGCGCCCGCCGCCGCTCCCCCGGGCGCGGCCGCCGCCGGCCTTCCCTGCGCCCACCAGCCCTGGCCTTCGCGGAGGCCCGACCCCGCGAGGAAGGGACGCGGTGGCCCGGCGAAGGAGGAGCGGGGAAGGTCAGCGGGGGTCAGCTCGGGCCCGGGGCTGGGCGCCCCGCCGGGCTCCGTCCCCGCCGCCCCCCGGTGCCGGCTCCTAGCGGGGTGTTTCAAGGTCTTGGCTGTGCTCCTGCCTCTTTTCGGGATGTTGAGAGGAATAAAAAAGGAAAAAAATCATCTGTCAGCAGCCGTGGAAACGAGCGCGTGGAAGCGCCCCTGTGCCCCAGCACGGCTGCGGAGTCTCAGCTGCCGCCGTGGGAAGCTGAAAGGAGAGGGAACAGCAACGGCTGGACGCGCCGCGCTGCTCGCAGCGTCCTGGCCCTTGCTCCAGGGAGCTCTGCTGGTTCATGTGCTGCTAGTTCTACTTATTTCCAGGAGGGAAGGACAGCATTTGCAGGACGTGGGAATGCAAGCAGTTCCCACTCTGAGAGGGCACATTCGTGCAGCACAGTGTGTATGCGATCATTGCCGTCAAAAAAGGGTTGGGAAACCACTGGCTATTTTCTATACTACATATACGGTTGTGTAATGGTATCAGGATGCTGAGTTGCAGTGATGTAACTGTTCGTTCTGCTGAAGGCATAATTAGGTTTAAGTCACTGTGACTGTTCACATTAACAGACTTAAATTAGATCTTTTGAAGTGGATGCTCTCTGAATTTGAGAATTTACAGATGAAGTAGAGCTGTACTGATTCATGAGTAGATGAAAGTGATGTAGAATTTTAGAGGTTTTAGATTGGAGTTAAATAGCTGAAAGCTCTTTGTGGCTGAAAGAAATTGTTAATACTTTTCCTCTCTCTGAAACTTCATTGGTTTTGCTCTAAAGCAGTATGTTTTATATTGTATGTATCTGATGGATTTCTTTTTTATGACTTTTGTAAAGACAGAACTTTTAAGGGCAGTAAATGAATAGAATTCTGTAGCAGTTAGAAGGCTGGAAATGAATGTAGAGGAGATGTGAGGCTTTATTTGTGTGTAATATGAGGAACCATTGAAACAGGGTTTAACACTCCTTCAATCAGTATTGAAAATTTCTAGTGAAAATAGTTCAGGTTTGATCCGTTGCATTATTTTTTAGGACCTGGAAGGAAGACTCACGTGTGGATATGTATATACTAACTGACAGAAAAATGTGCTTGCCAGCCAGATATTGCAGTGCAATCAGTAAATGCAATACCCAATGGAGTGTGAGGATATAGCATATATTGACAAATGTGAAAATTAGAGTAAAAAATTACACTCTAAAGTAGAATGTGATGCATCCAGTTGCCCTTGGCAAAGAAGGAAATCTTTCCGTTTCCACATAACAATACTGGTACTGGTTTAAGCATCTAGCTTTCTGGAATCTAATCTGAATTTGAGTTTGTGGCACTGTTCCAAAATAGGTGAGATAAAAAGCGCAGCCATTACTCACATGGGTTGTGTTCGTGACCTTCTCTGAGGTGAAGGTTGTTCTGTAATCCAGAAGTGTTCTGTCCTTGCTGTTGTAGCTCAGTGAAGCCTTTGTGTATTGGATAGTGTGTATCTGGTAGTGTGTGTATTTGCTGGGCACCAAAGTCTGTGAAATATATTTTCTTTCACTCCCACATCTGTTGGGAAAAAAAATCTGTTACCAAAAAGATAGCTTGTGGAACATCTCAGATGTTATTTGTTACTTATGGAAAAGTGACTTGGTGTCACCAATCTGTTGGGTTTGCTGATAGCAAAGCTGTTTTAATACTTTTTATAAAAATGTGTTCTGAAGACATGCATAGTGGTTTTTTTTTCTTTCATTTTGCATAAATTGTTTTACCCAGAATTTTTATTGCTGGGTTTTGAGGAGGTTTATAAAGATGCTACCGGCATAAAGAGACAAATAGTTAGAGGACCGGCTTCCCAGTAAGATGTCTATACTTATGCGTAAGTACTTCTTCTATACCCTTTTTCTGAGATCATGTAGAAGGAGCATAACTGCTTTGCAAAGCTGAAAAGAAACAATTCCAGTGTTTTCCTGTGGCCTGGTACTTGCCATGTAATAGGCAACTGGTGTGAGGAGAAATCATTACAATAGCTTGAAACTTGATTGTGTTAAATATGTATTTACTGAAGGTTGTCTCTTGAATTTGTTGTCAGGTGTTTGTAAAAAGCATCACATTAGTTATGTATTTCCAATGTAAAATGTCACTGTGTGCCTGCAGTAGAGTAGATATGGGTCAGTACAAAGAAGGACTACAAGGCATAAACAGGAAATTAATGAGAAATATGGCACAAAAGATATTAAGTTAGAGCAAAAACAACAAAGATTTAGAGAGATGATGAGCTGTGTCAGTGAGGGTATGAGATAGATTTGGGGATAAGTTAATAATAACACTTTGAATTTGTGTCGTGAGTTGCCATCACAAGGTGTTTCAGCTGCTCTTTTCCAGAGTTGTGTGCGCGGTGTTGCATACATCCCAGATTCTTGAAACTGGGCATATCTCTTTGTAATTACAGATAGCAAAAGTTCAGTCTGTCAGGGCTGAACTGGGATTATAGCCGATGGAGTGGTTCTTCTGAATACTTGCTACTCTAGCCATCCTTACATGTGTTGTGGTTGCTGAGAAGGGTCAGCCTTGAAGCCTTAGCAGAGGGCTCCTTGCACAGAGCTGGGCTGTTGCTGGGGCTGAGGTAAAGGATTCTCAGTGCAGTTACTCGTTGATAGAGTTATTGGAGTAGTTTTATTTGTTTGCTATGAGGTTGTTTGCTAGAGCAGTCACTGAGAAGTTGAAACAAGCCACAGTTTACTTACTAAATGGCTTTGCCGTTTGGATTGCATGTACCTGTAATAAAAAGTATGTTGTTAGGTGTGATTGTGTGTAGACGTTATCTGATGGATATTTATCTGTCAGCAATGAAAGGTCCAAATTGCCCATGGAATTAAATGCAGTAGTAGGTGCGCCCGTTTGGGTTACTTAAAATTTTTGCAGTTACTGATGTTAATGTTTACCCTGTAATCTTGTAATGAGACTACAGTTCTGTGAGTTTGATTAGTCACAGATTCTGTGCTTTCTAGGCAGGATTTAAATCCACTGTGTGTAAGCGCTGCGGGATTGTTATTCTGGTGTGCAAGATGTGTTAGTGCCCCTACGACTATTTACTTATCAGTACGCAGAGATGTTGAAATAAAGGCATTCTCTTTAGTGCATTGTAACTGAAATATGAGGAGTCTTAGCAACTGTCCATTGTATAGCTTGAACGAAAAAGCAACAAAAAAAGATTTAGGATTTGACATCTGATGGATTTTTAGCCTGTATATAAATTCTTGTCTCTGTATCTGTTAAAAAAAAAAAAAAAAAGCAAACCACACCTAGATTTTTTTTCCTGTGACAATGTTTTTCCTTTCTTCCTCAATAAATAGCAGGGAAAAGGACTGTGCTTAACCGTGAATTGCCCTTTTTTAATTGACAGTGCAGGGGCCTTGGATACAGTAGTTGTATTGTATCATTCATCTTCCTAGTGTCCTTGGTAACCTCCTTCTTCCAGTAAAGTTAGAGAAGCGAGGTTTGCTGTTGCAGTGGATCTTGTTTAGCCCCATTAGAAAACTAAAAACAGCTTAGGCACAGTCACAAGATCCATCTTTCCAGTGATCATGAGTTTGTAGTGTAACTTCTTCAAAAGTTTAGGGGGTTTTTTTATTCCAATAATATATCTGCATTTTGGGCCTACATTTCATTAACAATGAGGCGCAGGTCTGATGAGACATTCTCAACCTAAGAATTTAAAATAACACCTAAGAGTAGAATGGCATCGGATTGGGTTTAATATAATCACCTGTGCAAACACATGACATTTTGCATGAAACATTGAATAATTTAGTTTTATCTTCCAATGCTAGATAAAGATTTTTAAATGGTGACATTAAAAACTGTTTCTTGGCATATTAGAGATTAAAGTGTCGTGCTTTGTCCTGGAGGGTTTTGGTGTAAGTATACAACAAAGACTCAATGTAAATTTGCTTAGGACAGGCATTGAAGCAAATAAATTCATAGTCTGGAGGAAAGCTGTGAGCGTCTCGGTGGGGATGCTTAGCTGTTCATAAAATCTAACTGCGTTTCAAACATTGATCCTCTTCCCTTTGAAGGGGGACAAAGGTGAGGGATAATGGTGTAGGCAGCTGGAGAGGAGAACAACGTGGAGCTGCAGGGGAGATAGAAGGGGAGGGAGAAGTCACATGAGAATGACTACATCTGTTACTCCAGCAGAAGCTGAACTGTGGTGGCACTTCCACATAAACCAGTAACTGATGAGGCTACAAGAAACACTGAGATTTTGCACAGAATTGCCTTTAGGATTAGGTGGCTGACTGCACAAATCGCATCTCTGTCTTGTCAACGAATTCTCTGTTAACAATTTCAAATGATTACTCTGACTTTAATGTTTCACCTGCGGAGGCTCAGCATGTCTTCTTCTATTGCTTGTCATCTTTGACTCAGAGAATGGGTGGGTGACATTGCAGATTAATGTGAAACACTCAACCGGTGTCGTCTTGTGTGTTTCTACTTAGCTTCCACAAAATGCCATGTCAATGACATCTTAATGATTGTAGATTTCACAATATTGTGAAAACTAGTTTAACAGAAGTATAAACACTAATCTGCAAAGCAAAACAGAAAGCAGTCAGTAGCTTCATGCGGTTATGTCTGCACAGTGAGCATCTGCATTACCTTTTAGGCTTACAATGGAATATGTGAGTTTGTTTAAATAAGTCAAGAGGCTTCTCGTTTTCAGGGGAAGTGTGGATTGGCGTAATTCCCCTTGAATTGAGATAATTTGAAAATGTATACTGAAGAACTCCATCAGTAATGTAGTATTTGGAATATTTTTTTTGTAACAAGCTAGTTTCAGAAGCTTTCCTTTAGAAGTAAGTGGCTTTGTGTTTTCTACAGCTGTTAAATGTCAGAATCCTTATATTACTTTCAAAATATATTAATTTAAATTAACCTTCCAAATAAGAGAGTGAAGCTTCCATGTCACAAAGCTAATTTTAAATACTAGAAATTAAAACAACTGAAGAAATAAACCTAGGCATTTCTTTAGCCAACTTTAATCAGATGCAAATTTGAAATTCCTACTCCAAGCTAGTCATTTTATTCTCTACTACATAAAACAAAGCAGGAAAAATCTTCCTTGATCACATACTGGAGATTTAATTGTCAGGCAGATGTTATTGTTTGCAGCAGTAGGACTGGGTGAAAGAACAGCAACGGCAGCCAACGTTGGTGCGCAGGGGTCGCAGCTTAATTTGTCAGAAAGCAGTGCGGCAGTGCTTTCTGTGCAGCATCCATGTGGTCACTAACTTTTCCAGTCAGAATTTCAGGCCCACACCTCTTCTGCTCTCTTCCCCAAACAGACATCTAACTCCAGGTATTGTGCTGCTGTCCTGCTCCAGATGCCATGTGGTGGTTTCCAAAAGTTAACTGCTAAAATTTTCAAGCTTTGAAGTACCTGGTTTTCTAAATAAAAGAAGTTAATTCTCCCCTTCTTTCATTATGAAAAAGGAAATCTTCTACACTTACGAAACTACTAATCCTCTCTTACTTTGCACAGTCTGTGTTGAATTTGAGTATTGTGTCTTTGTGGAAAGGAAGGAGTTTGATCGAAGATTGTGGAACATTTGTATTATGAAATTAAGCATGGTTAGAACAGCTTATGCTAGAATTTCAGTTCTTATAATGATTTGTATATCATAAGTTGTATGGTAATTATTTGCCTATATGGTGGAAATTCTAGCAAGGAGAACTTTCTAAGTGCATGTTCACTTTGGCATAGTTGTGGGCCATTTTCTTTTATATACGGATTCTGGAATACGTAGCTTCTTTATTTTAAATTGGCCATAGCTTAGTCTAATAATTAGAGTTAAAATAATTTTTTTGTTATCTTAAAATTAGAAGAATAGTGCTAGGCATGCATGCTAGTTATTAATAACCTGCTACCAAAAACATTGCTGTAAGCTCTGAAAACAGTCGAGTTTAAGATAAAGAAGGTGATTATTTTTTGTGTACTCTATTAGTCATACAGGAGTGGCGAACAGGAAAAAGTAGTAGGTCTTTGGATAATACTAGTTTGTCATGCTAAAATCTGTACATCCAACTTGTTTTAAAAAACAATGAACGAAACAGAAATAATGTTACTTGACACACTGTTTAGAGTTTTTTAGTTTGTTCTTTGATAGGTTAATCTAAAAGTTTTTTCCTCTTGATCAGAAGCTTGTTTGCTGTAAGTATATGCACTGTATTTCAAAGTACTACTAAGTATATTATTTGTGCTTAACACTGTTTTCCTGATGAAGCAAGAGTGCTTCACTAATCAATTTGATGATGTCTTTTCAGATTACATCAGATATGACTATGTGAATAGCCTAGGATAGCCCAAAGGAAGGACATGATGTCAGAATAAGATACAAAACATTTGCGAGGTATGTGGTTGTTTTTCTGTTGTGCTAAAAATTTTCTTTGTTGTCTTTAATATAGTTGAACAAAATGAATAGAATAATTGTATGCCATTTTATTTGTATGCCAAAGGAACTGCTTGCAGAATTGATCTAAAATTCACATTTGTCATGACATACTCAAATACTGATTTTTTTTTTCCAGAATCTTGATGTCTGTTCTGATTTAAGCTAATTTGTTGATTTCAAAACTTGCCTTGATTGTAAAATAATTGTGTATTTCTTCTTCTGAGGTATTGTACCTTAGCTGGAAGGAATTCCAAATCTGTGTTCTATAGGAAGTTTCAGAACTGGGAGATTGTTTTTGATTCATTGATTCCTCTCAAATACTTTGCAACATCTGTGCAACAGGATGTCTTGAGGGAGTGGGGCTTCTAAGTAGTCCTTTGGTGGGGAAAAAAAAAGACATTTTGTTTGAAAAAATGTTCCAAATTACTTATGTATTGACCGTTTTTAAACAAAAAGATAAAATTTGGGAAAAAAACAATGCTAAAAAACCAGAAAAAGCTAGTACTTCTGCTGTTGTGAATTTGGTTGAATTTACCCTAGATTTGAGTTAACAAGACCAGAATTTGCCAGAGAAAAGATATTGTGACAAACTACTAACATGTGAATGCACTGTATTTGAGAGTTTCTGCAGTACTGCCATTTATCTGTTGAGGAGTTTGGCTCTTTAGAGCATTTGTTGGATATTTTGTGTGTGTGATAACTTTGCTTGGCTGTCAGGTTTTCGTATACTTCAAGGCTTAGTTGAAAGTTTCCTGTACATACTTTTTGTGGGTCCTTTCTTTTTTGAGAGAGAAAAAGTTAGACAAGAGTATTGCTTAGAAGTTTTAGATTTGTGATTAAATAATAGCTGATTTGCCTAGTTATCTTCATGTTCCAGCTGCTAATTATGTAATCTTCATGAAATGTGACTTTTCTTTTACGAATCTTGACCAGAAGGAGTAGTTGATGTCCCAAAGTGCTGTTGAAATTAATTGGCATAGATTGTAATTTTAACAGTTAACATTTAGACATATTAGAATAAGTTTAAGTAGCCAAAAAGAGAGGGCCTTTACTTATCCAGGTTACGTTGTTTGAATTGCTTTTAAGGGAGGCAAAGTTTATTCTTTCCTGCAGTATTTTTTGAGTGTGTGGCTACCTTCATCCATGTCTTAATAGCCACATTCTGGTAAGAGAGGTGACTTTTGTGTAAAAAAAACCCCACCAAACAAACAAACAAAAAAACCCTCAAAACCCCATATGGGGATAGAAAACCCAGTGTAACTACTAGATAGTGTAACATTGCATTGTTAGGGACTAGATCCAGCACCAGAGCTATATTTCAGTTTTTGTTCTGTTTAACAACCGGAGAGTGTAGCCAACACTTAACTGCCTCCTATGAGTATCCCAGCTAGCCATTTTAACTGTTACTCTGGGACTTCTACACTGCAATCTGCATATACTTGTTTTCATTTGTAGTCTCTTGGATTATTCCTGCCTAGTTCTAGCCTTAAGATCTAAGGATCCTAAGAATTTACTGGGCAGAATATGTTTATCAGAATTGATTCCTTGTAGGTAGGACTGAGAGTTTTATAAAGGATTTTAAAAATGCATAGCTTCATCTGAAAACTGTCTCAGCGTGAGTCTCTTTCCCTGATAATGGTCATTTTGACCATTTTAGACTAACAAAGTGATCTCATATTCAAGGTCTCAGGAGGTAAACTGAAGTGCCATAATTCCTAGCAGTCATATTACCATTAACAAGGGGGAAAAATGGAGGCTTTGGCGTGACTGTCAGCAATCAATATAAATGCTTTCAGGTTTCTCTCAGGCATGGCCTTTAATAGCATGAATCAATATGATTTTCAGAACACAGTATACTTTTAAAGTAGCAGGTTATTCTTGATGCATAATGTTTAAGCTTTAATTTGTCTCCTGCTTGTTGATAGCACTTCAGTTCTGTTATTTTGTTCGTGTCCTTGCTTGCTGCAGATATCTGGAAAATAATTCTGTTTTCGTGAAAAATATTAAGATTTCAATTCTTGTTTTTGTTCCACATTGGAACAAAACAACAACAAAGCCCTAAAAGGGTTTTCTTGAAATTAAATAAATGAATGTGTTATTTGAAAATCTGATTCATGTAATCCATTGCTGGGCTAATTTAAGTACTACCATTTGTTTCCCTTAAATTTGGTCTAATCTGAGAGCATTTTGTAAGTTATCCAGAATATCGTTCTATCAGGTTTGTGGCTTTTTCAACACAGTAGCGCTTTTGTCAATAAACTAGTGGCTTTCTGACTTGCTCTGTTTTTTGTTGTGAACCATGTACTAGAACAGCCTGATTGCCATTCTGTTTTTTTCTTCTGCTCTTCCCTGGGTTGCTGGAGCAGTATTAAAAGTCATCAGTCTGGTCCCATAATTTGCAGTTTTCTGAGAGACGTGGGATGTAATTTAGTGAAGACTTCTCCATTTTAGTTTGAGATAAAAGAAAGAGGTTGCCTTTTTAACAAAAGGGGAAGAATGGTTTACGAGGACAGCAAGATGGAAATGAAACCATTCAAAAATCCTTTTGTCAAGCATTGAAGTTCCATGATTATAAAACAGTTATGGGATTATAAAGCTCAGTAAATGACTTACAAAGCTATTGATGAAACTTTGTAAATGAGTATCTTTTGGTAACAGAAATATTTCATCTTTTCATGGTCATAGATTTTTTTTTTTTAGGTTTTGATAAAAAATCTCAGTAATCTATTTTCAATTTAGATATGTTTTATCTTAAAGAAATAAAAATTGAGAGCCACCTGTGTTTCCAGTTTCCTCATGCATGACAATGGTGTCTTTGCTTCCTACAGGGCAAGGCCAGAAAACCATGCAGTCATCAGGGCACAGATTCCGTGATGTTGAGCACCACTCGCTTCTTGCTGAAAATGACAGCTACGATTCCTCTTCCTCTGAGGCTGACATGGCAGAGAGGGTTTGGTTCATCAGAGACGGCTGTGGTATGGTCTGTGCTATAATGACATGGCTTCTGGTTGTCTATGCAGACTTCGTAGTGACTTTTGTCATGTTGCTGCCTTCCAAAGACTTTTGGTACTCTGTGATCAACGGTATTCTCTTTAACTGCTTGGCAGTACTAGCTTTGTCATCGCACCTGAGAACTATGCTAACTGATCCAGTAAGTATGCGATCGTTCCTTGACGTTGAGTTGTTCTCTCCTATAGCTCTGCAGAGAAATTTGGAGAAGTGGTATCAGTGTCCTCCTGCTAGGAAAAGTGGTCTTACATGCAGAACCCTCAAGTCAAAGCGATGATATCTGTACTTTTCCTGTTGTTCGATTAATGAATCCATGAATAATTTTTGACTTGAGGAGCAGGCAGTATAAGATTAATTTATAAGGAAGAGGTAGGCTCATGAGATGTACAGTTTATTTGTTAAATGTTAACCCAGGTTCTGAAGAAGCTAATAAAACTTTAGTCTTTTCCATCCTAATTTTTCTTACTTTTTTCATCAGATGTGTTTTCAAGACGTCATAAGGTGTTGTAGCTTCATCCTGTTTTATTGTTTGAAATGTATCTTCCATTTATGGCACGTGAAAGAACTTCTAGAGGTAGACATGCTGAAAAACCTCAGTCACATATTGACATGAAGTACAACCTACTGTCCTACGTGATTCATGCAGTATTGTGTTTAGGTATTTAGAGTCAATGGGAAGGGAGATTTACGTTGAAGCCCCATTGCAACAGTGTAGGTGTAAGAGGTCTTGAAAGTACGAATTTCTTAGGAATTTTACTCTTCAAGAGTTCAAGAGATGAAATTGTTTATTTTGTACTAAAATATGTTATTCTTTTTAGGGAATGAATGTGGGGAGAGAGGGGTGAGGGGAAAACTGTCTATTTTCTCCAGATTTTTGAGACAGTAGTAGTATTTATAGAAGTTATGGGAGTGTTTGAAAAAACAGCAGGGTCTTGTAGTCAATAGTTTTCTAGGTCTTTGATTTACTTCTGAGCCCACGCGTGGTGATGAAATGTTATGACTTCTACAGACTGTGACAGCTAAGAAAGTTAATGGTTTAAGGATAGATTGCTTAAAAATATGTCCTTGTAAAACTGTTTGTCTTTCTAGACGTATGTTGTTCTTTATGGATAGACCTGATAAAAATTGAGATGAATCACTGCCTTTTTTGCTCCACTCCTTTCCTGCTGACTCCCAGAATGAAAGACAGGACTGTGTGATAGAAACTGAGATTGAAGGAAAAAAGGAATAAGCTACCTCAAAACATATGTGAATTAAATTTGCTCTTATAACTGTAAAAATAGATTTTTCATTGAAAGGAATTGGTGACTGAGACTATAAAAAATGTTTTTGAAATAGAGCATATTTTTGTCGGCAAAATGCTAAAAGCATGGCCTAAAGTTATCGTCCTTAGTGATAGGTGAAGAGGTGAATGTGAGTTGTGTTTTATACTTATAAATTTACCTGAAACAAGATAAATTTGTGCTTTAGGAGATCTCTCTGAGATAATTCACTGTATTTGCACCGAAGTATTAACTTCAGTGGGAACATTCGTATAGCAGAAAGCACTTCAGCAATTCAACATGAGTGTTTAAGAAACTCTGCTTCAGTTCGTATCCCTGCGAAGGCCGGCTGGCTCAGGTTTGAAGCACCACTTAGCCAAAGAGTTCACCTGGGGCAGATCTTGGGCTGTGTCTCGGGTAATACAAACACAAGATTGTTGTTCCAGGCAATAGGCAACAAAAGCTTTCTGCCTAAGTAGAGAGGTGTTCTGCAGTTGAATCTGGAGTGCCTGCTGGTTTGTTAATTCTGTCCTGAAAACTTACTGAAGGTGTCTGTGTGAAGTGGTGATGTTGCCGGTGGACTTTTTTTGAATAAGAAATAATTATAGAATGTTGCAGATGATTTAAGGCAGCCTGGAGAAGGCTATCCCTGTGTGAAGTAAGTGCTGGCCAGGAGAAGTTGGTACAGAAAGGCCATTGAGCTTTCACATCCTGGTTTATTTCGCGGTCACTTCCTGTCACAAATAAGCCTTTAGCTCTGTGAGTAAGCAAGGTGACAGTGGTACTTTCCATTAGTTTCTTCTTGCTAATCCAAAGTTGGCTTCTGATCTCGTGAGGTTGTAGATTAATGCTGTAACTGGAAGAAGCAATCCTGCCTACTATTCCCATCCATTCATCATCTTCCTCATTGTGTTGAAACAGCTGCTAATACAGCTCTGTGGTGAACAGCTCAAAGAACTAATCACTGAAAAATAATTTCTTTTCCTGATGGGTGATTTTTGTTCTGGATCAGTTCCTTCAGCTGTTTACCGTGCAGCTACACAAAGTCTCACAGTAGCAGAAGGGAGCAGAGCATACTAGATGTAGAATAAAGAAGCCAGTGGTGGTTCATGGTGACATAATACAGCCAAAAGCTGAAGTATAAAGGAAAAAAGAATGACTCTTGGTTCACAGAAACTTGTGTTCATGGGGCAGGTGGCTAAATCTTGGATTCAGAGAGTTGTAGTAACTTCTTTAACGTAGTACTTGCTGATTTGATTTTTGTGGATGGTTTAGCCTAATAATTGAATGTCACAATAATTAACATATGCTGCCGTAAGAAAGCGTGTCTCTCTTAGGAGTGCTTGTTCAGAGTAACTTCTCAGGAGATACTGTACCTGTAGTGCTTGTGTCTGTGTGTAAAGATGTGTCTTCCTCTTAATTTTATGTATGCTGGTGACAGCAGATTCTATCAGGATTGTGCTAATACTTGGCCATAGATGAATTGCTGAAACGAAACTGATTTTGAGGTCAAGCAGAGGTAATCTATTCATTTGGAAATGATTCTGGCTTGTGGCACACTAGCTTTAAGTAAGTGAACTTATTTCAGCAATTATCCTGAGATTACTGGTATGAAGTCTATAAAATGTATTTTTAAAAGCTCTCAGATCATTTAAGAAGCTTTCTGTCCTTTAATTGGAATGATTTCAGGGGGCTGTACCCAAAGGAAATGCCACTAAAGAATACATGGATAATTTGCAACTGAAACCAGGAGAAGTGATCTACAAGTGTCCGAAGTGCTGTAGTATCAAACCTGAACGTGCACACCATTGCAGGTATGCCATAGCTTTCGTTAAAGCAGTTATGTGTGTTGAGTCTTTGAACAATGTTCCTGATATGTGTTAATTTTTTTCCCCCAAATTTCTTTTGGTATCCAGTAAACTTTCGAATTCATACATTGCAGAGTAGTTTATAGATATACTATAGTGTGGCCAAAAATAAATGTGGATGAGGGGGAAGAAGCAAGAGACTCAAGAGTGTTTAAAAATATTCATACTGTGGAGTCTTAAGTACTTTTTGATCTGTGAATATTTTCCATCGGATCATTCTAGTTATTGTGCTGTACTGTTGATAATGCAAGGCAAAGGGAAGAATCTCAAGGAGATTTCTGATAGAAGCTGATTTGAGGAATGACTCCTGCAATGTTAAAATAAGAAAATATGTATTAGTTTTAAACTGTCACTTTAATTTATGTCTTTGTAGTGTCATTTGAAGTTATATGTGAATTGGCAGATTATTTTCCCAAAGTTGTATGCATAATTGGTTAAATGCACTTATGTTCATTGAAGAACCGTTTTAATAAGGACAGAAATGATGATAATTTGAATTTAACATGCTATGGAAGAGATAATAAATGTATCCATTTTTAATTAATTCTCAATCTTTTTCAGGCACTGTGGTTATGCATTTGTAATGTTCATTATGTGAGAGTTGAAAATAGATATGCGTGCATAGTTAAGACTTATATAAATATGTAAATGTTCCTGGTGGCGCACTCTAGGTGCAAGGAGTGATGTGTGTTACATTGTGTGGCGTATTAAATTTGAGTCTCAGAGTTAGTGCCTGTCAAAAGTACAGGGTGAAGTCTTGTCAGGACTCTCAAATTATTCTGTAGGTTTGTGGTTTCTGAATTAAATGTCTTGGTGTGTGTCACTTGTCTGTGTGAAAGTTATGGCTGAGAAGCTATTTCCATTATATATACTCTGCCTTGACACTGAAATCTTGTTCTTCTCTCAGATGTGAGTGGCTTTTTGTATCTGGAGTGTGAGGCGGAAAGTTTCATGTATAAATAGCCAAGTATAGAATTATCTTCAGTTTATCTGTGGTGCAGGTTAGCTTTTGCAGGGATGCAGGTACCAGGCCTGCCTTGATGTGCAACGAGTTTGGTTCTGGCTGGCTTTGTTAGCTCTGGCCGTGTTACATGAACCCAGCTATACCGATTCTCGGAGCAGAGTACCAGCTGTTAACCTCTGCGGATCCGAAACAGCTTTGTGCAGTCTGTTTAGGTATCCTGGCACTGTGTTTATGGGATGTGGTAAAGGGACGCCTGAGAGCCTCTGCGGAGTGTAGGTTGGATCTTGCTAATTGTCTTGTCTCTGATTCAGGCAGGCTCCTATGGAGACTTTGCAGGTATTTTTGTGAAGTTTTTCCCACATCTTTGGTGAGATGTTCCTCATAAGGACAAAGTGTGCATTTTAATGCTTGCACAGTGCGTAACTGACTTCACAGAACATCGAAAAGAGAAAGCCAGAGCCTGAAATTGTATGTGCTATCCTTTTGTAAGCCTGCTGTCGTGTTGTTCTCAGCAGTTGAGTATCTGGTCTAATTGCCTTTGTTTCTTTCATTCATACAATACATGCTACTAGTAGTTGCTGTGAAATTTTCTTAAGTAAAACGAAGGATTTTTCTGTAATTTTTTGAATGTTGAATACATACTGCATAAACCAGCTACCAGAATCTGATTCTTTGCCATAGATTTAGCACTGCAGAAGTGTACTGAATAGAAAAAAATAGGTTTGTTTGATTATGCTGCCAAAATTTTATTGGCTTACAAACCCATTCCAAGGACCTTAAAAGGATGGTCTAGTCCCAAGTATTCAAAGTGGCTATTTGCTGATAGTAGAGACTTGAAAATGGAAATTGAAGTTGGTTCCTGTTGGGAAATAGTTATGCTGAAAGCCACAGTGCATGTTTTGAGTAGTAAATTATTAACAGAAGAGGCTCTTATGATGTAGTTATGAAAACTGTTGTGCAACACTGCAGCAGAAGTTCTTTTGAGGAAGAAAAATAGTTTCATTATACTCAGTAGTGATGGGGAAAAAGAATAAAAAACATTTATTTACAGTTAAATATCTAGCCCCCATGAAATACATTAAACTAATATTTTACTGAGTAGTTAACATTTTCAGCAGAAGGAAGGGGCTTATCCCGAGCGACTACTCTTTTGTTTTCACTGAAGGAGCACAGCTGTCATTATTTCTGGTTTATTCTCAGTGCTTGGGTTTGTGTGGGGAACAGTTATTCAGAATCCAGTCACTGAGATGTTTCCATCAGTCTTCCTGTGAATTTTGGTTATCCAGACCAATTTCTCTTAAGCCATTAGCTGTATCTTTCTGAATGTTATCTTTGCCATTCAAAACTGTAATTGCCTCTTCAGTTGCCTGAGCGCATTCAGCAGCAGTGCCAAGTTGGAGAAGACCTTCCCTTGTCCACAGCTGTTTGTTTTCCTTACCGTATTGCTGATTCTTCTTGTGTAGGGGTAAGTGTTCACGCATGGTGAAATGACCCACGTTGCAGCTAATGGAGTGACTTCCCAAAACTCTTACTACAAGGACATCTATGCTTGGACAGGGGAAGGAATAGAATACAAGTGGTGGGGGCAGGAAGAAGGCAGAACCACTGTTTTAAGCATTGCTGTGAGTTTGTTGGCTGGAAGCGTTTGCTGAATTGCCGTGCGAAATTGGAAATGAAGGCAAGGTTCCAGACATCTGATGTCTTGGAGAGCTCTGCGTGGGCTTGTGAGAAATACTCAATGAGCAAAAGTGTGTCCTGCCCACCTCACATCCTCCAGCATTTGACTTGATTGAGTCTGGATGTGATTTTACTCAGTACTTCACATTAATATTCTTTTTAGAGTAACAGCATATATTCTGTGTTACATTAGGAAGCTTGCATGGCTGTAGTGACTGGAGTTAGCTCACCTTCCCACAGAGCTCAGGAAATTAATGAGAGGCTGAACTTGGAGGCAGCAGGCTGTGAAATGAAAATCTTTTGGAGACCGTTCTGAATGCCTTCTCTCGAATGATAGGAGTTTCTTCTGCACTAGAGAATGGTTGCCGTGTTTAGTTACGGTATTGGGATTTTCATGTGTACCTGGCAGTACTTGACAAGTAATTTGCATCAGAGGATGAATTGTCTTTAACGTCCAGAAAACAAGATGCAGTGGGAGCTTAGAGGCTGGGTCATGATACCTCAGGGCAAAGGAAGCTTCAGAGGAGCAGTGAGAGATTTGGGATTCTGTCATATAACCTGCACAGGAGTATGTTCTGCCTCTTGCTGAATTACCTTATAATCAAGCATTTGTGGTGACTATGCCTTGGAGCATTGATTTCCCACAGACACAGGCCCTTTTTTTCACACTAGTGACAATCATCTAGCTTTGCGTTGTGGCTTGTCGCTGCAGCACGTGTAGATACCATGCACAAATAAACATGTGTTAAAAACAAAGGATTTTGAACAAGAGTGCCTGCATTTTTTAGGCTTATTTGGCTTTGTAACTGCTGAAATGAAAATGCTTGATATTTTGGATGTTCTGTAGGAAAATCTGAAACACTTTGAGTGTGGGGCTATCTTAAGTACAAAGCTAGAAAAATGAAACACGAACATCATAGAATTGTTTGGGTTGAAAGGGACCTTTAAAGGTCATCTGGTCCAACACTGCTGCAGAGAGCAGGGACATCTTCAACGAGATCAGGTTGCTCAGAGCCCTGTTCAGCCTGACCTGGAATGTTTCATGGGATGGGGCATCGACCACCTCTCTGGCCAGCCTGTGCCAGTGTTACACCAACCTCATTGTAAAAAATGTCTTCCTCATATCCAGTCTAAACGTACCCTCCCTTAGTGTAAAGCCGTTACCCCTTGTCCTATTGCAACAGGCCCTGCTAAAAAGATTGTCCCTCTCTTTCCTAAAGACCCCCTTTAAGCACTGAAGGGCCGCCATGAGGTCTCCCCGCAGCCGTCTCTTCCCCAGGCTGAGCAGCCCCAGCTCTCCCAGCCTGTCCTCCCAGCAGAGGGGTTCCAGCCCTCGGATCATTGCTGGGGCCTCCTCTGGCCCCGCTCCCACAGCTCCAGGTCTGTCCTGTGCTGAGGGCTCCAGAGCCGGATGCAGGACTCCCAGGGGGTCTCACCAGAGCGGGGCAGAGGGGCAGAATCCCCTCTCTCGCCCTGTGCCCACGCTGCTGGGATGCAGCCCAGGGTTGGCCGCCTGGGCTGTCAGCACACACTGCTGGGTCATGTCCAGCTTTTCATCCACCAGTACCCCCAGGTTGTTCTTGGCAGGGCTGCTCCCAATCCCTCCATCCCCCAGCCTGTATTGATACCTGTATTGATACTTAAGCTATTGATTTAGGGAAGAACTTCAACACATGTTGCAAGTCTTCATTTTCTCGTATATTACTGTTGATGTTTGGCTGCAGATGGACATGAATAAAAGACAAATGAGCCCTCTGGTGCTGTATAACCTAGCACATGTAAAATGGACTTACTGAAATATTTTCTTTCTGGAAGTAACCTTCACTTAAAATTGGGCAGAAAGTAAGCAACTACTTGCAGAACTAGCAAGGAACAGTAGTGTTTAAGTATTCATTTAAAAGTATGCAAAGAATGTGTGCTGCTTATAGTTTCAATATTTTTGTTTTATGTCCAGGAAGTGAGGTGTGACACTGTAAGCTGTTCTTTAGTTGTGATTTTGATTACATATGTTTAGAGTTGCACGGCCAGTCGAAACCTCAAGAGTGACAATTTCTCTTTAAGAGGTGAATTTCTTTTTTTTTCTGATTCACAAGGTAAATTTATGACTTGAAAGTCTGTAAACTTGAAATAATTACTATGTCTAAAAAAGCTTCTACAGAAAGGAAGGGTTTTTTGATACTGAATGTAGAAGCAGCTGAAGCTTTTCTCATTCAGTGCCACAAATGTCTAAAACAAGTAACTGGGTTCACTTGGTTGTGTGTTTGGATATGTAATGATCTTATATTAATACTGTTTTTCTGATGTGAAGAGTCTTATCTACACAGTTTTCTAAGAAGCAAAATCTGAGTTTTAAGTGAGCAAATGAAATGTTAGTAAAATCGCTGTTTGCAGTTTTTCAGGAAAGTAGATTTCAGCACATCATCTTATGACTACTGGTTACCCTTATTTCTAGATTAAAATGAGAAGTATTGTTTCTCAACAGAAGTCTTTCTTCCTTTCCTTCAGTATTTGCAAACGATGTATTCGAAAGATGGATCACCACTGCCCGTGGGTGAATAATTGCGTCGGGGAGAAAAATCAGAGATTTTTTGTTCTGTTTACGGTAAGCAAAAATCAAGAGCAGCTTGATCTCAGTATTAATCAACCTTGATGATAACAATTATGGTTGTGCTTAGTAGTGAGTAATGGTTTAAGGTCACAATTGTTTTGTGTTGGGGTTTTTTTTTTTTCCCTTCTGTGCAAGATATTCTTCAAGCAGGAATATACTTATACTCATTTTAATCTGGTGAAGTGCTGTTATTTTAAACTATCTTAATTTTGCTGTGTTTTATGTAGTAACAATTGGTTACTAAATCATAGAAATGGTTCTGTGATTTAGGGGGCTAATCCTTAAACTTGTTATTGCCCACATTTTTAGATTCAGACTTAATTAGATTTTGTTTTTACATCATTGTATTGAATTGAAAACTGAAATAGGAAAGTATATTTACTGTGCAGTGGTGAAGGCTGGCTGAAAGGAATGTCTTATATACTACCTGGCAGCAGTCAAAAGTAAGCACTCTCTTTTATTTTCAGATGTATATAGCCCTAATTTCAGCTCATGCGCTCATACTGTGTGGGTTTCAGTTTTTCTCCTGTGTCCGAGGGCAGTGGACTGGTAAGCAAATACTTCACTTTCACTGTCATAAGCTAGTAGATATTAAGGGAAGGTCACAACATTCCACCTATTTCTGTCCCATGTATGAAATATTACAGAATTTCAATCTTTTTAAAGTGAGGTCCTGAAAATGTTTCATACCTGTTTACCTATCTCTTTCTTTTTTTTTTTTCCTTTCTTTTTTTTTCCTTCCCTTTAATCATTCACTGTAACAACTGCGGCTGTCAAGGGCGTTCTCGCTCCCATTCCACATAGTAAGAGTTTACCACTTCTGTAACAGGACAGAAACGGATAGCTGGTCCTCAGCCACCTCTGCAGTGTATTACCTGAAGCTGCCAGCTGGGCTTTGTGTCCCCCACTGCAGTTCGGTGAACGGCAGCTGAAACATAAGCAGATTTCTCCCTCATTCTGTTACTGGAGCCAACTGTGGGGCACCTGTAGAAAAGAAATTTCCTAAACCGCCCTAGTTGTTTGTTTAGGGCTCTGACTTGCATTTCTTAAAGGTCCAGTGTGCCAGAGCTCATTCTGATCTTGTGCTTTTGACAGAAGATGGGTGAGCATACGTTCTTCCTGGTACCTGAAGCAACAGGGGAATCCACGTGCCTGTTTTTTTTTTTTTTTGCTGATTGTTCTGTTGAATTGATGGAATCTTAGTCCTTTTCTTGCTTGAAGCATTCTGCTTCCTGTATACTATCCCATTTCTTATTTGTTTAACTATAATTGAGATAATCAGTTGATCAGAGGATCTCCAGAGATGTGACTGTAAGTGTAGGTCAGAACCTGATTACTTTGTGTAGTGAATTAAAAAATAAAGCAATTGCAGCAACAATGGAACATCTGCATTAGCTAGCAAGTCAGAGCTGACAGGGGTGATAGTTTGTACAGCATTTGTCATGAATGAAACTTCAGGCTGCTCTACATCTCTATGTATGTGCAGTTCTGAGTACTTAAATCATCTCATGTGCAAACATTTATTTGACCTCCTTGAAATACTGAGGCAGGATTGCAGTAATGCAGTACCGTGTACTTTATAGGAAGCCAAAAGTGTTACTTCCTTAACATTATGTATTTCCTTGGGCAGCAAATAAAGCTGCTGCAGTGCTAGAAATTAGAAATCTGTTATGATTGTGAAATGTAGTTTCAAGTGTCACATATTTAGCTTTTATTGCTGTTTGCTGAAGAGGGGATGTCTCAGTATGAACATGCTCTATAGATTTTTTTTTTTTTAAATTTTATGGGTTTTTTTAACTACATACGGTGTTTTCACAGAATGCAGTGACTTCTCCCCACCTGTAACTGTGATCCTGATGATCTTCTTGTGCCTTGAGGGTTTTCTGTTTCTCACTTTCACTGCAGTCATGTTTGGCACCCAAATCCACTCAATATGCAATGATGAAACGGTAAAGACCTCTACTTTTGTATGCTGTAACAATTACTCTAGGAAGATGTGATTAGATGTTGTTTTATTTGCATGAGGGGAGACTCTTATTTTGGAGAAAACCCCAAATCTGAAGTAGCCTGCCATTTTTATTTTCTGGAGTTGTAAGAATTGAAATACTTTCCTGGGGGTTTCTTGCTAACAGAAGTTCTTGCATTCTTTGCTTTTCTGACATAAATTTTATAATTAGGTTTTCAGTTACAAAGACTGCACAGCTTCTGACTTCAATTGGACTTGCACTTCTCAGCTGTCACAAACTGCTGATAAGTGTTGTGAGAAATGACTACTTTTCTCAGGGTTACACTTAAACTAGCTATCTGGTATCAACCCTTCACACCCTCTACTTTCATATACTTCATTAGAGTACAACCATAGTTTGGATATTTGGCTCCCTTGCCCTTAGATCTGCAGTATTAAGCCTGGAGAGGATGTTTTGTGATGGATAATTGACTGGAAACATAAGGAATTTGAATCTTGTGGCTGTTCCGAATTTTCTCATGTGAGACTGTTTAAAAGTGTACCTCTGTACTGAAGAGTAACTGTGAAAAACAACTGGTAAATACTTAGCCTTCATTAGTGGGAAGCACAAGAAATTATCATCAAAATAATGCATTTGGGAGGGTAAGCCCAGATTCAGTAATTGCAGTACAAGAGCCTTCTTGGAAGCCTTATTGCCTGGTTTCATTTACTGAGTGAACAGCTTCTAGTGTTAAGTATATTGCGTGCAGATTCTTTACTTTAACATCAGCTTTTGTGGTTATTTTGCCTTTTAGTTTGGGAATGAGGTAGAGGGCAGAGGTAGAGGTAGACCAATGTTGTACACTGTGTATGTTCTAAGTCTTCTGCCCTGTACCTACAGGGCTAACTCAGCCATTCTTCTTTCTTCCTTACTGAATAAATAACAGTAAGAAACTAATCAGCTCACTAGCTGTACATGAGAAGAATGCAAAAGTGTCATCGGTTTTGATAACTGCTGTTAGACTTTACGAAACTTTGGACTTAATAGTGCGTTGCTGCGTGTCTGTTTATATGCAGGAGATTGAAAGATTGAAGAGTGAAAAGCCAACGTGGGAGCGGAGACTACGTTGGGAAGGAATGAAATCTGTCTTTGGGGGTCAGCCTTCACTCCTGTGGATCAATCCTTTTGCAGGATTTCGAATCAGGCGACTTCTACTGAGAGCAAAGAAAGGAGGACCTGAGTTTTCTGTTTGAGTCTAATTATGCTGGAACTTGCAAGAATACTATAGAATATTTATTTGGGGCCAGAGAAGGCTGTCTACGCATAATCTGTGACAAGGCGATACTGATATAAGATTTGCTTGTAGCAAGCAGAGTTTTATATGTTTATTGTCACAGATCTCATTAACTTTCAGAGACGTGAACTGGATCTGTAATGGTCTGAACAGCAAGATAACAAAGGAGAAGCACGTGGTCACACTAAAGAAGCCAAATGTCATGCTACTGTAATTTATTTTATGAGATTAATTACCCATTTTTGTTAAATCCTTTTTATTTGATAAATGTTTGGGGAATTACCTGATTTTTATAAAAAGTATATACTTAGGTGCAGTTGTCAATCATAAGGAGGAGCATTATGGTGAAAGTTATCTCAAGTGAGACCTAGCCTTCTAAATCCAGTTTTCAGGGAGTAGTGGTTTGTTCAGTTTTAATTTATATTTCAGCTTGTCCTAATAAACAGAGCTGTACACTTGTGTCCCACTTCAGGCACACATTCCTCATATGCAAGTGATTCAAAGGACTGGTGCACACAAGAGCCTAACACACGAGAGGCACTGTTACACCCCTGCCAAATGTCTTCCCAGGCTCACAGAGCGTGTCTTGTGTTTGGCAGTATGAATGTCATATGGCATTTAGGTAAGTTCGAAATCTTCAGTAAACACCACTTTCAACTAGCGGCTGTGAGCCCAATTCTGCCCTCAGATATGCATCTTCAATTCTTAATGCATTGATTTTAGAGGAACTGAAGTGTAGGTGTTTGAGGATTGTATCTGCTGTGTGCCAGGGGAAAGTGGGACCAGTCACTGTATCCTCCCGGGTGAGATTGAAATGAATGTACTGTAGGTTGGAGTTAATTCACTGAAAACAGTTGTCTTTGTAAGGTCTTGCCCTGCCTGTTTTTTTATTGTACAGACTTCTCGTAGAAGGAGAGCTTTTAATGTAGTGATACCTTGAACAAAGACATCAGAGGAAAGAGGGACGTTGCCTCTTTCTCAAGTACGACAAGTGCAGAAAGATCTGCAATAGAAGGAATTATTTTGAATTTAACTGTTTTCCAACCAAAATAACTTTAAAAAAATGAGAGCAATATAGATCTGGAACTGCTTTACGTGGGCCTGACAAACAGCAGTGCTAAGAAATTTTTATAAACCTGCAAGTAATGAAATACAAGCTGCAAGTAAGGAAATTCAGCTAAAAGTGGGTTCTTTAAAAATTACATTAGATTATTTTTTTGTATTGTTGTTAATCTGTTCTATAAATTACTGACAATAGAAAGGATAAAGCAGGAACCTCGATGCATAGCTTGAAGTCGTGCCTAGAAAGTAAATAGTTCCCTGTTCTGGGACTTGCCTTAAAATTGTCCTGTTCTTGCTTTTGCTTTGCCAGTAGCACTGATCTGTCCCACCTCAAGCAGTTCAACATGCTGAAGAATCTTGCGTTATAAAGTTTACGTACTACAGCAGCTATACTTTCTGTTTTCAGTGACCTGCTTCTCCATTTCTGTGTATCTCTTTGTGGCATCTGGATTCCAGCTTCGTCAGGTTTTATACCGTTGGTTGAATGAAATGACTAAGGGATCCATTTGTTAGCTATGGCCCTGCGAACAAAGCTGTGCAATACTGCGTAATACGTTCACTTTGCCTGGGGAATGATGTGTAACACCGGACAGTTTCTAGGGGTACACACCCAGTGAAACTGCAGTCATATGAGCAAAACTACGTCTCGTGTGACTGAGGGGAGAGTTGGAAGTTCCACAAGTATCTTTGTATATTCAGCTGCACATCTTAAAGACTGGGGGGAAAAAATGTGTCTGGCTTTGTCATGAGGCTCTTAATGTGTATATTGTTTAATAAAATATCCTGACGAAAATCAGAAAATACCACTTCAAGCGGTTGAACCCTGTGACTTAGCAAGTGTGTGTGTGTGTGTGTGTGTGTGTGTGAAATCAGGTTTACTTGGCTTTTCAAACCCTTGTTACATTGTAATTTTTTTAATGTAAAAAAAATAAAGTAATTAATTGAAGTCTTAGTTGATTAACTTCTGCTCTATATGTCACTTCTTTTGCACATATAAGTGCATATTGACATCTATTTAGATTACAACAGCTTCAGGGTAATGGTCTTGCATCGTTTGGCTTGTAATTTGTATGTACATGCATATCAAGTAACAGATGATACTGCTCTGAATTGAAGATGCTTCACTGCTTATTAAGGCTTTTAAGCTGTGCGTACTGCTTAGCTGTTCTTAGGCATTTCCTTTTCTGCATCCTCTAGTGTAACTGCTTATCTTATTAGTACTTGTTTGTCTTAACGTGGGAAAACACATGGCGAATACTTCCTATTTGAAAACTCTTGAACAGGTTATCTCAGGCTTCAGACTTTCAGGGTATTTGTGTAAAATACAGGTTTGGACTACCTAGTTCCTCTGTGCAAATGTTGACTTTTTCCACTAGTTCTGTAGCTCCAAAGACAGTTAATTACACAGCCTAGCAAGCAGCAGTTCAGGTAGCTGTCAGCACAACTGACCCAACAAGGATGAGGGCGAGGAGAAAACAAGGTTTACAGAGGCAATAAAGGATGGACAGGCTGGAAACAGTTTATTTCCCATTTACAACAATTCTAAAAAAATACTTTGGTACCTTTCCTGGGTGTAATGTCACACTTTTGTACGCTGCTGTTTCTATGGAGAAAATAGCTCCAAATCCGTTTGTATAAACCTTGGGCCACTGCTGCTTGTATTTTCAAGCAGGTTAATGATTTGATTATATTTGTATGCCGCAGCAGTTAGGCTGTGCTGTATTTACATACATTTTAGGGAAGAGCTTGTTTACTCTCCCAACTGGAACAGACGGCTCTGCAGATGGATTCTGCTAATTTATCTCCTTTTTATTGTCTTGTTTAATTTCTAGTAGTAATGTCAGGTTGTTTCATGAACCCTTTCTGAAGTTTCAGACTGCAGCAGTGACAAGTGAGAATTTATTTATGGACTTCTTAATGCTGCTTCTGTGTGGAAATGTGTTCCTATGAAAGTTCTCACTTCTTTCTATTGACAGTGTTAATATGTGAATGTATTCAATGCTGCTGGAGAAAGAATGTGGCGTAAGAGGTTTTGAAATACAGAAATTGCACTGTAAAATGATTCTGGAATCTCTTAATAACACGATATGCACCAGCATTACAGTTCTGTATATTTTTTAAGTGTTATTCCTCTGAACAGAGTAACAGTTCGATTCATGCAATGTACCTTGTGGCTGAATATGGATGGGTGCTTCTTGATTGATTGTTAATTTTTTTGCTTGTGTCACTTTTTTTTTTTGTTCTGAATTTCTTCATGGAGAAATACTATCATTCCATTTTTGCAGTACTTCCTGACTGTATTACAGTAGCATATATGATACCGTAATGCACATTGCTCTGGAAAATAGCCAGCATGCATCAAAGCAATCACAGTCTTAGTTTCTGGATAACATAAGTGAAGCTGTGCATCTCCAAAATGTTTCTGCAGTTTCTTTTAATACTGTAGTGCAGGATAAAGTTAAAATAAGACCTAGATTCAGTGTTAATAAAGACAAATGTTGTAATTGGCTAGGAAATTGATAACTTACAGAGAAATAGGTAAGACTTTATTACCTGAGATGCATGATTCATGTTGTTCTGACAAAGCAGCTGGCACTTTGCCGGACAACTTATTTTTAAATGATGGCTTTGAACCTCTTTTGTTAACAAAATCATGATTCCAATAAAGCTGAGATCTAATAAAATAGTCACTCTCAAGGTATGTTTGCATAAGAATATTGGTTTAATTTAGAGTGGGGCATGACATAAGGAAGCCAGAAGGAATTTTTGCTATGAATATATTCTGGCCCTTAATACAGGCCCCTTGGAGGACAGGGAATTACTCTTTCTGTAAACCCTCACCACAGTAGCTGATTACTGGAGACTGAGTCTGGTACCTGCTTGCTCCTGGACAATTTTTATTTTCTTCTGTCAGATAATATCTTAGATTGTTAATTACATCAGTCTCAAGTGAAAGCTGGGCTTTGCAGCCATAGATGATTCTTTTCTATGAAAAATATAAATCCCTAAGGTGGAAATCCCTAAGGTATTTGCATTGGAGAAATCAGTAAAGAAACTTGAAAACTTGGTTTTGAATTAAAAAACGCAAACTGTCCATATGAAATATGAGAATATGGCATTTATTTCCCCAATAGATTTGTTTTCTTACCATCAATGAGTTTCAGCGTACATTTAATTTCTAGAAAAGTAACGTAGTCTACATGATGGAGGAACTGGAAGCAATGTTAGGTAAGTACAGTTGCATCTGTCATGCAGCAGGAATGCCTGCAGTGGAACCTGGTTTCCAGATATAGCTGTTTCAAATCAAAGTTATCAGCATATAACATCAGATCAAATTCATCATAGGCAGTAGAAAAATAAAACATTGTGATCCTAGGTACATTCAACCCAGTCTTCACTGCTTTTCAGATCTCTCTTGCGCTGTAGAATGGCAACTCTGAAATATCTCCCCAAGGAATGAAAGACAAAGTGTTGCCCTTTAGGTGAAGGTTCGCTTTCAGGCAGTAAGATTGCGTTTCCGTGGTGTCCTCCACCCGAGGATCTCACAGTGCTTCGTGAGCGTTAGTGACAGGAGCCTCACAAAGCCATAGCTGGGCATTGTCGTCTCATTTTTGCTGTGAACAGGGATGCGTGTGGGCGGAGAGATTTGTGCGACGTGGCAGAATCACGAATTCTCCATCGTGTCCTACTGTCCAGTGTGGCTGCCCATAACCCCTCGAGAGCTGTCTGATGGAGGTCGTTGGACTTTTGTGCAGATGAGCATACATTTTGTACAAGTCCAGCAGTCTGCTTTCTAATGAGGTTTGATTTATGCAAAACAAACACCGCACCACAGTGACCACACTTTAGGAAAGTTTGAGGTGGATAGTCGTCTGTTGGGATCATTTTACATAGTTGTAACAAGGTTAATGCTTGGTCACCTACTGCTGATTAAGCTGTACATTTAGTGCAGAAGGACCTTATGTTTGAAGTACAAACATGTTTGAAAATACATGTCTCACAGGAGACCTATGTCTCCCTTTGCTTATTTAGAGCTTTGCAGTTTAGGTTGTAGACATTACAAAGATACATAAAGCTACAGCAAAATTATGTCTGTGTACTGGGAAAATGGGGTTTTTTGCATTTTTGGTATGACTGTTTCTTCTTCCAAGTATGTTTGCAGTAAAAGTTCGTGGAAGATAGCAGTTTCTTGAGCTTTCTGCCAGCTGTGGGTTTTTACAAGACCCAGCAGCCACGGTCTGATGCAGAGATCCTTGCTGCTGTCTTGGAGCTGCGTTAGGTGTGCACACAAACTAGAGGATGCATCAAATGACTCACAACTGGCCTCTAGATATACGGGAAATTATGGAAAATAACCAAATGTTGGCATTCCTGATCGAAAGTAAGTGACCAGCATTAATTGTTAGCTGGTCTATATGCAGTAAGACATACGTGTGTGGAATAGGAAAGCATCGGCCTGCTAAAGGTTATGAAGATATTCTTCCTAAAGCTTAGCAAACACCAGGAGAAATGGGAGTGCAATGAAATTTTTAATGGGAATAGACCTTTTCATACTGATGATTCAAGACATGCTGTACTCATTAACGACTGCCAGGAGCTGTGTAAGGCATTTGGCTTCATGTAGACAGCAGCCGAAGGCTTTAAAAGGGTCGTGATCATACTGAGCTAGGTGATAAATGCAATCAGAAGCTCGAAGAGCTCACAGTCTTGGTCTTACTGAAAAGAGCATTAACCCCAATTGCCTGTGGAATGAGGGTGGCGGTGGTGGGAAAACCCATGGTGAGGCTCCTGCTGCAGTCTGGTACCAGGTGCTCGACTCACGGACGGCACAGAGTGTGACCGACAGATCCAGCTACGGGCAGGGGGGTGCTGTGCTTTGCCTCTGTAAAGAGAAAGGGGCCGTTTCAGCACAGTTTCCACATTGCTCCCAGCTTCTCCTTCCACCTCTCCCTATGAAATCTCCTGCTTGGGTATCACTGTCTGAGGCAAGACCTGCACTACAGCGTTGGGACCTGTGCTAGAGCCTAGTTTATAGTCTTCACTGCCTGTGCTTGTAGAAGGAGATGGAAGGGATGTTTCGGGAGATGCTGTGGGAGAGAAAAGAAAGAGAATTAATGTGGGCTTGGCGCTGTTCAATAGAGCAGTGCCCAAATAAAACCAGCGAACCATCCTATGAACCAAGGACCAGGAGCTAGGGGGATGGGGCAGGGGGATCCATCCCAAATTCAGGCACGTTCCAGCACATTCTTCCTTCCTGGTTTGTGATGAGGCACAGGGTGGGCTGATGGGCACGTACCAACTCTTCTCAGTATTTTGCACTTGGGAAATGCCCCCAGCGGCTGTGTAATTCTTCCTCTCCTCATTTTAGGAGAGCTCAAGCCACTGGCCACTGCACTTCACCTATAGAACACAGCATCTCTCTAATCCCCCTTGCTGTAAGGTGGTTTTAAAAAAAAAAAAAAAAAAGCAAGCTATAATCATAAAATCATAGAAAGTTTTGGGTCGGAAGGGACCCCTAGAGGTCATCTAGTCCAACCCCCCCCGCAGCGAGCAGGGACACCACTAACTACATCAGGTTGCTCAGAGCCCTGTCCAACCTGGTCTTGAATGTTTCCAGGGATGGGGCCTCCACTACCATGATGCCAACATTTATATGGCTGAGAAACAGCAAAATACGCTGCAAGAGGTATGTGATTGTTATGGCAGAAGGAGACTGTGTGCAAGACATTGCGATTACGTGGCAGCGGTTGTTAAACTGCAACTCATGTTCTACTTTTTTTTTTTTTAGTAGCATGGTCTGTTTGCTACTACAGTGTGATAAATGCCTGAACTAATATCCACTGCCTAGAAGCAGTGCCCAGAGTGGCTGAAGATGGTCTTATTTTCAGGTCATATTGTGTTCTGGTTGACAGCAACCAAGACGCTTTATGTAGGGAAACTCTTGCCACTAATAACTGTGTGTGCTTCTTTGTGGTATTTCCCAGTGCTGCCCAGGATCGTAGAAACACACTGTCACCAGTCTTGATTTCTTCTTTTCAATCTTGTGATGTTTGGTAGCGTTTCAAAATCCCTCTGGATCATGCTGTTACGTGAAAATTTCAGCTTCTCTTTTGGAAGCATGTTTCCAGACTGCAGAATAAAGGAGTCAGCAAGGGGGAGACTGTGAACTCATTCAAGTGTCATGCTTAAATATATAAATAAACCTAAAAGTCTCTTTCTTTACTGCTTCTCCTATCTAGTCCCTTCATTATACTGACAATAATAGCAGAAAAATGGACACATACGGTCTGGAGCGGTGTGAATCACAGAGCTCATGTTGCTTGGGAGGACATGTCCAGGCAGTGGTTCCAGGTTGAGGTTGGGAGGTCCTGACTGATACTGGAGATCGACGGTGGTTCCTGCAGTGGAATCGGGAACAGACATCACTCTTTTCATAGTTACCGAGAAGCAAGATGCTCTGGGCCGTTTCTTTTTTCCAGAGAATGTGGGAGACCTTTGCAGGTGGGGGTTAATGTCCTGGCTCATCTTTGTTTCCTTCCTGCCCCTCTGTCCTCCTTGTTCTCAGCCTTCTCACTGTCTAGGGACAACCTCCCAGGATGGCTGGGGTTTGAGCTAATAACCGACTGTGCTGTTCATCTCTCTCTGTGCGTGTCCCAGTCACTGCTCTTGTCAGGGTTTCCCATATAGTTATAACTTTTGCATATTGCTAACAAAAAAAATATAATGTCTTCTGGCAAACTGCATCAGTTTGGTACGCTGCCTGAAATTCAAGTGCCCAGCTGGTGTGAAGCACCATAGAGTGTATCCAGGGACAGTTTTATGGACATCGGATTTTCAGAGATAGGCTGGTAAGAATTGTCTTGGGGATCGGACTGGAGCAAGAAGGACCCATGTTCAAGCTACAATTCAACCTGAGCCTTCACCTCCTTCTACCCAAGACCAAGTTCTCTCTACCATACATCCTCCAGAGAAGGACGCAAACCCAGTCACGAAGTCCTGTAGTGGCTTTGAAATAAAAGAACTTTGCCATCCTTTCTCAGTAGGGTTCATACCTCCCAGCAGCATCTCCTGCAGCAAGCTGTCGATCCTGGCCACACCAAAGAGCTTCACGAACTGGACTTGCTCTATCATCTGCCAGGTGATGCTCTGTAGCGGGGGCAGCAGGAGGAGGATGTCGCTGAACCGGCCTCGGGAATCATACTGGCGATCGTTGATGTAGTCCTCCAGGTTGACTTGGACCTGGAAGCGCATGTTCTTCACCTTCCCAGGCTCACTCAGGCCTTTGCAGTCTGAGAGGGGAAAAACTTGGGTTAGTTACTGTAACCAAGAAGTGTTACGCTGTCAGTCAGGCTTGTACACAGAAAAGGATGAGATGCTAGTGATCCTCTGACAACTATCTGTCGGAGTCTCCAAGTTTATCTGACAGATTAGCATTGGGCTGCCCCTATTTTGTATCTCACAAGAAGCAGGGAGACATAGGGGGAATCTGAGGGAAAACAGTAAGAAAAGAAGCCCTTGCTTCAGATGGATATGTTTGGCTACTGCCACTAGTGAAGACGAAGGATTCAGAAGTTGAACCACATCTGTCCTTCCAAGGAAATGCATTCCAAGGTCTGGAATTTTCCCCTGAAAATTTTGAGTCCCCATTACTGCCACGAAATCCATGCAGATTTAGTGCCTGTATGTTGTAATTACACCCACTGCAGCATCAGATTCTTGTCCTTCTTTCCTGTCTTTGGCCTGTGGTTGATCTATTTTTTGTGGACCACTGGTCCAGCTTTGCTTAAGCAAGTAAACGTGCACTCTGGGTAGGGTGAAGTGCTGAGATTTACAGCTTTCCACTCCTGCCTTTCCAGCTGTCAGACCAGTTCCTTCACTGTCTACAAAGAATTCACAAGCACCACGTTTTAGGGATCATCGTGCCAAGAGATTAGATAAAGTGGTCAACAAATTATTGTATGTCAGCAAGTAACTCTAAGGATATGCCTACTTGTTAGCATGAATGGATTTCACTTCTGTAGAGCTTCGCACTTTTCCCTTTTAGATGAAATCACAGCGCCTCACTGTCACAATGATCTAAAGCTTCACCGAGATACCGCTCAGCCAAGAAGGTAATTTGTCAAACTCAATCTGATAATACCACCCTTACTCAGGTTTACAGCAGGCTCTTTGGTGAGTCAAAGTTCATGATGTTTGTAAAACTCTTGTATCTTGATTTTAAATCAGCAAATACAGCACGAAATAACTAGTGGAAGATGCTCTAATTTCTCCATGCTAATAGATGCCAAAGACTAATTGGCATTGTTCTGGACTTCACATTGTTCCCTCATTTCTTCTCCAAGCTGCAGGGCAATACACCCCAAAGGGACTTGTGTGTTGTACTGTGAGGAGGTGGTGTGTGTGCTGTAGGCATGTAGAAACAGGTGTTGTTGGGGGGACCTGGGCCGAGAGAAACCCCCGTGTTTGTGGAATGAGAATACAGCAAGGTTTCAAAACAAGCTTTTGTTTTGCCTCTGTGTTTCCATGTTCTCCATCCTGTGCAGATCAGCCCTGCCCTTGGTCAGTACTGGCTTCCAGCAACATCCATTAACAGACATCCTTGATATTTCTGAACAGTCAGCTGAACAGTCCAGCTCTCTGTGGTTTTTAATGCTGCTTTCTGAACTCTGATGCATACGCCACACTGCCGCTCAGTTGACTTATTTCGCTTATGCGTAATTCACTATAGGCATATATGTCCTTAATAGTCATCTCCTTCATTTCAGACTGATGGGCTTTTCTGAAGCCAAGCTACAGAAGCAACAAAACTCCTCTAGGATCTGCAGAGTCTTGCACATCGGTCTGGCTGGAGTTACTGCTTGCTAAACAGCAAAGTGCTCGGGAACAGGGCACTCCTAACACGTCCTTGCTGCACTGCTAAGTATTGCTCATTACAGCAGAGGCCAGGGGAAATGCAGAGCTGCTGCCAAGGGGTTTTCCTGGTGACTGGGGAGCCCTCAACTCCTTTTCAAGCCCCATGTTTGGCAATCAGGAAGGAGGCTTACCTGGATCAAAGAAGATGATGGCTTTAAGGCAGGCATACTCATTGTCATCAATCTGGATGTCCCGCAAGGGCTTCACCAACTCATCCAAGATTCTGGTGGCCACACGAGCAATTTCCAGTTCTGGGCAGTGCATTGGGATGATGAAGTCATTTCCTGGGGAGACAAGAGAAATTCAGCATCAGATTTTCGCTCTAGCTCTACAGACAAGGTCTCATCTAGAAGTTGCCGCAAGGCATGTTGCCAGATAGTCCCAGTGCCCATGTGTGGCAGACTTCCAGTGTGCAGCTTCATACTCAGATTCACAATTGAGAAGCAATCCATGGGTTTCATTCTTTGGTCCTTAGTTATCTTGTTTGCCCATGTCAGTGCACCCACACTGTACACAAAGCCTGCTCCACGTTCTGCTCTGGCCTACCTTCTGTTATACCTAGCACCTGCTTGCAAATGGTGTCATATCTTTATTTTTGCTGTGTTTTTTTTTAAAACAAAGTTCTCGCTCCCTCTTTTTTTAATGTGTGGATGCTAAGGTCAGTATTCTTATTTTTCCAAGAATAATGCCTCCTATATTTTTGGTGGCAGAGAGCTACATGACAAGGAAATACCTATTTGAGCTGCAATTTTTAATAGACCTTTCTGCTTAGTGTTTAAGCACTGATACCCAAATACCTCATTGCCTGTGTCCTGGCAATCTGAGTTACAAAAACAAGGCAATGCAGTTTGAGATGCCATTTAAATATTGACGGTTTTCTCATCCACAATTTCAAAGCAGTAAGGGAACTGTTGTAAAAGTCCCGGTGAATTTGCTTGCTCCTTTTTACGCTTCTCCAGAGACCTTCTCGAGCACTAAGTCTCGAGGCAGATGTGCAGACCATGCCCAGGAGTCCAGAGGGTATTTCAGGCAAGCAGGGTACTTGGCAATGTCTCAGCTGTGTGAATTATAATAGGAGGAGTGAATTTCCTTACTTTACCTAATAACAGAAAATCCGTGTATGGTATGGACCGCTTGGCTACGCCGAGGAGCAGGTGTTCCCCTGCGTGGGCTCTGAGTAAGGCAACCTGGACATGGCACAGAAGAAAGAGATTATATTACATTTGAAGAGCAGAGAACAAAATGGTGAGCTGTTGCTGTCTAGATTAAGCCAAATTTGGTGTTTGTTTAGATATGTCAGATCTACAGGTAAAGTACTATTAAGAGTTAGAAATTATTAATGTATCTTCACTTTTCAGAAGTGCTATGTTCATGGCAAATTAAATAAAAAGTTATCTTCAACTGAAAAAGCAGAGAGGTGTGAGTAATTTGAGTTCTTGGGAAATAAATGTCTTTTGAGTTCAACTATCAGGTACCAATAAAGGAAAAATGAGTCTTTCTTGACTGGGTTCTTGTGCAGACTGGAGTGACCAACTTTATTATATCTTGGGGGACTTTGGCTACTTGGCTTGTTTTTAATCGATCCCTTATGCTTTATTATTCTTTCTCTCCTGCTAGCTTATTGCTTTGCGTGGGGTGATCTATATGTTAATGTCAGATTCTCCTGCTGAAAGGTATGGCTGGGAATTCCCATAGAAGGTGGTGGGTTTGCAGGGAAGAGGCGTTTGCATTTTACCTGGTCATCAAGTGGGAGCTCACAAAACGCTGGGATGTATTTTGCCCATTCAACCAGCACCAGAAGCTGCTGTTTCATGGACTCACACACATCATTGATTGTTGCAACCTTCTTCATTGCAATGTCTGCACTGTGCACCGGACTCAGCGATGAATACTGAAAGAGAAACAACCTGGTTGCACTGGGACCAGACTTGTGCTGTTTTCCCCTCCTCGACAGGAACAATTCATTGGTAACACAGGGAGCCTTCACAGACAGGAACCTCACTAGGTCGTTGAGAAGATGCTTGCTGTGTGGTTGCACACCTATTTGCTCAGCGGTGTACACTGCCCAATGCACAGCCTCCACGAGATGGTGCTCGGTCCCAACAGACACTCCTCCCTCCTCCACCTCCTTTCCCACTCTCCAGGCTGGCTCAGGACAAAATCTGATTAATATTCCTGTTCCTAGCAGTAACCAGCAGCACTGGGGCTCAGCCTATCACTTAAGCCAGCCAAATGCAGAAATGCATCCAGCCTTCCTCCCCAGGCAGCTGTCTGGGACACCCATTCCAATCTTTAGAGAGCTGCGCAGAGCATAGAGTGTTAAAACACAATAATTTTTTAAAGGAAGCGGATGCATTGCTGCATGTGATATGCAACATCTGGACCGTATGTTTCAGTGGAGAAAGGATATTTGCATAAGAATTTAAAGGATGCACAGGGTGAAATTCATTGTGGAACATGAAATAAGAAAGCAACCAGAGTTAGCTGAAGCCCAGCGATTTTATTAGCTTTATTTTTCTCCCCTAAAAACTGTTGCCCTCTTAAGGAAGTTACAAAAAAAAAAAAGGATGATTGACCATGACAGGAACGTTATGTTCTGAGCAGGACAGCGTGCAGCAAGGAGGGATAAAAATCTGCATGAAATGCAATGCATTTTCAGGGGTGCAGCAGCAATTTAGCCTGGGGGCAGAGGGGACCTGGGGTCTGCAATATCCTTCAGCCCTTGGAATTTCGGCTTTGCCTCTCATGCCAAAGACTGCATCTGCTCCTTGCAGGACCTGTTGTCTTGATAATGCACCAAGGATTTCAGTGTCTGTTTTTTAATATCTCTAATGCATTTTCTTCCTTGTGGCTTTGTGCAAGAGCCATCCAAGGGTGGAAAAAGATCCAGCCCTGATCGTTTTAGTGAGTTCATAAGCCCATATGGAATAGCTGAAAGCCGCATACTCCTTCGGAGGGCTGTCCCCACATTTCATACCTGCTGTGCCATGGCCTCGGCCTGGGTGAGCACGGTGATGGAGAGAGAGCCGTTGTCCTCGTAGCTGCTCCTGCGAATGCTGATCCTGTCACGCTCATTCTGCACGGCTGAAATGAGAGCGAGCAGTGGTTGTGTTAGCAAGAAACTTCCCACACAACTGATGGCTGCCGTTACTTGTGGTCCCGAAACAGGGGTGGATGGAGCTTTAGTGACTGCAAGATCCTTCACCCCTGCTGGATGCTGGAATAAGATTAAATAGGCTCCAGGGGAGAGGAAAAGGCCACCAGAGAGGGAGAAGACCAAGCACAGGAGCAACCAAGGGAAACAGGACCATTTGGCAGTCAGAGCACACGCTGTGGGATGTTAGCTGGTCCCACTGGTGTTAATGCAGCTCAGGGAGAGTCTGGGGATTTGATGTCGACCCTTTTCACCGGGTAGTGCACCCACACTGCTGGAGTCCTGGCCTCTGACACCCTTTTTGCCATGTCTGCACTGAGGACGCCTCTCCTGAGCTCCCAGTACAGCAGGACGCTCCTCAGGTTGCATCACCAGAAAAGCCATCCTATGATCTGACCTCAAAGCAGCCTTGAAGTGTCCCCTGCCCCTGAGGCATCACAAGTGGTGGTCCCCAGGGTACTTCTCCACCACTCCCAGGGAGAAGAAAGAGTCACCTCATTAAGGAAGCTCCAAAGGAAGGAAGTTTAAAGTCACCAATCCCACCTTAAAACCATTCCCTCAGCCTTGCCCATCACGCTGCTAACGTCACTGAGCCCATAACCCCAACGGCGATGGCCACACACGGCTGAGGGAACATACCGAGCCAGGGTTTGTCTCCAGGTCTGCTGGTATCCTGCACAAATCACTGCCGCAAATCAGCTCAGTGTCCAGAACTGTTAATAACAGTGATATAATGCACCTTGGACACATATCGTGAGCACAACAGAGTGAAGATCAGCCATGGCTTTTTGCAAACAGAAAGGTAAGGCCATGCCATGGTCAATTAGAAAAAAACACTGATTTTTTGAGGTCCATTCCACCCTTTAAACCATCCTTTTTCCTGAAACACAAACCACATCTAGCCCCATGCTCCATCAATCCTGCACATTGAACATAGGGCCCTGATTTATTGCACTTGAGCTACTTATTTTTGCAGCACAGGCTCCAGGAACAGACTCGCCTCCACTGCAGCTATCAAGTAAAACAGCAGCTGAGCAAAAAGCAGAATTTAGACTTAGTCCAACCTTTTTTTCAGTGTTAGTTTCTCCCCCAAGCCCTATTTCCTCCACCCAGCAGCAAAAAAGTGCACATGGGGCTGGAGGAAGGAGCCTGAATGCAGACTCAGCATTTTCCTGACGAGTCATAGATCTGGGCTTCATACAGCTCAGAAAGACAGTTGTCAAGTCCTTAAAGCAGAGGAAGCGGGAAGATTTAGCATGTGGTGATAATGCAACACATCCTTCCTCCATGCAGCAGTTCCAGGCTCCTTTTGGTTTTATTTAGGAGGAATGACTCAGACATAGCTGTCAAAGCACGATTCACTCTGTGCTTTAACCCCTTGGATGTGCAACAGTGAGGTTTTGCCTCAAAAGTAGCCACTGGAGAAGATTTTTCCAGCATTTTTTTTTTGCACAGTCAGCAAAATCATTTCGCCATGACTCTTTTGAGAGTTTGCCTCGTTGCTGGGCCTTGCTTTAGAGCAAGCATCACTCCGCAGAGGGCATGTTTGCTTGAATTCATGCGAAGGAGGAGATGTGGGCACATTTTTGTGTGCAGGGTGGGAAGATGGGGGCTTTTTCAGCTCAGATCCAACCACTGCTGTGTTTTCCTAACTGATTCCTGATGAGAGGCCAACAAAGTGAAAGGGCAGAAAACAAGTAACAGTGACAAAAATCAATATCTCCCGTTATCAGCAGGAGTGTAGTGTTTATTTTCCAGGACCTGGGGCTCAGCCTTGCTGTCAGTCAGGACCTGCTCGCTGCTGAGCTGAGTGTGCTTGGGGGCATCTGCTGGGGTCCAGCCACCAAAGCCATTTTGCACCTCGGAGCCAACCGTGCATGAATGGCTGTAAGGGGCTGGAAAGGTACATCAGTTTGTAAAAGATATAACACACATATACATTACTGGAGCTTTTTCAGGCTATAGATACTACATAGAGGTAATTAGACATCAATTTAGAGAAAAAAACAACTACAGCCTTTGGGAGGCTCTGCTAACCTAGTTAGGCAGCAGCATACATTACCCTAGGCATGGAGGTGGTGATGGAAGATGCTGTTCAGCTGGGGATCCCCACTGAAGGTGAAGGTGGTTATAGGAGCCATAATTTATGATTAATCTTCAGAATAGTTTAACTGTTCACAGCTTTTTTTCACACCAGAAAGATGAGCAGCAGCATCCAGCACTCAGTAAAAACACCTGAATCCATGTCATGGCTGACGTTCTTGGAAAGTCCTTACCCAACCTTCTACTCCTGGTTTCATATCAGACGCTCCCCCACGTAGCTCTCTTGGGGTGAGTGGGCTCTTTTTGCCCACTTAGAAGAGAAAGTACAGACTTTGCCTTTCTGACCAAGTTACACATCTTATTTCACATAGGTCCTACAAACCCAGGCAGACCTGGTCCTAGTCCCCAGTGACAGACTCCTTTGAGAGGCTTCAGCCTGTTTTTCTCCCAGGTCCTTTTATGGCACATATTTCAGTGCTTCCCTCATGCTCTGATAAGCTCAATCTTCAAGTGTAAGTGGATGGTACAGACCGACTTTCTCAAGGTGATTTGAGTGTTATCGCTGAAAGTAACCAAGATGCGATGGAATTAGATACAAAAGCAAGTTAATGTTTTACCTGCCACAAAATTAATCTATTACTGTGTGGTAATTATATTGCTATATTTATTGTGCTTGTAAAAGGGAAGGGACAGGTCACTCGTGGTGAGGCATCGGGAGTGCTCGAGGGGTGTGCTGGCCCTGAGGGTGGTCGGGCTCAGATGTGATCTCTGCTTTGCAGTCAATAAAACTCAGCAAGCTTGCAGGAGCGACTGAAATCCCAGTGCTAGATCCCACTGTCTCCCAGGGACTACTATTCCAGTATGTGCCTGGCAAAAACTTTGCTCCTCTTTTTCTTTTCTCTAATCCTGTCCTCTGCACAAGCGCTCCAGTTCCCAAAGCCAATAAACACTGGGAAGGGCCACTGCAGCCCTGCACGAGGGGACGTCAGCGGGAGCAAGTCCCCATGATGCTGCCAGCCACGGACAGCGTGGCCCGACCCGGGCTTTCCCATGAGGAAAGGGGAGAGAGGACAGGATGGTGCCTACATCTCCCTCCGGGGAATTGTCCATGGTTACCGCGTGCCCTGACTGTGGGAAACGGACAAGTAAACAAACACATTCTCCATCTGACGTGGAGGAGCCGTCAGAGGGGTTTTGTTGTTCAGAGCAAGCCTGCGTCCGTTTGCCACCAGCGCATCAAGGATGCCGGCAGCCAGGCAGGCTGCGGAGCACGCACGGTGGCTCTTGAGGAAACAGCGGTGTGTTTGGGGGATTGCAACAAACCCGCGTTTCCCAAACATTTTGTCCTTGCTGCTTTGCCACATAGGCACAGAGCCGGTGACGAGGAACCTCAGGGAGTCCAGTAAACACAGGCACAAGCGTAGGTTGGAGGGGGACAGCAGCAAACCCGTAACTTTCCACAGTAACTGCAGATGTTAAAGCCCTGCCTGCATGGGAGTTAATGTTTCCATTATTATTCCACTAAAAACATCCTCATTTAATGCCGATGGGGTTGGAAATGTATTAATAAATGGCATAAAGAGAGAGCAGCAGGAGGGTGGTGCGAATGCCCCAGCGTGCTGCTGGCAGCATTTCTGTCTCCACCGACAGATTTACCCTTTCTGCTGCCTGGTTAGTTTATATGCGCAAATAATTTTTTTTCCCCAAGCTACTTCTGACTTTGTAGGTGGGGTATATTTTATTTGCAAATAAATCCCAATGTTAGACACACATTTAATCCTTTCACGGGCTTTTGGCCTGATTTATGACTATTGCAAAGTAGGGAAGTTCCTATAAGTTTTCCATCCATCTTTGCAATAAACTGCAGTCCCAGCCTTCTAAAAGCTGGCAGAAGAGATGTGCAAACAAAAGGTATGAAACAAGACAGAGGTCCTGTGAAACGCTAATAAAACTGTCCTATAAACCTGTTCAAGTTACCAAAAATAAATCAAAAATAACCTCAAATCCTCCTGCTGTATTGTGGCCATAAGTGATACAGTAATTCTTTTTACATCTGCGTAAAACTAAAGGAGTTACATTCGTAAATTACTTTAAAGGGGATAAGATGTTAAATATTAACCCCTTTTCTTTCATCCACAAACTGAAATCTGACAGCGCAGTGCTGGCATTTCTGAAGGCTTCCAAGTTTTCAGATGCTCAACTCTGTGTGAGTAGATGACCTGGCTCACTTGAAAAATCGCACCCTATTGATCTATTCAAGGTTAAATATGATCTCAGTAAGACGCTAAAAATAGTGTCCTGCTGTCTTCTTCGGATGTTTAAGTATCTGGTGCACTCCTTGTTCACTGATGCTGTAGTGACCAAAAACCTGTCCACTAGCATTGTGCGAAACCATCGAAATCAAACCTTCTGTGCAAAGAGAGGAAATCAGAGTGAACAGCCGGAAAATCCCCGGAACACCCAGACCACCCTGAGATACAGCCCCAGCCTTACCCACAACACAAGATTAAAGAAGTGAAGCTCCTGTAGAAATCTTCAATTCTGACCATAGTGGCATTTCGGGAAACAAGAAGGGGTTTGTGCTGAAGCAAGCCTTTTCCTCTCCTCTTGTCCCAGCATCAATGATTGTTTCCTTGTAGTTATTGAAGTGAATCACTGATACCAAAAATGTGATTGGGATAGGGGTGTTTCTGAATGAGCTAATTTCTAGGAAATCTGAGGACTGGAATTTCGACAAGACTCAAGTTTTGGCCCTTGCTTGCTCTCACCAGTGCCGACGGAACCTGGATCCCATCTCAATGCAGAAGCCTGGAGGCATGGGGCTCCTGTGTGGGACAGTCCTGGTCCTTTCTGAAGGCAGGATCAAGTTCAGAGTGTACAGACAAGACAATCTGAAGGACCCCACTGATGCTTTTCTAAACAACCTCTGCCCAGCTGCCCCAAACCCACAGACAACCTATAGCCTGACTGCACTCTGCTCCCAGGACCAGCCCATGCTGAGACCTTCAGCCCTGTACTAATGCTGGTGGCCTTATAGACAGCCAATTTAAAGCTAGCTTGGGTACCTGCATCGTACGGCTTTTTCTTTAGGCAGAAATTTCGCTTCTACCAGGCTAGATAACATAGCTCCTCACAGTTTCTTATCCACTAGAATTGTTTCCAAAATAGAAAAAAAGAGAAAAAAAAAATATCAAAGTGTCACATCACATCTTACAGCACAGGAAGATTGGGCAAAAAATCACTCTGAATCCAAAATTCCAGTTTATCAGTTAATTTTGCTGGGGAAAAGCAAGTTTTCCAATATTGCACATGCACCCTTCGAGCAGTGTGTCAGTGGGGTGTTGGCAGTGGGGAGCGGGCGAGGGTGACACAACCCTGCTAACCCCACCCCAGGTGTACTGTCACAGACAGGCTGGGAAAAGGTACGTTTCCAGATTCTTCCTCTCTACTATGAATAAGCTATGCTGTTACCACGCCCTGGAAAGTCTGATTGCTGTTATATGGGCTGGCTGAGAAGTAGTGTGCCAGAGAAAGACAGTGACAAACCCTTGCGTGCCAGTGCTGGGACAACGGGACACACTGAGTGTGGAGCTGTGGTCTCCCAGCATGAATCAGTGCATGCCACCAAAAAATTATGCACAAATATTTGTATCATCCTCATGCTGCTCTATCCCAAGACATTGCTTCTCTTTTTCCCTTATGCTTCACAATGCTGTTTAATATTAATCTAGAACCACCCTAAAGTAAATAACTGTGTTCTTTTTGTGCACACGATTGGGCAAGAAGATGTCATTCACAGTCCTGCACATATGCTTTGGATATAGCTCTGGTCATCTAAGCTAATTGCTGCAAAGCAATTGCTCAAGGTGCTTTAAAATCTTCCTTACTAAATACATGAGCAGTTTGTGAGCACACAACCTGACTGTGCGCTCATAAAAAAGTTTCAAAGAATGTGACTATGTGGAAGTTGGGATGAGTCATCTTCCATTGAGCTGCAATCAATAATGAAGGAATGAGCCAAGTTTTTACAACTTTTACCATAAAACAAATAAAAGTCATGCTTCAGCTCAAAGAATGGAGCTGATAACCAGATTTCAGCCTTTCCAAGCTGTGGAGCTTGCTGCATCGGCAATTGGTTCCAACCCCATCTAGAACTGACCACATATGCTTTGGTTTGGTCCTTATTAGTTTGAGGGCTATTTTTTTCCCACCTGCTGTATTTACTCCATTTCTCCTAAGTTTAACCCGCAGGCATTTTTGCTACATCCATGACCTATGCCAAATTGCAAGCCACCCTTGTTCTCCAGAAAAACACGTGGTCGGAAGGTTGGAAAGAATTTTTCATCACCAGTGAAGTCTTATGAATTACCAGAAATCAGTGACAAATTTCCCCTCGGTTTCAGTGGGACCATGACTTCACCCCGTGGGGAAGAGGTGTTTAACTTGGTGGCATGGAAAGAAATTCTCAAGTTCCTTTCTAGCTCACTCACCCTTTAGCTGTCAGTGGGCTGGAAAAGAGCAAAACTGAAGGGTGAAGAGTGCTGAGACCATCACCCAACTACCTGCACATCAGGGGGATGTACCATCAGATGTGGGTTGGACCCCCCCTTTGCTAAGTACTCAGTGTGCAAAGACAGTCTCTGCCCAGAAAGCTTGGAGTAAGTAAAATAGTATCATCCATTCTCTCCCCCTAAGCAAACACTGAATGAGCAGAAATCAGAAATGCAGGATAGGTCCCAAACTTTCCCAGGGAAGCTGGCTGTAGGGAGGTGCGGCATAGGTTAACAGAAGCGTTTTTTCTCTTGCTTAGCCTTAGGCCACTGTGACACTTGGTATTGCCTTTAGTGCATTGGAAAGGCACTTCCCAATGTTCACTGGTACCCAGATGCCCTACAACGCTCCACCTCCCTCTTAGTACAGCCAACGTAAAGGGCAAGAAAAGGCATCAGCCAATATTGGATTGGCCCTTCAGTACTAGTGCTAATAGTGGCTCTATAGTCGTGCCATAGCCACCGTGAGGACAGCACTACCGAAGGGTTTGGCTCTGACTCAGGTCCCAGCTCAGGGGACACAGGAGCTGGCTGCCTCTGGGAGTGCTGCCCGTCTGCCCTGTGCCACGGAGGAGCAGCTCTTGCACTGTAAGGCTGTACCTTGCCCAAAAGGTTGCACCAAGCTACACGAGCATCAGCCAAGTCAACTGCCAAACGCTACTCTGCAGTAGACAACTGTTGTCATTTATGAGATTGAGGACAGCAGGTCCTCGCTGAGATTCTCACAGCTGGGATTTGGAGTCTCACTAGAAGGTACGTAGCAAGGGAATTGCTGTTGTGAAGTGCTTAGAGACCAAATAAACACTGAGGAAGACCATCCCTTTCCCAGTATAAAAATATCGGAAAGAGCAGCCTCCCAGGATGGGTGAATAGTGTCACAAGGCTCGAATTCAAATTCCCATCTAATAAGATAGGAAATGGGGATTTCAGCTTCGACAACAAGGAACCTCACACTGTGACATGTAAGTATCATCTCCCTGGGCTAGGACTGCTGCTGCTCTCCACCATGCTCTGCAGTGGGAGAAGGGCCAGATTCAGCAGCATGCAGTTTGGAAATGTCTGTTACCTTCTTTCTTCATGCCAGCTCTGAAGCACTTCTTCAGCCTGCAGTACCTGCACTGGTTTCTCTTGTCTTTGTCTATCACACACTGTCGGCTGAACCTGCGAGGAGATGGGAAATAAAACATGGAGCAACCAGCCTGGCATCCACACCCCACTCACTCTGACACCGTCCCAGACCTCACTGAGCTACGCATTGCCTGAACCCAGAGAAGAGTTGAAGGTTTGCAAGAAATGGATTGAATCGGTGTTGGCTTGGCCCAGTTCCTCATCTTCACCACCACCATTCCAGCCAGCTGGAAGCACAGTGATTGCAGACCACCCAGCCTGCGAGGACTGTGATGGTTTTGGCTGTGAAAGAATGACTGTGACTCAAGTTGTGCTGGTGAAGGAACTCCATCTCCCACTTTCAGACAGTTATTGGGCGTTTGGCATTGGGCTCATTTGATCCTGCTTGTTAACCACTGTTCTGCCCTGCATAGAATAATTACATTATGGGCCACAAGCCTTCTTGTGTCTGCAGCCTAGTTTTAAGGCATGTGGCCTCCTAATTGCTGTTCATTTCAACGGGGGATTTAGGAACTTATGTTCTGTTCAAGGCATGGCCCACGTAGACTTGGCAGCTCTTGCCACGGTGGGTGAAGTGATGGAAGAGGACTCTGCCACGCAGAAAGGAGATGGCATGGGTTGCTCTGGGACCATCATCAGGCTGTAAAAGCTGAGGCACTTTCCCAGGCTGGTAAAAAGCCAAAAGTACAAAGGCGCGAAGACTTTCCAAGGAATTCACGCCCGCGATAAACAACAGAGGTCCAAGCTGGCCTCATAGAGCTTGGCTCGCCAAATAAGGATTTGCAGACAAATGAGCATTTGCCGTTTGCTTGGCCTTGCTGCTCGGGATCTTCTCTGAGCTGCCAAATATCACAGAGCTTCGTGGATTCCTGGGGAGGGGCAACAACTTCACTCCCAGGAGACTAAGAGCTGAAATTTCAAAGAAATCAGTAGTAGCTGTTGCCTCTTCCTGCAGGCAATCCACAGCTCCTGGGATAGGCACTGTGTGGGTGGACACTGCTGTCATCCTGGGCGTCTTTCATGGCTGTTGTGTTCTGGAGTGATAAGGACCCCAGGAGCATTTTGAACAAACAGGATGACTCGCATTACAAAAATTTGGAACACCTTTAAAGGAGGAATAGCTCTGGAAGGGAAGGAAAACTTCCAGGTTTTAATTAGAGATGAAGGGCTGGAGTGTATTCAGGATTTTTTTCCCCTTTCCTCCTGTGCTAAAGCAAACACCATTTTTCTAAGGCCAACCAAGATAGCTGCTGTATAATTTATAGCCTCCTCTTCGTAATCATTTCTCTCAAATGTATACCTGTGTGCCAAAATGGATGTGAATCATCGCTGGTCCACGCTAGGTTCTCAGAAGGCTTGTAAAATCATCAGTGATATGTCAGCGTACATAGTTTAATGTGTTTCAAAACAAAAATGGAGAAGCTGTGAGGGAGGTGGAGGCTTTGGAGGTGACAAGTTCTTGGATGCTTGTTGATTTTTACTGGGAAAATCAAGACAGACTGCATTTGAGACGAAATCTCTGGAGCTTTGGTCCTTTGCCACCTTGGCTTTCCCTCGCTGGGCTGTGACGAGGTCATGGTGTTACTCCACACCCAGAATCTGTACTTATGCATCATACACAACAGCCAAACCTCAGGTCTGTAAGTTTCCCTTGATTTACACCTTGGGGAAAGCAGTGACAGTGAACTAGCCAAATGGATTGCTTGGTGCCACAAAAGTTGTCAGGGTCCAAGATGGGATAGGACTTATTTTACTCCTTGGGTCATTGTCCTCCAGCCAACAGTATTACTGTTGCTATTCACAGCATGGTAATCTGGCATTTGGGATACGGGCCCCGTTGTACAAAGTGATCTTCACCCCAAATTATTTACAGCATCAATAAATTGTATTTATTTATTGCAGAAAGGGCAGGTACCTGCAGGAATAGACATGGTTCTTGCGGACGCTCCTCCTGAAGAAGCCTTTGCAGCCGTCGCAGCTGGATGCCCCATAGTGTTTGCCGGTCGCCCGGTCCCCACAGATGGAGCAGAGGGAGCCGATGCCATTGGTGAGCAGGTTGGTGTTTGCTGATTCGGCTGCGATGGCCTCTGCAGGCAGAGAGCAGGGACCATTAGACCCATCTGTGAGGGAAACCACAATCAGTTGACAGCAAGCTGGTGTTTTTAAGTGAAGCACGCCCTGTCCCAGCCCCGCCCCCCTCACCCCCCACCCCCATGTGCACATGCAGTATGTGTTGCTAGTAAAGCCTCCAGATTGATGGTCATGCTCTTCGCAACCTCAGCTGAGTGAAACTCAGTTGCTTTGCTTCTGATATTGGTGTTTTCCTTTGCTTCAGTGAACAGAGAGATTTCAAGCTGCATAACCCAACAGGGTCATGAAAATTTAACAATTAGCACTACTTTTCTTGACAGATGCAGAGATACCTTACCTGGATGTGAAATATATGCTTTTGAGGGATGGGGAGCCACCTCCCCAGTTAATCACCTGGAGAACCTGGGTCAAAGCTGGTGGCCGCAGAAGACAATGGAAAGAACATCACGAACTTGAATAAGTAGAAAGCAGAGAAGAGACAGCAGAGGCAGGAAGGATGAACTACTTCATGCACATGACAGAGGTGTTGGAGACAAAAGGCTGCTCTTCAGAGCCCCTCTGAAGCTGCAAGACAGAGACAGCAGCTCACACAGGGGTCACTTTAGCTCTCCTAAGTCTGGTTCCTGCTCTGAATTGCCCTCTGAAAAGGCTCGTTGCTTTCCACTGAAAAGCAATAGAGGGGTTCAGGAAGATTGACTTTCTAATTTAGGGACCTAAAATTAGGTCATATGAATGCCCTCTGTCATGTCCTCTGTTTGCACCCACTCATTTGGGGCAGGAATAGCTCTGCCCCTGCCTGGCCCGTGTATACACTGCTGAAAACTCCCCTTTAAACTTCTCCCTTGGCCTTAACCACCAGACTTGCTGCCCTCTTAATCCTCCCAATTTGAGGCACAGCTTGGGGAAGAAAAAAAAAAGGGGGGGAGGGGGGAAGAAAAAAAAGGAGACACTTGAGAAGACACAGATGACAGTGTTTACATCTCACTGAGAGGAATAATGTTTGTGGAGTCTGTCCTGACCTGGGCACTCACTGCAGGACAGTTTTGTGAATTTATCACACCCCTGGGATCACATTCTTCGCTCCTGGGGAGCCGATCTCGTGCTACAATGACCTCAGCAAAGTCTCTGGGACAAGATACATCCTGCCTCACAGAAAGGACAATTGGTGATGAGAAAAGCTCAGCTGCTGTTGTATTGAGCAATGACAAATCTTAGAGAAAATTACTCAAAGAGGAGGAATTGGCATCTGAGCTGGACAGTCTAGAGAAAGTTTTTGAATGCATAATGCTTAAAAATAACTTTGGATAATCCACCCAGAGCATGTATATGTACAGAAAGAGAGGTGGCTATTTTTGTACGTGAATACACATCAAAAATTTATAGTGAAAATATTTGCTATGCAATGAAAATTGTACTCCAAAGCCAAAAAAAATTAAAAAGCCAATAAAGCTGTAGCTTTTTGAAAATTGGAAAGTTTTTCAGCTAAGGCTAAGACATTTTTAGCTAAGACTTCACAAATGCAAAGGTCAGACTTCCTTTCACCCTCTCAGAAAAAACTTTTTCATCAGTATTTCTTCTTCTAAGGTAAGAATGAATAAATAAGTAGGTTGTAGCAAGATGGGAGCAACATGACAAAAAAGAATGACAGCATCAAAATCATTCTTAGGTCATAATGACAGGAACTGAGATTTACCTGTTCCCAAAATCCATCTAAATGCTCCCAGCTCTGACATTTGTCAGTAAGTGGCACTTGGGTCCTTCGGGAACATTGTCTGCATCAGAGGTGCATAATGGTAATTTACATTGATTTTTAGTTTCTTTACATTTATTCTTCATTTTATTTTGCTTGTTAACTCAGTATTAAATGAGCTGTACTAGAATATTCCTTCGAGGGTAACTGTACTGCTAAACATTCGTGCATCTATTGCTCCATCTATTTTTTAGAAGGAACACATGACCATAAACAAACGCACTGAGTGTGCTGGATGCCATTTAAAAAAATTGCACAACAGAAATAAAGATAAGAAGGCAAATTTTCGCTCCACTCGTGCTTTCTCTACTGACTTCAGAGGAATTAAGCCGAGGTCATACAATTTGGGTCGCTAATGGACCGTTCATGCTTCAGCTGGGTCCAGATTGCAAAATGTTCCTGATGCTGGAAAGCATTTACTTGCCAGAGAAGACTTTTTTCCGTTATGTGAGTAGGACAAGTGAGGACTGCTTGCTGATCTAGGGAAGAAATTAATAATCTGGCCTTAAACAAAGTATTACTGGGGGAAGGACCATCAGCACTGACCACGTGAGGGCCCATGGAATTTTGCAAACCAAATTTTGCTCTCACTTCCACCCATGAAAAGACAGAGAAGCCCATGGACTGCAGTTAAGTTGGGTGGCTCTGTGTTAGGGCAGATACAGAGCTAAAAGTTCAGTCCCTGTTATGTAGCCACATGTACTTTTCAGCTTGGTTGAACATGAACAGAAATTAAAAAAAAAAAAAAAGAAAACGAACCCCTAAGCCAGTATGGACATGTTAATTATGGTGATAAATTTTAATTACAAAATCCTGTCACCAACTAACAATGAGTTCCAAATGAGAATTATCTCAGAGAAGAGCAAAGGCACCACTGATACTGTGCGCATCAGGAGAGTGTTTTAATGTGGCTTTCAAACCTACCCAGTATTTGGGGAATGTCTGGGATTTCCCTGGACTGGTCACTGCTAGGAAAGAGAGAGGAAAGCCAGGATCCCTGCCAGCACAGTCGCCTGTCTGTGAAATCCACTGAAAACTGTGGACCGTTTACTTCAGCCCTGCCTGACACAAAGTGATAACCTGCTCGGATCTTCATATGACATGTTGTGCCTCACTAGAGAGATTGCTACCTAGAGCTCGTCACCACAGTGAGATGGGCTTTGGGGCTGCTAGGATGGATCTGGTCAGAGTCCAACTGGCTCACAACAACTGAAACAAGCTCACAATTGTCCTCACTACCCTGGAAAGAGATGCTCAGAGATGTGTACTGGTTACACATGCTCATCACTGTGGTATAACAGAACAGTTCCTAAGCCATGCCACAGTGCCTCTGAAATGTTGTCTGGAGAGAGGCAACTGATGATGCTCTCCAAGAAGAGACCATAGCTCATCTTGACCTTGTGTGGGTCCCAGGCTGAGCTGAAGACCTATGATTGTGACCAGACTCCTCACTAGGACTGTCCCAGACCCTGACTGGCAGAAAAATCTGGTTTCAGCCATCTTTTGCAAGTTATCTATAAGCAGCGTGCAGATTGGGAACTACAGCCTACCTAATGTTGATGAGAGTATCCCAGTGGCTTCAGCAGCTTTGAGTCCAACCATGCTCGCAACTGAAATGCATATAAATTTCTGTTACCTACTGTCTCTGTATGCAAGTCATTACCTAACCAGAGATGAAATGAAGATGCCAGGTTTTACAGTGATAAGAAATGGCAGTGAGGATGGTCCTAGTGAGAAAACTGCTGGAGAATGGTATCTGGCTTCCACCCAGATCTGGAGCTCTGCACAATACCTGACCACTGGAGACCTCTTTGCTGCTTTTCCTTTCAGTTATGTTACTGGCTACATCTCTTCTAGGTGCACATTGTATAGGAGAATTGGCTTACAATACTTTCCAGAATGTCTTTTACTTTTATGTACCCAGAAATCCAAGCCAGTCTTGGTGCACACAATTTGCAGCTAACAAATCCCCAAATTACATGTGCTGGGCTAGAATGTAAAGAGATCATATACGTGGGTTTAGGGCATGCACACACAAACTGGGTGGCCAAAGCCAGCATTGCGAAACCTGTGCATACAAGTGTAGGGCTGGATGGGGGCTAGCACTGAAGCGCTGGCCATGTGCAGGTCAGCTGCTTTCTACATCAGCTTTTAACAAATAGAGGGGGAGTTTTTGACATGAAAAACATAGCTTTGACTTAGTGTTCCCAAATCCTACAGTAATAATGACGAAGAGGCCAGCCAGAAAGGCCAGAGCTCCTTGCAAGCAAGCGTGCTGCTTGAAGCATGGTCAGGCACTGTCAAAATATCTTTGCTGGTTTTTCATGGTCTGAATTGGGTCAGACTGCAGCCGGGCTGGGAAAGGTGTTTCACCAACCTTGTGCCAAAGTCCCAGGGATCAGCATGGTATTTGAGTGCTGAGACAGGAAAGCAAGCACCACTGTGGCAGAAAGTGTTCACTGACACTCGACTAAAGAATTAGTGAAACATTTCAATAATGCTTCGTATTTTAAGCAAAATGACAACTCTGACAGGAGTGTGAGGAAATGAGTATTAGCAGCACATAAAAACCAAGTGAGAATATGGCTTGTAATGCCAGCCAAGGTAAAGGAAACAAGTTAGTACAGAATGAGAAAATTTCTTCAGTTACAATACATATTTTATAAAGGAATGACAGGATCAACCTTGATTTCTGTTCATTTCCTTTTGCCATTCTTTCTAGTTAAAAGAGACAATTTTTTACACTGCTCCTCCACTCCCGTAACAGATTCTATTCTTTGTTTTGTATTAGTCTCAAAATATTTGGCAAATTACGGGCTACTTAAAGGTGGAAAATCCAGAATATATATCTAGGCAAATCTGAAAAAGTAGCAGCTTCCTGAAGCAGAAAGCTTAGCACTGGAAGTGCTCCTTGTCATTAATCAACCCAAAGTTTTGACGAAATAATATTCCAAAGAAGGAAAGAGTTGGTTTCAAGAAAGCAGGACCCTATTTGAAAATAATCTAATTTTAACTTTTAAAATTGTTCAGAATGTAAGAAACGGTCATAAGTCGGTAAAATAAATATTGTATCCCTTCTGGTTTGTCTTTATAGAGGGCAAAACTGCCGTTAGATTTAGTAGAGGAAATAATACAGATGAATCTTGCATAATGGGAAAGATATGGCTTAAAACAATCCAGTGTATTTTTAAAAATACCTAAAATGAGATTATTTCTTGACTCTAACAATTGTGAAAATATTTCTGAAACTACGGAGTATCTGTGTGAACTGTTATTTTGAGTTACCTATAGGAACTGAACTCAGCTGGTTAGCAATATATTTCCATGCATGGACATTTCAGGTCTCTTTTGAAGTCATTTTTACAAACTGTAGAAGAGGACACTTACCCAAGACAAACAAGCTAATTTCAAAACAGCTAGTTCCTGAGAGAACTGGTTACTCATTAACAGCTAGACAAATAATACAATACTGATCTAGACAAACTTCAGAAAAAACTCAGCCTGTCAGTTCCACTGCATGAAACAGAGAGCCCCAAACAGGTTTTGGTAGTTAATTTGCAAAATTATACTGAATTTTGCAGAATTTTGTACCACTCCAAAAAGTAAAAAATATCTTGTAGTTCAGAAGCAAGTGACAAAGAGAAACATCTGTGTTAAATAACATTTCTGGAGTAGGATGATAGATAGAAACCTTTCTGCAAGAATAATAAATAAGATCGAGTCTACCTGGAGCTGGCAAAAAAATGAAAATCCTTTATATGGGGACAGACAGAACTTTTATTGAAGTGAATTTTAAATTCAAATTTCTTTTGGCCTTTTAACTTTACTTGTCTGCTGACTTCCCTCCATGTCCCACAATAAGAAGTCTAATGATTTTATATTGTAGACAACAGCCCTACTGAAACTCTGATTTCTTTTGATGAGACAGCTAATGAGCAAACGTGACACCCTGAAAATCCCATCTTAATTTCACTAAGCTTTGTAACAAATGAAATGGAAAGCTGCCGAAACTCTCCGAAGGCATTGCTAACACTGGCGTCTCATTTGGTTACAGAATTACTTTCACACTATATGACTAAAATGTCCTTTATTTTTCACACAGCGAACAGCTAATTTCACAGCATAGTGTTCGCTTTAGGTCAGAGTACTTTTGATTACTCCAGATCCAAATATCACACAATGCACTTTATTTCTGTGAACAAAGCGGAAGTCTGCACATAAACACTCGCGCCTCACAGCCAAGTTCTTCGTGTGCTGTAAAGGGTTTTAGACCATCTTAGCCAGAAAAAATTAGAAGGCAAGTAATGATTTGGATGTTGCTTCTCAATAAAAGTACCTAGGAACAAGTTAAATTGGACACGTGGTGTGTTGTCTGAGTACCAGACAAATGCCATTTGAGACAGCATTTTTTTCCAAGGATTAAATATGTACTTAAGTCATGTATGGGAAAGAACCACACATTTTAAGGAAGAAATATTGGTAATAGCTCCTCTCTCAAGTCATACAGGAGGACAAACCTATGGTGTGCCATGAAGAGCTCTACCAATATTTGCAATAGCTGGTGGGCTCTTCAGGACACAACATTCAGCCCACCAAGCAAAAGAGTAACTCGGAATAGGACCAGCAAGTGAAGGGGTCTCGTTTCAGCCCAAACATCACTGCAGATGCAACTCAAGTTTACAGGTCAGCTGCTTAAATATTACCCCTTCCACCCTTTGCCCCACATCTCCCACCTGCCTTTCCTAGGTGTTCATCTTTATAACAAAGGTAGTGGAGATTATTCAAGAGGAAGCGAACAGAAATCTCACCAGTGTTATTTGGGAGCACCCGAAGATTGTCAAATTCCAGCATGGTATAAGAGGAGTCCAAGGAGTCAACGTAATCTGGCATATCCATGTCCATGATGGACTGACAAAGCTTCATTATTACTTGTCAACAGCAAGGGAATCAGCAAAAAACAGACCTGCTGTCAATCACGGCCAAGGTTTCCTCTGCAAAGAGAGACACTCCAGCCCTTCCGATGACAAATCATTACCCAGCTCTGCCCGCAGTCCCCTCCCCGTGCCAAGAGAGAAGGGATGGAGCCGTTCTCTCTCACGCACGCAGTCCCCTCCCTTCCCAGGGTGCATCTGTGCTCTCTCGGTCCTGATAATATGATGTAGATAAGGCCTAGACTCAAACGACTTGGATTGCATCTTCGGGTCAATATAGCCTGGTTTATGGCTGTTCCTGCGCAAACATTTTGAAAAGAGCTGTGGAGAGGTGTTCACACACATGTGCCGCTCTTCCAGGGCAAAGTGGTGGTCACATCAAGTAACATCTGTGCCGATGCCACCTTGCTCGGCTACTAGCCCTTGGGAAAAAAAACAAATGATGCTACCTGAAGCTGGGGAAGACAAAGAGTCAGTCTCAACACTGGCTGAAGACTGTCAAGATAGGTTGGCATAGAGAACCTGAGGCATTGCCATGAGACACCAACAGTGCTGCACACCAGATCACACGTAGAGTTACTACTGGGAGGGAAAAATGAGGTTTCATTACAGCCATTTGCATGGTTTCATCCTGCCCCACAGGCAGATGTGACCTGACATCTCCCAGCCACCACCCACCATCCCTGTCACCTGTGTCATCCCCCTCCTGACTCCAGACAGCCCCAATGTCCCAGAGCTCCCATAGAGAAAGAGCTTGGTTGTGGCTGCGAGTTTTTAGAGCAGAAGTTTTTGAGGGATAGCAAATGATGAACATGAAAAAGGCTGGAAGGATGCTGGCAGACTCCCTTGCGGATGTGTGGTGTTGCATTTCATGCTAACCCATGCCTGGCTTTTCTGGGAAAGGCCTGTATTACGGAAATATAATTCCAGTTTTTCCCCACAGGACTGCGTAGGTATTTTTCCAATTTACTGAAGTTTTCACAGAAGTTCTTTCCTTCTTAAGACTCATGAGCTGTACTGCAAAAGATTGGAAATAAAACACAGCCATGCAAAGCAATACAGCTTGACGTGCTCAGTTTGTTCCTGGTTTCCTCTACCAGACGCCTTCCCTGACATTACAGTTCCCTGGTCAGTGATGTTTTATGTCAGATGGCCTTTTCTGTCCCTGAGCTGTTCTGCGAGATCTACTTCAACATCTTGTTGAATCTGGAGGAAAAGAAGGGTCTTGAGAAATAGGGAGATGGGTTGCCAGAAAAGGAGCCTTGGCCAAAACAAGAGGATTGCCAGACTGCCTGAACTCTCGCTGAACCAAGGAACAGGGTGGCCCCGTGTATCCTAGCAAACTCCAAATAGCAAGAAATACGCCAAAACGGAGTTTTGAAATGTCTTAGATATACTTATTATGATTTCAACCCCCTTTTACTTATCTTTTTTTAATACATTTTTCTGTGTCCTGGGAACTTATAGTGGACATTGCAATGGGTTAACTCTAGATAGGCTTTTCCCCTATAAAGATTGGGTGCAGGAACACTTAGCTTTATTTTCTTATCACTTCTGGGGCATAAAATAATTTCATGTGCCATACATTTTTTTTTCCTTCTTTCCTTTTTTAAGAACATGTTGCAACTAGTGGAGCACAAATGACTCCTTGGTTAGATAAGACATTATGTTTTTATCCTTGGACTATGCTCCCAGGCTTTCAGTAATGCCAGCATCAGCTAAGTTAGCATCTGATTAGTCGTTCTTGCCTCTTACTCAATGTCAGTCGTGATTATGCCTATTAACCTGGCACATTTTTTTTAACTGAGCTATGGGCACAATCCTGCCTGATTCTCAGCACTCTGCTACTATGGCAGCTAAGAGTTCACAGGTTTCTACAGTTCCAGGGGGAGTTTGTATGGGTTTCTCACTGTTAATACAGTCATATCGGTGTTCACCATGCTTTGGGGCAATTGTAGCCCAGAGAGAAGACATTTGGGCTTCTGCCTTGATATCGACAGGCATTGGCTTTAGAGATCCCTCAATATTCTCCGTTTCTCAGTCCAGAGTGAGGGTTAAGGCTTATTTCATAAGAAAGCTAGGTGGTCAGGGTGTGCTTGGACATTTTTTTCCTCCTGGGAATGAGAAAAGGGTATCAGGAATGAGAAAAGGTTATAGAGAAAGTTTTGTAGTTCAGAACTAGATTTCAGCATAACACCCATATTGATAATCATGACTGACTTGTCATGGAAAGTGATGTTGGAGTGATGCTACACGGCATTTCTAGCTATTGCAAATAGATGTCAGCACCCTGTTCCAAACCACTTCAGCACAAAAGCAGCCCTGAAGAGTACCAAAACTTTCTTGAGGGCTGAACAGTTCCTTCTTTTTCCTCTCCCTGCTTTCTTACATCACTTTCTGAATAACAGCTGCAATTCAACTGTGATTTATTCAAGGCTGGGACTGAGTTTTATTAACATCAGGAGAAACAGCTCACTTTGAGGTGCTCTCATGCGTACTCAGCATTGTTCATAATCTCAGTGAAGTGGACACCTATCCCAGCTGAGAACCAGAAAATCTCTAGCTGGTTTCTTCATTATCTTATGGTGATGTAACCTGACAGAGCAGACCAGTTGGTGCCTAGGGAAAGATGTCTCTCCAGTTGACCTCAAGCAAGAGTTAGACATTCAAACCTGCACTTGGAAAGTTACCTTTGATGTGGGAAACAGGCTGGTGACAGGTGCGAGAGCATCAGCCTTGGTCAGTCTCTGGTGGAAACACATAATGAGCACACAAGAGGCACTTTGGAGACAAGAGAAATCTCAAATAATTCACAGAGTGGGGCAACAGTAAGGAAAGATTTGAAGGTTGGGATTTGTGGGGTTGATCAACAGGTCTCTGCTGAGACACTCTTCCCAGGAGTGGAGCTCCCCATGTGGCACAGACATGGCAGCTCTTGAGGAGCTACTTCAGCTACATCTGCATGTGTGCAGGTGCTTTGGCCCTCTCTGCAATGTGCCAGTACTGAGAAGATCAGACTGGGTCACACAAGGGCTATTACATTGAATATGCGAGGCTCGGAGAGAAAGTTCTGGCTTCTGGAGTGAGAAAGGACCTGGTGGGATCCGAGTCAGGCTCTGATCTTTCTCCACCACTCATTTCTAACCTTCTTTCAGTGCAGAAAATAGATGGGGCTGCTCAGGTCCTTGCATAAGCCAAGTGCTGACCACAGGTAAAGGTAACTCCAATATGGTTCGGAGATATTAACCCCATTAGGTAGACCTGTGATTTTGAAGACCTTTCACCAGAATGGATCAGGAAAGCCAAAAACCATCTGCCTGTCCCACATTGCTCCCATATAAGAAACCGCACCGGGAACAGCAGCAAATATTAGCCCCTTGGGGTTGCTAAGTCCACACGCAAGTCTTAGCAAGCAGCCTTACGAGGGGGGAAGAGCTTCTATGTAAGAGCACTCCCTCTGGGCTGCAGAACTGATGCTTGCGCAGGTGAGTTGACCACAAAACATTGCGTACAGAGATAACCACATTTGTTGCAGAACAGCTTGCAGGTTTTCCAGCGAGGGGACAGGACTGGGGGCGTCTCTCCTTTCCTTAGGTTCTCGGGCATTGACTCACCTGCACAGGCGTCTTAGGTTCATGGATAACCAAAGGCAAAAACAGACAGTATAAAACAATCTTCCCAGGTCACAATTTGATGTCAATCCTCCTCCACAGGGACATAAGCCTCTTCTTAATACATTTTCCATTTATTCCTTTTTTGACTTAGTGAAGCTGGATATAGCTGGAGGGTGCAGGGGAAGGGGGAGAAGGGAGGGAAAAAAAACAAAGTTATGTTTAATAAAGATAGTGTGAATGTTCAAAGGTAATGCTCTGGGCATGCATCACTGTGGTACCGCAGAGAGGACAGAGGGCAGGCTCTGACAAACACATGGTCCCAATAAGACAGCGTGCTTATGCCTAGAAATAAAATTCAGGTGCTTTTGGGAATGTTTGTTAGACAAGATGAAGTGCAGGAAAGATAAGCACTCTGATTAATTAAGAGAGAACACAGAGTGCCACAAACAAGACATCAGAAACAACATTTCTTTGGTGAGGTAAGTAGTGGAAGAAGATGCTTGCAAGCTGTGGCAGCTGCACATCGATCTCTGGAAGCTGTTTTTTAAAGGAAAGTAACTCTATGCTGCATATGGGGAGAGGTCTCCAGGACACTAAAACCTAACAAAAGACTTGTTGCTACGCAAAATGATAAGGCAGACTTAAGCCACTAGCTGTATTTTTGGCACAGAAGTTCTTTTCTTTTGTTCTTAGAAGCACATTTAAAAGCCATACCACTGTTTTGAAAATTTTCTCTATCTGAAATGCAGCAGTAATTATACTCTTTCCTGAACTTGCAGGGAATAGTGAGCATAAACCCACCAACATTCAGGTGGTTCTCAGGTACCAGAAGCAATAGTAGCCATAGAACTACCTACTTGGAGAGGGGGTGTCTGAATAAAAACAACATCTGAAAGACGGAAGCCAGTAAGGCCTTTTTTCTGGGTAATGTATAATTAGAAACAGTATGCTTCTGAGATTATAAGCAGTGTGAAATCATATCACTAGCATATAATGACAGTGGCAGACATGACAAATTTATCTAGACCAGATGTCTACTAAATCAGTTCCCTCCTTTCATGGGTACAGTTTCTTATGGTATATATCACTGAATGACATTTGTGATATAGTAAGCAGCAAAATGTCTCTTTACATTTTCAAGTATTTCATATTACAACGGATAGTACATTTCCACAGTGCTGTGACTTTCACAGTATACTGAGGAGATACTTGTTCTTCCAGCTGTTATCTTCTAAAAATATTTTGTCTGTGTAGTGATTATTCATAAAATAAAAATAGTTTAAGAAATTGCTTGAGTAGCGTCTTTGTATTTTTTCAAAAAGCATCAGGCCAATTAATTTATTGTGTTTTAAACTCACTGTATGTTTGAAAAGCAGGACAGTTACACAGGTACCTGTTAGGAGTGTCAATGTCATGGCAGCCTAAGCTGAAGGTCACAGGACTGATCATGGAGGATGCTGATGAGGTTTAAGGCTGACATTCAGCATCCTGTGGTGGTGGGCAATGGCCATATGGACCATCATCAGATCCAGCCTTATCCACTCTCTGAATAGGTGGAAACCGAACAGAGGCAAATTACTTCATCAGTGACATAGAAGCTGAACAATGTATTTCTTCCAGTGCTGTGAAAGAGGTGTGTGGACAAGGACGGAGAAGTGACATCTAACTCCAGTCTTACCCCCTGCTCACTTCTCTACAGGCTCCAAAAGGCCCCTCCCATCTCCAGCTAATACCATTCCCATTAAAGCTAATGTCAACTGACCAAGAAACAATATATCCCCCTCCCCTAAAAAGAGTTAGTCAAACCCCTCAACACGTCTTTGGTTTGGCTTGGTGGCAGTTTTGCATTAGCGCCCATTTCATCCCCTGCTGGCAACCCATCCTTCAGTACCTGTGCCTCAAAGATCTCCAGGTATGACAGAGATCCTTTAGAGTTTAAACCCACCAAATCTGGGGTTGTTTAGAGATACACCTAATTTCTGGAGTAGTCATGAGTCACACCCTGAGGTGGTGAACAAAATCTGAGTAAGGACATAGGCTTTTCTCTGCAATGACTTGACAGCATCTCCAGCAGGGATGACATTAACCATACAGCCTTCTTCAAGCCCCTATGATGGACTTGACATGATAGACAATGACATGATGAACATGGGATAACATCACTTGTCATACACAAGAATGGAAAGGAGAAAAGCAAAAGATCAGGACTTTCACTTCCTTTGTCTCAAGACAAACTTATTTTGCCTTACTGCTGTCAAACAAATTCATTTAACATTTACTTATTTTGCTTTTAAATCAAGTAGAATCGATCTTCCATAACAACCCATTGGGGAAAATAAAAAGTTAAGCAAGCTCCAAACACTATGCTGAAAAATTTCTTTAGGATGATTTTTAAAAAACCCAACAATTCAGAAAACCTACCAAAAAACTTTTTCCACCATGTTTGAATGATAGATTCTGATCTTTACAAATTGTCAAGCACAGATCACACAAAGACGCTACTGCCAGCAATGACTTCAGGTTGATTAATTCATGAAATTCCCAGTTCTTTCACTGATGTACTGACTGTTCAGCGCAGATGAAACCTGAATTGGATTTGAGGAATAAATCTAAGATGCTTTACATTCTTATGATGACCAAAGGTTAACCTGATGGCTTGTTCTTGCTGAGTTCATAGGACTTTCATTCTTGGCTACCGTGCGTTTGGCCAAGGCCAGAATTTCAGAAGACCTGAGTGCTCATTTAGGTTTCTAAAAGTGAAACAGCCTGAATTTCAGATCTGTTGAGAAACGGGAGCTCCCACGGGGAGTAACAACTGGATTTGCAAAGATATCTTCATGTAGCTACAGGCCACTGGTGTTTTAGAAATAAATCCTCTTTTTTGGGCACCCGAGTAAAACCTCATTTCCGAGTCTACATGCAGTCTCCTGGAGTCTGACGTCCTTTCCAAACCTGTCCCTTTCTGGCAAAAACTTCAGAGCAAACCCCTGATGCCTACATGCACCAGTCTGAATTTCTCTTTGTTTCCCATAAGCAGGAGCAAGTTCTCAGAAAGAGGAAATGCTTGAAATATTTTTGAAATGGCGTATTTTTCCTCACATCAAAAAATACCTTTATCAGTGGGTATTCCTTGGGGATATTTCAGAGGATTTGCTATTTCTTTTCCTTTCTTGAAAGAGGTCAGCTGATCAAGACTTAAAATAATTATGAAAAAAAGGGAACAAACTTCATTAAATATTTTTTGGGGAAAAGAATGTTGGTTTCAAAATGATTCCTCCTTGGTAAATGAACTTTGAAAGTCACAGAAGAGAAGGAAATTAAAATGTTTAGTAACAAACAAAATGAAAAGTACTGAAAGGAGAGAAATAAAACATTTTGGTTCTCATTTTTTTTGCAAACAGCAGTCAGGATACCAACTTCTGACTTAAATTTGAGACCCTCGGCAGCTTGCTTTCTGCTCAGTGCATGTGGCTGTGATTTCAAAAGTTGTAATCAGCTTTACATTCTATAACTAAGAGAAAAGTGACATCCAAGCTAGCAAAACTGACAAATTTTGGGGAACAACACATTTTTTCTGAAAAGTTAAGAGTTTCAGAAAAGATCTTATCTGACACCTTCAACTCATGAAAGCATTAACATGTTTGTGAAACTCCAGCTCACTCACTAAAATTAAAATGTAACTTTTTAAAATGACCTTATTTTAGTGTCTCACAGGTGAGACTTTTTGCAACCTTTCAATCTCTGGCAGGAAAATGCTCTGTTTCCCCTGATTTCCTACAAAGATGACATCTACTGCTTTTCCATGTGAGTCTTTCCTACACTGGGCTTACTTCAGAAAATCCAGACTCAAACAATCACAAGAGTTTAGGCCAAGCTCTTCTCTGTCTTAGACCAATCCAGCCAAAATGCCTTCAAACTGTCAGCGTATTAAATACTGAATAGAAAGTGGAAAACATTCATTGAAGCATGCTATCCGGAGAACCAAAATATATGAAGAAAAACAAAGCAGAAGTACCCAACCTTCCAGTCTTTCCCTCATTCACTCACTTCATTGCCCTTGGGATGAGGTGTTCCCCACACACTAGTCCAGATTTATGCCAGTCAGAGAAATACACGGTTGCAGCAGACCGTCTGGTCCAGATCACTGAGCAACTCAGTTCTCCTAATTTTCGCCATCCCGGACTAAGGCTTCATATCTCGATTGGAAATCTCAGTATCTCTGCAGCCACTAAAGAAAAATTGGCATATCATAGAATCACAGAATATTTTAGTTTGGAAAAGACCTTTAAGATCATCAAGTCTGACCATAAATCTAATACTGCCAAGTCCACCACTAAACAACGTCCCTAAGTGCCACATCTCTATGTCTTTTAAATACCTCCAAGGACAGTGCCTCAACCACTTCCCTGGGCAGCCTGTTCCATTGCTTGATAACCCTTTCAGAGAATAAATTTTTTCTAATATCCAATCTAAACCTCCCCTGGTGCAACTTGAGGCCATTCCCTCTCATCCTATGTCCAGAGGGTGATTTATCATAGACTAAGACAGGTCTCCAAGAGACCAGAGATGAATCGTGTAGCGACAACAGACTCTCTAAACAGCGTGCATGGGGAGTGCAGGTGACTTACACTCAACCTGCAATTTTTTTGGAAGGTGAAGTCATGTAAGATGAATTCTCCCTTGCCAACAGAGAAAATGACATAGAGCCATCAAGAATTATGCTGGATTCCTCAGCTATGGGTGACATCAACCTCTGACTAAAGCAAATACCCCAGCCTGAACCAGGGCTGGCAGCCAGAGAGGAGAGACAATCCAGGGAGAGGGGAGCAGCATTACCTCACCAGCTGCTGCTTGGAGTAGGCAGAGGACTCATCTGGAGCACTCTGCTGCCTGGAGGTGAGTTTTACAGCTTTTCTTGCTGAAAACAACATGCCATGAGTCAGGAGTAACCAACCTTGAAAAGAATATTTGCTCTGACTCCCATCTCCCCTGCGAACGACATTCCTGTCTCTTTGAGCTTTTTTGGTTGCAGTGTTGACACTTTTTCAGATCTGCCATGAGCTCAGCTGAAGAGAAAACAGAAATGCTATTCAAGACCCAGATCCAAAGTGGGAGCTTAGGAGTGCAAATTCTCACTTTGCACCAAAAGCATGATGAGTGTTTTATGTTGCTGTTGTTCTTCCTATTCTAGGGAATGTCTTTATTGTTTTATAAGACATTTTCTATCATATACAGCATCCTTTTTAAGGTATTCTTCTATCAAAGTCATGCTCATACATCTTAAAATGTAATCTCCCCCATTCCCAAAAATTAACCCAGGACTTGTATTTTGGCTTGTATCTTACAAATTCTTAGTTCTGGGTCTAAAAGCATTTACCTTTTTCCTTGGTTTTCTTTTGTATTTTAAGACTTCTGTGGCAGAATCTAGATCCAGCTTCACCACTATGAAGATTCAAATTTCACCAAAAATCCACCTTTTCCAGTTGTAAGCTTTTCGTAGGCCATTCTTCTCTGTATCGTCACACTATATTTTTGTTACATGAAATAAACCAACAGATTTTGGCTCAGTTCCAAAGAAGCGTCAAGAATGAATTGACTGTTGGCTGTGATCATATGAATCATCATCTGTGTTACAGTAAGCAGAGAAGCTGAAAGCCAGGTTCTTACCAGGGAAATTGTGCAGCATTTTGTTGGGTGGCTTTGGTTTCTGTTCTTGTCCCCTAGATTTTCTAGCTTTGCCATTCTTCAGATAAATTAATAGTTCAGAACAAATATAGAGTTCCTCCAAATTATTCCCTTCAATGTTGTCTTCTAAGTAAACCAAGTGCAAATATAAAAAGCTCGGAAATGACAGAAGACATACCATTTCAAAAAAAAACACAGGTCAAATCCACTTTAGCTGTAATAATCCATTACATATTTGCACATCTGATCTTGCAGCTCTTGCACACACACAAAGATCTTGTTGGAGCTCTGCGTCAGGGTAAGAAGGAAAGATCTTCAGCCCACATATGTTGAGTGCTCTGGAGAAAAACCTTTCATTTATGCAGGAGACTGGGAAGCTGAAACAGGCACAAACCTAAAGAAATATTGATTTTTTTTTTTTAAATGATGGATTATCTGAAATGGTTATTTTGAGGCTTTGGGGACAATATCTGTGAGTCTTAATGGATAACACTAAATGCTTAAGTTAAAAAGAAAAATGAAAAAATCAAGCGGAAAAGATACTTTAGTCCAGAGAGCTGAGACATAGGAGTAGCCCCCATTTTATCTGTTTTTAAAACAGGATTTGAGAAAACCCAGTAGTTCCTAGGAATCACTACCTCTCTCTGCTCTGCAGCTACACATCCAGAAGTAGACACTATAAACCACCCGTCTCAGCTAGACACTGAATGTAGAAAATAAGTATTGTCAGCAAATACTTAACCAAGCACTGTCATTCAGTAGCTTATCCTGTGGTTCTTTCACAAACCAAAGCTCTGAGTATCATTAATGGCACTCCAGCCTCTGTGAATGCAGGAAAGAAATGCTGGTATTGGTTGAGGTGCATACTCGTACACTTACAGTCTTTAGCACACTCCAGTGTACCTATCATCTCTGACAAACTATCAGTCCTACATCCCATGGGGACTTCTTTTTTCTCATCTCTAGTAGGCATATCTTTTAAAAATGTCCCAGTGACCAGGAAGAGATCTGATATAACATAGTAATTCAACAATGTGCATAAATCAAGAAGTGGTTGTTCATCAAAATCAATGAATACCACATCCATCTTACTCTACTTCTGGAGTTTCAGGATTACTGCATTCATCTACAGGTGGACGTATTCTGCCTTCCTCATCCAAAATAAGAAGCTATTTTAAAAGTATCTGGGACAAATTCAGACAGATTTTTCTTTCTAAAAGATTCTCCCACAAAAAAGTGGTAAGTAGACATATTGACGTGTTGAAAAGATGCTTTTGATTACTTTAAATTGGAGAAATTATTGTAAACATCAAGCTATATTTTCCCCATAATATCCATTTTTGAACACTTTAGTCTCTTCCGGACTGCCTTTCTCATAATTGCTGCTCTCAGACTAGTGGGTATAGTAAAATAAAGTGACTATTTACTGAGTGACAAATACACATATACACAACACTCCTAGTTTCACAGATGTTTTCAGGAAGCTATAACCCCTGATAAATCTTTGCAGACCACTGAGATGAATAATATTTGTGGATGCATTTTTGAGGCTACCAAGCTGGAGAGGTATTTCTGGCTGCAGGATTTACCACTCACATGGAAAAGTATGTTTTCCTTATATCCATCATATAGGCTATATTTTTCACATCTGTCTTTAATTAGACATACCAGCTTACAGCATCACGATTCTGCAATGTTTTGAGAATTGACTACCAGCTTATATGTATGTGTGCATGTGTGCACTATGTTTATGTATATTGGATATGATATATACAATGTCTAAATATATTGTGTTTAACATATATAACGTGTATATTATACATGCATCTAAACATATGCATGGGATATAAAAGCAATTTTTCACATCCTTGCTTTGCCTACTGGATTATCTGATGGCCCAGAGCAGAAGGGACAGGGAAGCTGCCCCTTGCTGTGTTCTGGGTTTGCCTTGTGGCTGCCAAATGCAGTGGCAAGCTGGCACATCTGTCGTCTTATTTTCTAACCTGCATCGATCCTGCCTCATGTTCTGTAAAATTTTGAAAAAGTGAAGGAAAAATTTAACAGAGGAAAGAGTAATGAAAGACAAACAGAAGGACTCTACCAGCTCTAATAATAATTACTCGCAGGACCCCATCCATAGGGAGAAGGAGTGGCAGCATCTGTGCCAACAGGACGATCTGTGGGGGCACAGCTAAAATGCAATACCAGATAACACACTCAGACTGCCAGTACTAGAATTATTTTCCCCCTGCCATGTGGAATAACCTCATCTCTGTCCTCCGGCTTGTTTGGGGGTTTTTTTCTTCAGATATTTTGGGGAGGAGCGAAGGGGGAAACCAGCCTTAAATCCTGGAGGAGCTCTCAAACCCAAGCTTCATTTCTGATTTTGGTTATGTTTAGAGCATAACATGGGTTTGTTATTCTGTGGTCCCTTGCTGAAATAGGTCAGTGTGGTGTCCCCCGTTCAAAGCTGCCTGCCAATTATACTTTGCTCCGGGCCAAAATTCTGCATATAAACACCTATGAAATATTAGCACAGGGAAAAGGCTCTTTATTGCTCTGATTTATATTCCAGCAGCACTTCAGGGATGGATGCTTCTAGACCAGGTGCTGTTCAGCAATGCAGTAAGAAAGACTCTCTGCTTATAATAAATGAAGTAGACAAGAGGTAGGAAAGAAAACCAAAGAGAGAAAACAGCGGCTAGATCTGCTCAGTCCCAGATGCACATCTTTCCCACTGGATCATGACGCTGCATTGTGAGAGGCACCTGGATCCAGCTCTCCCAGTGTGGGAGAGAGTTTAATCATGTATCTAGCTGTCCTGATTTGAAGAGGCACTGATCCACAGTACTGACTCCTTTATGCAAAAGAAGAGAGACCATGGCAATTGCTGAAAATTATTTAGCAAAGTCTTATGAGCCAAGAGACTGTCCATGAACCTAAAGTGAAACACCATCACCACGGACTGAAATCAGTCCATCTGGGACAGAATTTCACTGATACGTGGAGAAGGTACATATAAAAGAAGATCACTATCACTCTAGGACTCTGTTTTCCCAAGTTTGTCAAACAGATCATCTCATCTTTCTCCAGGACATCTCTAGCACCATTGCTTGCTTCCAGTTAGGACTTTCTAACTTACATTGACCACCATGAATAACCAGCCTGACAGCAGAAAGCAATTTATACTCCATAGTTGCAATATTCTGTTTATGTACATAGCTTTTTGGCCCATTTTTCTGATTAGAAGAATATGCAACACTAATTATGTTCTTTTCTTTTTCTCCAGGAGAGTTGGTATAAACACATCTAAGAGACATATTTCCTTAGGAAATAGCCTGCTTTAATACATTTTATTGCTGTGGAAATATTTGTATTTTAATCTGTAAAGTAGAGTTTAGGCAAAAAGATGATAATATTATTGCTTAAGCACCTCATGCCAAGTAAAGGTTTCATTGTACTCAAAATTAAAGAAAGAGTGCAATTCATTTTTTCTGTCATATTAAAGGAGGCCACATACATTTCTTCACCAAATGCAGTTATTCCAGTTGTATACTGGCATAACTGATAAATGAGTTTAGTTCAAGATATTAAGAAACCAACCAACACTTGCTGCATGCACAGTAGATGACACTGATATGCATTGCTAAACACCACACTTCTGCTCAAATATATTTGATCTTTTTACAGAAATTTAGTCTAATCCCTGCTTGAAAAATAAATCCCAGACAAAAACAACAATGCTAAGGGGCTTTCAGAGAAAAAAATGCTTACTCAGCCAAGACCACAAGTTGGTTAAATTAAATAATGAAGTCCACACCTTCAAAAGTTATTTTTATGTCCATGTTCTGCTGGCAATCAGATTCCTATACACCTTGATAATCTGTAGACAATGAGATTCAGGCTGCTGGCTAGTTTTCCACCAACAAGAAATTACCAGAAGTGGGGGAAAATCCATTCTTTTAACTAAACATCTGTAAATCTATGCCAGCTCTACCAAAACCAGCTCACCTAAAGCAGGGTTATTCTGCATTTACCATAGTGTTGAACAGAATCCAACACAATTAAATCCATCCAGAGAAGAAAGAACTCATCCTCGTAATAAGGCGTGAGGGCAGGCACAAAAGAGCATGCAAAGTGCAGCATTTACATGCCATTTGCTGGTAGTTTTCACTAGCAAAAGGAGACTCAGTGCCAGCCACGGATACCCTGAAGCACTGCTGAACATAGTAACCTTTCCCGGCACAAAGGGAGCCTTTACACCGCATTGCATAGCAGATACGAGTTTGGGCTGGCTGATTTAACAAAATCCGCCTCAAGCAACTCGATCAAACAGGAAAAGGTTGATCTGATGCTCAGACTTTCCTCTTACTCAAGATGGCAGCAGAGATATTATGAGTCACTTAGCAGAACTGGCTTCTGGCTTTGTTTCCTGCCCCTCTAATAAGTCTGTTCTCAGGTCACTGGAAACAGATTCGTTTTGGACCGGAACAAGGCAGAATCTAATAGAAAATAAAACAAGAGGGTCAGGAGATGTTTCCGGATGTTACTTACTGTGCCCTGTTGCTCCTGGCCATCTCCACTTCTTTCCATTAAGGAACACATGATGTCTGCACAGCCTCATTAGAGAAATGACTTGTCTCCAGGTTGCAATATCAGAGACAAACTGGAGGAGTATCCTGGAAAAGAAGAAATGGATGATGTGAAACAGATGTTTTCCTTTAATTGCTTATTGCAGATGCAGCCCAGTAACTAACCCACCTGCTGCCTTCCCATAGGGATAGTTACTCACCCCACAATCCCGGCCAGCTGAATCTATGTTTTCCATGCTTCATTGTACCCATCTCCGCTTTGCCCAACAGTACTCACTGAAGTGCATATTGTGCACAAGTGCAACACTTTTATGAGCAGCTACATCTTTATGCACCTCTGTGTACAGTTAGGAAGCTTTTTCTAGCTTTCTTCACGTCGTCATTCAAAAGTAAAGCCCCGCATACACCTCCTCCCCCAAAGTGTTGCACCTGGTGAACGTTTTGGGTTCATTCAGCTTTCAAAAAAAAAAAAAGAAAAGGTCTCTAACCATATGTGCATTATCAGTAAATAGAGGAATTTCTGGTGTGGTTACTTATACACACAGATTCATATGGCAAGTAGGGTTTTTCAGAGAACCTACAGATGTTAACTGAAATTAGTACTGGCATCAGAACAGTATATGTGAGAGCAGAGCTTCAGTGTCACAGCAGTAAATACGGCACAGATCATGACTGAAATCTCTGTTTCTTCTACGACCGCTTTCCCCATAAGAACTGACCAGAAAGACACAGTGCAAGTTTCTGAATATCCAGGTGGATTTTTAATTTTTTGATGTGTTGCTATCATTTTCCCCATACATTTCAAGACTTGCACTCAAAGATGCTGGCCAGTGAGGATAGAAGCACGCGGTAGAAAGTTCTGATTGTGCTTAACATGTAATTAACAGTTAAAACTAGCTAACTGAATCAAGAACCCAAGCTTCAAGGGATATCTCTGTGTCACTTACACCAAGACACTCCTGGAAGCAGAAGCAGCTCATGTCTCCAACACTCCAGTGGTGGCACTGGCTGTCCTCATCACTGCCAAAGAAATTTGGGTTTGGAGGAGTGGCTGGCAGGTGAGTGATGGGAGCTAAGAAGTGGTCATTGATGGAACTTGATAGGACTGGAAAAAGAACGTGACCTGAGGTACAGGCCTTGTTATGGTCTTCATTAACACAGCCTTCATTTTTTCTTCTTTTCAAGGGAGCTACTTATTTCTGTGCCTGAGGCAAAAGCCAGAGCCAGCTGGAGACTGTTTAGTCATATTTCACTAATGTTGATGTCTCTGGATTTAATATTACCTTTTCTGGAACCCTACTATGACTCTTTGGCTTGGCGAGGTGGCTCAGGTAGTTATCCTGAGCACAACAGTTTGTCAACCAACAGGCTGAAGATCTGTTTCAAATCTGAAACAGGAATCTGGTCATCCAGGACTAACAAACCTCCTCAAGCTCTTCCACTGATGCTCAGCAGCCCCTAGCTCTGGGGAACGCCTTCAAAAGCCTTTCAGTGAGCAGCTTAACTAATGCCTGCTGGAGAAACACACAAAAGCAAAATTAAGTCTTCAGAGAGAAAATCCAGTGGCTGGAAAGATGGGTGGCTGCTGCTGGGAACAGCGGAGAAGGAGCTGCAGAGAGCAGGGGCGTGCTTTGAGCCCTATTGATGGAGGTCACCATGGGCTTTGCTCAGCAGAAGCATCATCCAGATTCAGCCGGCTTGAATCCCACTGCTGTCCACATGCATCATGTTTCCCAGCGCCCCTGGGGGGATGTAAATACCTGATTCAAAGGACCCAAGCAATGGCCTAAGGATACGCTGGGAGAGAGCCCAGATAGAGCAAGTCTTCAAGAGCAGACAATAAAAAGATGAGACACATCACCACAGCCTTTGTTCACGCTGCCATGCCTTCGGACAGGCATCAAATCACGCGTTGAAATCCCTACCAAACCAGAAAGCCAGAGTGAAATTAAAAAACATCCCGTGCAAGACTGCTCAGGTAAGATTTTACCTGCACTGTTGCTCTTCGGCACTATCTAGGGATGGTATCAGCCTTGTGTTGCCTGCTGTTCCTCGTGTGCAGGATAATTTGGTACAGAAGGAGATCAGTGATGGACAGTGATACCAAGTGTGCCCTTATCAGTGTTATACAGACCACTAGTGTTATCAGAGCACTAGGACAGAAACCAAGCCTCTGTAAACTTGCAGTAACTTTAGCTTCACCTAACAGCATCCAGACTTCCCTCAAACTTGTTCAGCAGAAGAGCAAAGCCAAATTTAAAGTATCTTTTTTATTTCATTTCAAAAAGCTCAGCTCCAATTTGGTGCCCAGCTTACACACAGGTCTCGTGAGAAATGTTGGTGTGATATATATCACAAACTGAGATTTTTTTTATGCAAGTACCTCAAAATCTCTCTGTTATATCAGTGGCTGTTATTACACCCACTTACTCATGCAGGTAACTGCGGTCCCATTGCTTGCCAGTGGTGTGGAAAAGCCCTGGACGTAACCCAGCAGTTTTGATGTCTGCAGTAACTGTACTCTACCTTCTCTTTCATGAAGAAAAATGAGCTACAATACCTGAGATAAAAGAAATAAAACCAATATGAAAACCTCTCTATTGAAGTAGCCTTTCAGACTGCCCATTCTCTAAACAACCTTATCTTCATGTTTACTGAGTATTGGACAGAAATATAAATTATCCCAAATTTTATCAGAATAAATCAACTAAACAACAACAAAAAAATCCATTCTTAAAAGGACAGACATTCTTAATAGCCATCTGGAATACATTATTCCTTTCCAAGTAGCGTTGTTGATAACAAAGTGTTGTAACAATATCCTTTTCTAATGTGATTCTGCTGTGGATCCACCCATAATAAAACCAGCCAATGCCAAAGAATCCAGTTAACATGACAAGATCCCCAAAACCTGGATTATTTGTGTAATACTCTAATTTGACATTCTGATCTTCATGGCCTGATGAAATTTCTTATAATATTTTTAAAGGAGACCAAAAAATGAACAACATCTAATCTGGGGAAATGCTTCTGCTGAACTGTACACTTTCCAAATTCTTATAAATATTTAACCCCTCTAAGAAGAAAAGGAGATTGAAAATGAGAAGAAAACTTCCCTAAATTAACCATCTTTTTTATTGTCTTGAGTATTTGGTCAGCTCTGCACCTACATTGAAAGCTTACCTGAATACTACAGAAAAAGAGCAATCTACATTCGTGGATAAATGCCACTCAGAGCACAACACTTTTATGCCAACATACTCAGAAAGGTCTAATAATACTGAGGGCTCGAACTGAGGCAGCTGAAACAAAATTAACCAGCAGAAAGAACTGAACACTCACCATTTTTTAGCTCAAGCACATCAAAGAATGGCCTACCAGTTCCCTAAATAAAGGTATTTCTACCACATTAATGGTGGTCTGTGCTGGAAAGGTGTCTTTTTTCCTGAAAAACTTCTCCACTTCTGCCACCTTGCAGATATTTGTTTATACCCATGTCGCATTTCCCAGCACTGTTCCATCTCAGTCCTTAAAGAAGTGATCAGGGCTGAAGAGATGGGTGCAGTAAAATGAATTTACTTAGGAAATTAGCCTTAAAATGATAGAAGTTCCATGGACTGCGTTGTAGCCAGGTTTTCACCCTATTTTTCACTCTCCCTTTGCCCATGTTCCGATGCATAATCTGATCCTGCCTTACATACATAACCTCAGTTTATCTGGCTGTATACATTCCTGATTATGCAAAAATGGTTATCCTTAGTCAAAGCTTTTCAGAGCTTTTCAAAATGCTGAGTGATTGCAAAATTTAAAAAAAAAAAAAAATCATCGTAATGGATCCTGTTAGATGCTGGAGATTACCAGTTCCAGCTGTTCTATCAGCCAAACACTTCCAAGCAATTTAGCCCACAGCAGCAAATCTCAATGAAAAGCTGCTCAAAAAAAGGGAATGAGAAGAGTCAGAGCCATTTCAGAACTTCTTTGAAGTCTTAGTCTTCACCATCGGTCTGCTCTTCCCTGAGGTCCCTTTGCTGTGCTTCAGCCCAAATGCCATCCCTTGCAGAGAATTAAAGAGCCCTGGGTGAAACTTTGCATTGTTGTTTGCTCACGCTGAGAAATGAAGCCCGTGATTCACAAGAAGCCACAATACCAGCAAGAAAATTTTGTCCGTGTGGTTGCTGGCAACTGCTGGGACAAAATATGGCTTGAAGTCATAACAGGACCTGGGGGCCCCTCCCTCCACCCCTGCCACCCTCACTGAGAAGCAACTGTGAGACTTTCTTCTTGTTTGCTTTTTTCTCTCTGTTGCCTGATAATAACGGTCCTGCCAATCTGCGATTAGAAGCAAGAGAGCTGCAGCTTTGTGCTCTGACTGCCCAGAGTTATGGCAGTAATTCATCCAGCCAACATGCCAAGGAGTTGCCAACAACACCAAAAGTGAGTCTGTTATAAATGATTCTTCTTGGGGCATTTACTTCACTTGCTGATTGAGGAAAAGCAAAGAAAAATGACAAAGAGCCCCTCTCCTTTCCCTCAGACAACTGTGATTTATTATAGGCGAACCAAGGAGGATTCCAAAAACATTACTCCTATAAGGGAAGGTAACTCAATCTCCAGCAAAAATAAACAGCCATGTTTAAATAAACCTTTTGAGAATTGTTACTGCTCTTTTCCCCAGAAGCCAGGGGAGCATTTCTTTCCTTTAATATTGTGCTGCTGCGCAAGATGCTGCTAAGTGCCTGCTCTGAAGACCCAGGGATCTCCTCTGGTTTGGATGGCCTGGTAAGTCATCAAAGGACAAAAGGCAGAGAACAAAGGAAAAAACTAAAGCATTGTGAGCTGCAGCTGAAGTGCCTGACAGATGGTTTGCTACTTATGGGAACAGTTTTTCTACATGGGAGCAGAGGTTCACCCAGCTTGGTGCCCAGGCTCCTGCCCCAGCTAATGGTGGGGTAGGGAGGGTAGACGTGCAAGGTCTTTCGCCGATACACCCTCCCAGAGGCCAGTGGTCAGTGATTTAGGGACTTGCCACAACTCCTCCATGAGTAGTGAAGTCAATAAATCACAGCAACACTGAGGCCACGTACCCTGCTAGCATATGAGGACTTCACAGAAGTGAATGATGTCCCTTGTGGAAGCGTTAGGAGACAAAGCTCAAGCCAGTGAAATAGAAATGGTAGTACAAGTCTCATTTCACAGGTACAGAGGCCTTAAGCCCATTTTCAAAGTGCGCATGTACAGGCCCTACACAATAACCTTCCTGACTCACGAAGCTGGGCACCTTCTTTTATCTCTCCACTACCAAGAGACAAGCACCTCTTTCTACCCACAGGAGCATCATGTAATTTTCTGGGCTCTGGGCTTCTCTGGGTGACACCATGTAGGAAAAAAATCAAGCTTCATTAGTCCAGAAAAAAAAATTAGCAAAAGCACAACTGCAGAGTATCAACCAGGGAGAGGTAGCTGTCCTAATTTAGGCACCACTCCACAGACTCTGTGTTTTGTATTACTCCTTAGTCAAAATTCACAAAAGGAAAGGAAAAATCCACATTTTCTTTTATCTATGGAAGGACAGTACTTCAAGCATTGCTGCAGAGACACACCTCACAATAAATGCAGATGTTCAAGAGCAGTTAGGTCATGGGCATCCAGCCCAGTGAAGCTTACAGAGAAATGGCATCTACCTGTCAGTAAAGACTGCCCACTGCTATTTAGGTCATGCTTTTCCATCTTATCCTGCATGCGTAATCCCAACCTCTGACCTCATGAGGCGTGGAGAGCCCCAGCAAATTACCATGTTCCTCAATGCCCCTTGAACACCCGACTGATTTATTGCCATGACTGAGCATGATCACAAGGCACGCCTTGTGACTCCTCTCTTACTGGCCTTGCTCTTTGCTTTCCTTTCTTTTTTCTGAACCTTTTGTTCGATAGTGTGAGCTATTAGGAAAACACTCTGCAGTAATGTGAATCCCTTTCTCCCCACCAAGATAAGACACAATTAATGATATAAGGAAAATTAGTCATAGAGTTGCTTGGGATTGTCGTTGTTCTCTTAGATGTTATGTACTTGTCACCTAGACCCAAGGCAGGATTTTTCTTGCTAAACCTTTTGTGCTTTATGAAGTTTAGTCCTTCTTAGTCCATCAGCAAGAGAAAGGGAATTGCAGCAGCCCTTTTTAGTGCACTTAAAAAACTAGTATGATGGAGTGGGGCAAAACACAGCAAGTCCTCTTTTTAGAGATTTATGTGATGATGAAAAAGTTGGCAAGAATAGTTACTCATTAATTAATAGTGAGCTGAGCTCCTTTGGTCAGCTGAGAACCAGGCTAAAGACCAGAGGGTGCCTTGCACATAACTTCAGGCAAATCAAGCAGGGTTAAATCCCCTGACGAGCCAAGGCAGGTGGGACATCCTGTGGTGTGAAGCAGACTCGTGCTGCCACGGCTCCTTTTCCAGTCTGTGGAGACAGTAAGACACTCTGGTCCAGGTAAGAAATATCTGGCATGGAAAGCAGACTACTGCCGGCCAAGGGAAAATGACAACAAAAGAAGTATGCCTTCAGCCACAGCTCTCATGGGGCATTAGGTGCTCTTGTTAATGGCTCCTAGCTTCACTGTGATAGTCTCTATGGTTGGATGAATGCCCCAAGGCAGAATCCTCAGCCAAATCGCAGCCCCTATCTGTGCATTCACTGAGCTGTGCTGTTAGAGGACTCACCTGTGAGGCACGAGACATCTCTCTCATCCCTGGAATCCCAAGAATTACTTCAGTATCTGATGCTGTGTGCTGGATCCCAGATGACAGCCCTTGTCTCCATGTAGGCTGGGCAATGCAGACATGCCAACAGTCATTTTCTGGCTTAGCACGAAACAAATTTTCCACAGCTAATCCTGATGACTACAAAAGCATTGGGAGCACTCTCTCATTGTAGCCAGATACCTCTGGATAAGAGAGATCAAATGGAGAAGAACCCAGACACTTCATGGAGGAGTACCCGCAGTCCAAGGATGGGGATGAGGAGAGACAGTCATCTGTATTTCTGCTTCCACCTTTCTTGAGGGAAGTGATATCTGGTTTGCCAAGAGACACCAGTAGGCAGGGTCCCAGAAGGAGACACCCTGATGCCTCAGATCGTCGTTGTGGAAATGGTGGTGCCAATGGACTTGCAGCGGCTTTCTGACAGGGCAGCAGCCAAGCAGGGGGAGATTAAGAATCTATACTTTGGACTGAGACATGATGAGCTAAGCCACAATCAAGCAACCATTTCTTTTTGCAGTTTCAGCCCTAAGTCCCTAAATCGTGTGCTTATGAGATTCATCTCAACACCCCAAGCCCCTGTGAGGCAAGGAGGCAACACCTGAAACCCTCTGCAGTGAGCTTAAACTGCACGGGTTGGATAAATAACCGTGCAGGAAAGCTCCATTTCAAAACATTTTGCAGTGAATGTAAAATACTTCGGCATGAGCGTACGACGTGTTCTATGAAGTACACTCTTGCAAGCACATGCTGTTGTGATCTTTTTGTATCTTTTTCCAGGTTGATTAAGAATGTATTTATTTTTTTAAAAGTAAGATCTGCGGAGTGGTTAGAAAAGCCCCTTGTGAGTTATGTCCTCTTGCTTCTCAGTCTGGGCTCCTTTGGTGTTTTCTAAGACCAGTGTGAATTGTCTCATACTATCTAATAGCCCTTCAAAAAAAACCACTTAAAAGAACTCAGAAACCATCATCATAAACTGATGAAGGGAGTATTTTAAGAACTCAGATATCTTTCAGAGACAGATATATCACTGGGCTACAGGGCTTTTTTTTTTTTTTTCCACAGGATAGGTAGTTTTATTCCCCCAAAAATGGAATGCTAATGCTTTTGATCCCAGTTCACTCTGGCTGTCTTTCAATTTTCCATCATTTGGCAATCTAGCAAGGATTAAGAGACTTCCTGATGTCCTCCTGCTCTCTGAAAAAGAACACATGGTTAACATACCATTTTTTGCTTGTAATATTCAGGCACACAATCAATGGGGATCACCCACCTGATTTCTATTTGACGTTACTTCTTGTACTTCACCTGCTGCACTGATCTGACAAAATACAGTGCTGATCGAACAGATTTGGATCAGGGAGGACTTCAGCCTGGCAATTAGCTTCCTCTCCTGATGTCAATTCCCTGCTCCTAAGCCCTTCTAAGCATGTGAAAGCACAGCATGATGCTCCTAACAGGGAGAACAGAACAGAGGAAACAAACCATGCATCTACATGGTAACGGACTGAGGATTTTGCTGCATTGGCTAAAACATGGAGTACATCCAGATAATTGTGAAGAGTTGGTACCTCCTTAACAGTTCTGGTTCTGAAAGTACCACTTACTCTGGGCCTTTTTGGACAGATCACCACAGAAAAAATGAATGGAAATCCTCTGATTAAAGAGTGTACGTTTGCAACACTAAAAGATACTGGTCAGCCATAAAAGACCTGTAAATCATTATTTCGTACCTGATCATCCTAGTAGCCATAATCCGTTTGTGGCACTCTTACACCTCTGATCCTTCACATATTTTATGACTTTGTCTGCAGATATTCCCAGTATCTGCATAATCACGGTGTTCTCCTATAACATCAGGAAATTGAGGCAGTTTTGCCTGAAGAAACCTGCATCTCCCAGCAGCCAGGCTTCGCAGCATCATGATAAAAGCATCCACCATGCGAAAGACAGAGGTGTGGGTTTTGTCCCTCTGCCAGTAAATGCTTCATACAAAGTATGTGAGTGCTCATTTGCGCAAAGTCTCAAATAAGGTCTTCTTTCAAATGAGTGCCCTTACCTCTGCATTCCCACCTCCTCTAGGTCACCCTTTGGGGCTGCTCTGAGGTGGTCTAACATGTAATCCCTGCAGCTGAGACAATCTTCTCTTATGATCCTATTACTAAGTTTAAAACTTCCAGCTCCTCAACACTGTCACCTGTGAAGCAAATTTAAGGTCCCAGGCACAGGTATTTAGCTGTTTAAGAACATTTACTGATGGAAAGATAGAATTCTTTGGCAGCTGAGCATAGGTTTTGAAGCTGTAAATTTTAATTAAACTACTCCTAAACTGAAGTTTAGTTGAACTGTGATAGCCACTGTAGAAGTGGCGAGACAGGACTAATTTTTCTGTCCCAGCTTAAAGTAACTTGGCTTACATCACCTATGCAGTGGACAGAAGAACAGGGAGCTTGACCTATCTCCCACACTTGACTGAAGGCTTTGGTGCAAAGGAGCACAAACTCCCCGTTGACCTCATTGAGTCTGTGCACTCTCCACATCATGAACTAGAACATTAAAGTCTCTCAGAGAAATAAAGACCTACCTGCCCTTGAGGATGATTTTTCCTGTTTAATTGGACTGCCCTAGAACTTGGAAGGACAACTGCGGTTTCAAACTGGTAATTACTTGGCAACTAAATAAACTACAGCATTGCTGGGCCCTGAAAGGCTAGACTTCCATATAAGTTTTCATTATATACTTGATCCATACTTACTTTCTTGAGAAAGTCCCCAAACTTGAAATAAAACAGAAGGGAGAATCGGCGTGAGGAGAAAGTGCAAGCTAAGTGCATGCCATTTTTCCCTTTCAGTTGCTGTATTATGGGAAAGAAGCCAGGAGTAAATTATTCAATAAACATTAAGCAATGTTATGCTTTTGGTGTCTCACTACAACAGTTTTCAGATGGATAGACATAAAATAATCCCACATCAAACTATAATCAAGACATGTGACATGCTGGCTTTAACTGTTTATGACATGCCCGACATCAGGTATGGTCCAAGAGAGGCAGATATGGAGGAAGTGGTGGAAGGGAGGATAAGTCATCTAGCCAAAACCCACTCCCAGTTCATCCAGTTCATTCCAGTGAGCATGGAGGATTATTAATATCTGCACCATGCCACTCAGTGATACTTTTCAATTTATTCTTCAAGAAACATGCCCAAAAGGCCGTTACTGACAGAAACATCCTGTTATAAAGCCTGTCATCAAACAGCTGCAAAACAAACTGGTTTTCCAACAAGATCAGAAGGTAAGTTGGACAGGAAGATGCTGCGGGTGAGACCTGCTGTACTGAAGATAAGACCCCCAGGAATTACTGTTGCTTGGAAGCACAGGGAAGTAAACTGCACTTAGATGCAACCAACAGAGACTGACAATGTCACTGCTCCTCTTGTTGAAGGAACATCAGACAAGAGTATTCCTGTAGGTCCCATCAGGTCTTTGGCCAATCCACAAATCAGGTAACCATGGTTTGGCAGAGTGGCAACAGGGAGAGAACACTACTGTTAATTGCAAGACAATCCTCTATTCACTTGACTATGAAAAAGCAGCAGACACTTTAAGCTCTTAGAAGGTCATGACTAACACTTGGTAAACTTAAAAATCAGCTTTCATGCTCCCAGTTGCAAAGACGTCAGTGGTCTTTTGTTTCTACTACCTTTTACCATAATGACATAAACAAGAATGACTGCCTGGAACTGCTAGGCTCAAGAACACTATGTTTAGAAACAAAACTTACCCACCCAAAAACCACTGTGGAGTCTCTTTTTTTCTTGTTGGATTTCCAAACATACTGTGGACAATGAACATGGCTGATGGAACTGCTACATCTGCTTCTTGACCTGTGTTACTGAAAGGCTACTTTAAAGAAATCTGGATCTCTTTAATCCCACTCATTCTTACCCAATACTAACAAAGACCTATAAATTACAAATTACCAATTTGCAGCTGAAGCACAGAATATGAAAAGAACATATTCATCCAATGGTATGTTGCAGGTCAGATCTTTAGGGCAGGCTAAATCTCTCCAAAGTCCTCCACTTCCAAAGTCAGATTTCTGTATTTGCAAAGGGTTTTTATTCCTTTGGCCATGACCAGTAAGGTAACCTGGACCTGGACCTCCTGACCTGGAGGTACTGATACTAGAAGAGGGGAGTGAATTCCAGCAACTATCAATGGAAGAGCAAAATTCCTGTCTCTTCCAGCTGCAGGAGGCAAAAGCCAAGCTCTGCCTATTCCAGATCATCTGTTTCAACATTTCTACGAAACAAGTTACCCATAAAGTTAGGCAGGACACTCAGACACTCATTTTCATCCTCAAAAACAAACAATAAGGAGAAGTAATTTCTTGCCTTGCCTTTCCTGAAATCTGAATCGCTGTTAACAGGCCCTGTTGAACAACAAAACCACAGTCACATCACACACAGTACCTCTGGCTTCAGCAGAAGGAAGAAGGAAATCTGTGACTTCTGTCTCCAGAGAGGTGCCCACTTCCGACATTCTCTTGCCAGCCACAGGTTACACCAGAATTCGTATTCTCTACCACAGTCCTTTCAGGAGCAAAGGAAGAAGTTTCTCCAACACTTCTGTCTTCCAGGAATGAAAACATGAGATCAGATTTATTCTGGAGTTTCTTCCAGGGATGGCAAAAAGAAGAAGGAAAGCTGGAAAGGAGTGAGCATTCCCAGTAGGTGAGGTCCCTGCTGAAAGGTCCAGCATAACACATGTCAGTATTATCCTAGTAGTATAGCTTGCATTGAATATTTCCTTTTAGCAAAGAAATCAAAGGCTTAAATGTGAGCTCCTACGTCCCTGCTAGCTTGAATGCCAGAACAACAGCTCAGCTCTATAGCTGCTCTTTATTTTTTTCAGATACGAATATGAAATAGGAAAATTTGAAATTTCAACCAAAATGCTGACCTTTCTCTGTAGGTAGCCTTTCCTCTTTTAGATGTAGAAAAAAAAAATTCTTCCTGAAAACATTCCATTGTCCAAACTGTGCTTGAAGTTTATCTAACGGACTACCTCTCTTCCTTTATTCTGGAATTTTGTCATATGAGGTTGTTGAGCATGTCCTAGGGCATGTCTAAGGGTCGTTCTGCTCCAGCTGGCATGGAGGACAGTTGGAGCTGGTCTCATTGCAGTTTCATGCCTTATGTGCTGCATAAGGGATATACTGTCCTTTGTTAGTCTGTGTCCTGTGGCTGGCAGGTCTCCACCTCGTGACATGGGATGCTGGAGCTACCAGCAGCAGCATCTTCTAGCCTGACCATTTGTCTACCAGGAATAATCACTTAGTAGAGGTGCTTCTTTGGGTTAACGAGCTTTTTGGAGCACAGATTGCCTCTTCTTGCTGTAGTGTGGACAAAACGAGTCCCAGGACTCAGCAATATTCTGTCCAGTACAGGCATGCAACACAGTACATACTTCATGTTATTTAACCTCCTCTGTGGGATGGCAGGAGACAGGAACAGGAGGACCACAGTGGGTGTGCAAGAAGAACAAAGTGACCTACAGGTCTTCTAACATGAGTGTTTATTACTTTCCCAATACGATAAAGCTGAGATCAGGCCCTTTCATGCCAGCACTACTGAGCTATGATTGTTTCCTGCATGCGGAGGTGGAAATGTCATATTTTAACCCTGATTTGCTTTTTTCGTATTTGGTGGTTTCCATGTGCTAGAACTGACTGAGAGGAGTAATGTATCCTCTGTAATGGTGAGAAGCAGCTGCTTTCATGTGATCTCACAGCCCATTAAGCAATGCCAGGCTTGAAGGCGTTATTGGAGGAAGCATTTTTACTGCCAGGATTTCTCATTTCTCTGGGGTTGAGGCACCAGAGCAGACTGTTACCACTGCTCAGAGCAACAGCAAAAACCACCTCACAGCTACTTAGCCCAAAACTGGCAGAGTTTCATGTTAAAATGGGTTTGTGCACATTTATGATTTGTATGGGATTTTATCACAGCATGCAAGTCTTGATTTTCTGTCTTAGTGCAGAGAATTCAAACCCAAACACACAACTCTTTCTGTCTACTTCATCTTTCTGGAGCCAACATTGCCACAAACAACTGTCTTCCAGTACTCTACTTACCAGAGCAGCAACTTATACCCTTTTTTGTGAAACCAGTTGGCTTTGGTTTTCATTACAGTAAGGGCTGATTAACCTGGCACTCAGTGTTCTTCACCTCATAAGGGCACGAGGACAGTGATGACAAACAGTAACAGCGAGAGTCACCAAAGAAGTTCTGTGCAGAAACCAGCTGCCTGAGATAAGATTTCAAACCTCCGTTATTCTCCTGTAACACACAGGAGTAGTTCAATGAATCTGAGAAATACCTTGCAAGGGAAAGCTGGAAAACAAAAACCCTGATCCAGTGAGAAAACCTGAGCAAGTGTGACATTATAATGACATTAGTAGTTATTATAATTATACCAGTAATTTTACTTAGGGAGATGGTTTCTAATTCTTGTAATGACAGATGCAAAAGGTAGACTTCAATTTATCCGCTTTCATTTACAAACAGCTCTAAGACCTTCAAGGATACAATAGATATCCTATCTACACATATGATTTGTGTAGAGACTGATCCACATCTGTACCTTTACATAAGCAATTACACAGTATCCGGCCAGCTAAATATCAGCTAGCCTGTCATCAGCACACCTTTACCCTCAGTGAACCCCCTATGAGCCTAATGGTGCTATGGAAAGAATGAATTGGCCCAAATAATTTCACTCTTTCTTAACTGAGGCCAGGTTTAGCAGAACAGTTGTTATAAAGACTTGAGATTTCCTAAAACTGAAACAACTCACTGAATTGAATACTGAATTGAATACTGGATTGAGAAAAGATCAGATAAAAAAAAGATTAATCTGGCAGTATGATTTCATTAAGATGCTGGTCAAACTTGCAGTGGGGACCAGCCTCCACAGCACCAACAGGAAATAAACCAAGGCCTCTGCAGTGCAGCCACAGTTGACCTGATATAACACAAAATCATCTGATGGAGCAGAAAAACTTTAGCAGCTAAAGTCTTTGCCTGCAAACTTACAGCCCAATTAGAGGAACTCCAGGGAGACAAGACAGCTCTTCTTGACAGAAAACCCAGAAACTAGTAAATTCCCAGCAGAAATTACCAGACTTTCAAAGTCATATCGTGTAATTTAAAACATCTGTTTGGATACTGAGTGGGGGAAGATCTTCTATAACAAACAGATCGGGAACTTCTTTTTATCCCTTGATATTTAGAACTCCTCAAGGAAGGTATTTTCCTATTATTCCGAAAGTATGATATCCTCATCCAAAGCTAGAGTATTTTATCTAGAAGCTTATTTTTCTCCAAATAATTATTTAAAAAAATAATTAAGGGAAGAATTTTATATACCTAATTTCTGGCTTCTTTAGTTTCTTTAGTCTTCCTGGGATGATATGGCAAGAATGGTTTAAGTGCCCTTTAGCATCTTCTTCTATAAATATAAGAAAACACATAAATAATCTTTTTTGGGTTTTTTTTTAAACAAAACCAGAAATAACTTCACTTTGCCCTCTACTTTTACCAAAGTACTTCAGAAACATAAGGCTTCCTACAAACTGAGATGAGGTGCAAACGGCAGAAATAAATAGAAGTGTGTTTATTACATTGTAAACATAAATCAAATAGCGACACAGTGGTTGCCAAGGTGTCATTCGTGACAGGCAAATCTCGTGGCAACAGCAGCTTCAATTGGCTGATGTACAGCACTCAGCATGGCACACATGGCATAATGCGAGGGCCTGAAGTTGTGACCAGCAGGGTATTGCACGGTGTACCCTTGAGCTGTGGCACGAGCATTCTGAAGCACACCCAGGCAGCCCTTACAGGAGGCTCTGAAAGGTCTCAGTCAGTACAATTGATGCATCCTCCATCACTTCTCAAACTGGGCCTTCTGCCAGCACATAGCTGAAGTCTACCCATTTAAACCACAAGGAATTTCTCTTGGTCCAGCCAGGAGAACTTGAATGTTCCTTTTTTTTTTTAATTTTTGGTCTGGAATTTCTCAATAAATACCTCACAATGACAGAACGTCTATGGGAAAAAAAGCTGTGCTTTTCCCTGCCAGGACTGAGGGAGATCTGAGCAGCTACTACGGTTGTGAGGGTTTGTGTGTCTTCTCATTCTCATGTGTCTCTGCACATCCCCATTTGGGTCACCTCCTGCTGCAGGTGACATATGTAATTCCTTTCCCTCTAGGCTGAAATTGCCTCTGGCAACTGTCTGTTGTTTTCCAGAGCCAGCAGGTTTAGCGGTGTATGGGTGCCATTCTTTCAGGAGCCAGAGATCAGGGATATGAAATCTAAGATTGTTTTTGATCAAAGGAGTTTTAAATGAAAGTCTCTTTTCTGCAATTAGATAAATTAGAATTTCTTAGAGAGCAGTAGAGGGCATCACTATGGTCCCTTTTGGAAGCCGGGCTAGAGACACTATGGCTATGTGCTGAGGCACAGCCTCTTCCCATCCTCTGCAGTTTCCCTGAAAGAACTCCTGCCAAGCAGTAATTCATGGTCCTTGACTGGGCTATAGAAAATCTCATGGGAATCTAGGAGATTAATGGTCTTTGGTTGTCCATAAATAGAAGTGATGGAAACAGAGCATTTATGTTGCCTTAAACGCTGCCAGAAGGGTTTGCAGCTTCTCTGCAAATCTGTAGGATTATATTTCTCTGTGCCTAAAAACATATTTACACTGGGAACAACAGGCTGTGTGGAAATGGCATCTTTTATACTGACGAACCACTGGAAAACTAAGCCACAGTCCTTGATAGACTTTTGGACCACACTGAAAAATAGATTTTAGGAAAACGTGAAGAAACTTGAAATGACATCAGTAAAGGTGAAAATCTCTTGCTTTGTTAGCAAGTGTTATTCATAAGCAGCTCCTAATCGTGTCCACCCTCCTGCAGCCCATCACTTCGGTCTCTTCCATTTGCCCCCTCTGGAAATCTGGTGCTGAAAGAACAGATATTAGATCTGACCCAACTCTTCTCTTGTCATTTTTATCTTTCTGAGTAATACTCTGATTCTTCCAGCTACGTAGCCTGTTGAAGCAAGGGTAGGTCTATTAAATACAACTGCCCCTGTAGTTGCTTACAAGACAGGATTGCTATTGAATGAGTAACACTTTGTCCTTGTTGCTACAGCCTTATGCTGCCTTATAAATCCACTATTTGGATTGCAGACATAATGGGTGGTTCCCTTGAATTGCAACATCATTTCTGTATGCAGAGTAAATACTGGGGTGTGATTAGTATTAGGTCTTGTAGACCACCTGAAGGTCAGTGTGTACAATGCGTAACAGTAGCAATATCCACTTTTCGTTTAGCGCTCATGATGTTTCACAGACCAACCACAGTAGATGAGCAAATTCTGCATCAGACTGAAAACTGACTTCAGGTGACTCCTGATATGTCTTTGGGTGGTTACATGTGAAGAGGAAACCTGTGCAGGCAGCAGAATACCTGTGGTGTCATCTCCCCGGATCCTTTCTCAGCAGTTGCAGTCATCTAAAGGATACAAGAGGTAACAAATTAGGTCTTTTCAGTCCAAAAGGTAAAATAGAGAGCTGTAGGAGTAAAAAGTAGAGAGTTGCAGTTTGTCGATTCTCAGCACTGATTCATGCATGCAGCCTGGAAGTACATCAAATCCCCCACTGAAAAAGCAGTATTAGTCATTGTTTCCAGAAAAACAGATCTTGCAGCAGACACCACAATGGACCTCCTTCCTCTTGCAGTTACTCATGCAGTCATTACTTACAGTCTTCACTGGCTGATTTGAAAAATTCAAGCATGCGATTAATTGCACTGGTCATTAATTACCCTGAGCCTGGGCAAAACTCCCATGCACAAAGCAAAGGCTACAGAATCTTGTCTGGCATGACTGAGCAGTCGTTTGCTTCTTTATAGAGTTGCACTGCTCTCCCCAAGGAAAGGGGTCAATCTTCCTCTGTGAGAGGAAAAGAAAACTTGGCACAAGGGCAGGAAACACTCTAGGTTTTCTTTTCATGTCACATCCCACTCTCTGAGAACAATTCCCCTCTTCCAAGGGCAGGGCTGACAGCGTTTTGCTTCCAGGTTTCAGCCGTAAACCCTCTTTGAACAAGCTGCCATTGCCTTTCACCAGGACTATTCTTCCTGACACGGGTAACATTTATTTGCCATGGCTGAGGAAAAGAAGTGAACTGAATCACACATATATCCATTTCTAAGAAAGGCTTTTAAGACTCTCCAAGATGCTTTCTTCTAAGTGTTCGTATGTATCATCTGAACAACTGCCAGACCACCAGCCATGAGGCACTATCAAGTGTAACAACTCTTTGTTATTTTATATATTCCTCCAGTTGGAAATAATTAAATATTGCTAGCGTTCTGTGGAAAAGCAGTCTTGAAACATTAGCGATGTCTGAAGAAAGAAATAGAACTTTCATCACATAATAAGAGGCAAGATCATCCTTACATCTGTCATTTCTGCCACTGGAAGACCACTGAGAGAAACAAATTCAAATTTATCTTAGCTGGACTAGATATCAACAACACCTTTACTTCCATTACTGCTGGACTTGAATAATGGTTTTTCTGCAAATATAGCTAACAGAAAAGATGAAAAATGTAAAGGTTTTTACAAATTCTAAATGTTTTGATCATATGAGCCCTTGGACCTTGATAAACATGCACAGAGTTACTATTGCCATGACAAAAACATGACCAAAACTCCATCTCTTCCAGAAGGTAGACACTGCAAAGACAAAGTATTTCATAAATACCTGACTATTTCCATAATTCTTGATTTGCTTCCACTTACATACATTTTGCATACATATTTTATCATTTTCTTTGCATACCTCAGAGGCTGCGGTCGTAACAGCTCTCATTCTAGAGCCTGTGCTTTTGGCTAGCAAGCTGTGACAGACACAGTGAAATCCGTAGGAAAAGAAGTAGGGCTGTTATGAAGATCTCATCCTTGTCCAGTGCAGGATACTGCCAATTCAACACTGCATTTGCATTTTCAGCTCACTCAGGTGCTCTGGAGAGACTTCTTGGATGAGGCACAAACCACAGGAGTCTCAATACATTTGGGCATTTAGTTGGTTCTAGCTGGCTGGGGAGATGACCATTATTTACTGCAAAGGAGTAATGCTCAGAAAACATCCGATGGTGATGGGCAGCAGCATAGCAGAGGGCTGAGGAACAGCAGATTCTTCCATCCTTAAGCCATTCTCTTCTTTAAAAAGAAAAATATTAAAAGCCACAGTTTCTCTAAATGTGATCTTGCATTGAGCAGAAAGCATTGCCTGCTGCTTTCATTCTTGGTCATCTAACCCATATTAAGTCAATGATACCAAAGAAAGGCTGCCAAAATACAGCCCTTTTCTTCACCCTGAGGTATTAATAGCTTAAACTAGATTAGGCAAAAAAATAAAAGAAAATTAAGAAGACGGATAAAATACGCAATACTTCCTGGGGAGAACATGAGAAGATTTCTAGAGATGGTATTAAGAGAGGATTTGAAGCAAAGGAGAACATACAAGGTATTACAGCTGTTAGGGAAATGAACTGAAAACATTTCTTCCCGCTGTGGAGAAGGTTGGGCCTTTGTTGAAAAACACAGAAATGAAAACAAAGAACCTTTTGTTTTCAAGCTGTGTCAAAAGCACTTTCACTGGTTTTGACAACCTTTTGTGGGAAAGGTTTTGACAAATCCCATGCTCAGCCTAACGAAGAGGGATGAGAGACCAAAAAAGAGGAGGGGTGCTGGGGTACAATGAAGCCATTGATGGGGCACAACAGCAAGGAACTGCACAGAGACAACACCGGGAGGGGTTAGCAGTGAGGTCAATGATATATGTTACCCACAGTCACGTTCTCCCAGAGATTTTTTCTTTGGAGTTTGGAAACTTTGAAATCTTAAATACTGTATTTTTTTCATTTTAATAGGTGAGTGGCAGAAGGGTCCCCACAGAATCTCTTCCAGCCACTCCAACAGCCTACACAGCAAATAACCCTTTGGTACAAGAGCCCAAACTCTCACACACAAAAATGCAACGCATCACAAGGAAAAAAAGAAAGCAGAAAGAGAATAGCTAAGTGCTTGGTTCCTTGTGACACAGAGATGTGAAAGTCTAAAACCCAGCTTTGGGGGAAGCTAACCGGGTTTCCCTTTGCTGCTGACAGCCCCATCATCAAAGCACAAGAGCATCACAGGAGACAATAACTGGTCCTAACTGTAGTGAGTCTCATGGGTTTGATGCAAGGTAGTGAGAGGATGGACAGGCAGCATTTTGGTTGCTATGAAGGGCACTTTGAAAAGGCCGGGTTCAAAGAAACGAAAAATGGAAGATAGACTGTTTCTGAGGGTGGAGGGTGGGTGAGAGATAAATCTGTGCTGCTTAAAGAAAATCCTTACGCTGCTCTGTGTGCTGCTTTTCAGGTCATAAAAAGAAATATGCTGCACATGAGGAATTTGTTCTTAGCTCTGCTTCATAAATGGGCAGGCAACAGCCTTAAAGAAGTCGTCGTCATTTTTATAGGAAGAAAATACTTTAGCAAGATGTTGTTTCCTTGAACAGGAGCTATTCCCTGCATCCCCGGGCACCTGATCCCCAGATCCAAACCGAAGCAAGTGGGACTCAAAAACAAGCAGCGAACGACCACTGCCTCTCTGCAGCACACCAGCTGTGAACAGGAGCTGCTGAAACACAAGTTCTTCTTGTCAAACACAGCGTAAATCTCTACTCCTGAAACAGCTCCCTGAAAACCGGCCCTGCCTACCCCTGCCCATGGGCTTCTACAGCAAGGTGGGCTGGCGAGCGGCTCCGTGAGAGCAGGGATAATCACTGCCACAGACCAGAGCTGTTGGTTTCATGTGCACTGGGCATTGGATGCATCTGCCAACTCATTTACAATGTCCCTCCACTGCTGTTGCTTCCAAGCTCACTCTCAACTTGGAAAACAAGAGCAGCCCCTGGGATAAACTAGGTGCTTTCCCATGCCAGGAACATTTTTTGCCTCACTGATCACATCAGGTAAAATGTTCCTGGAGTCTAAGCAGTCTCCCTCCAGCCACCATCTGCTGAAGTGCTGATGGACCTGTCAAGGGATTAATTATCCCAGCAGGTGTCAGCAATATGCCTGTCTCTCCCTTTGCATGAAGGGCAGGACATGGATTATTCTGCCATCAGGCTGTAACATATCCTATCCGTTGGCAGGATGGCCTGCCCGGATGATCAGGGCACCATCTCTTCCTCTTTCTAGTTCAGCCACTGATTTCCTTGTACTGTGGGTACAGCCACCATCCTTGCAACACCCCATGGAGATGCTTATTCCCCTTTAGGGATTAATAACCTATGTTTCCACACTCAGGGGCAAGCTGGCAAAAAAACCCACATCCTGTGTGAGTCAGGTGCAACAGTGCACGTAAAATGTACAGCGGCCCTGTGGTCACATCAAGCTGTGATGTGATATCCTGGGCAGATTCCTCCTGCTTCTGCATGTCCGGTGGTTATGAATATGCCAAAGGGTAACCCTGTCCCAGCAGCCTTAGTCAGACCTTGTAAGCTCTTGAGGGTTTTGGAAATGAATATAAATATGCTCGTCTTTATTCAGAAATAAATATAAATAAACATGGTGTTTTGCTTACTGTTTCTGGCTTTGACATGCGTAAGAATTTTGGCTGGTACAGCGCCATGCAAGGATGGTGATAAAAGCATCCTATGGGACATCAAAGGCAAAGCATCAGCCAGAATCCTTGGGTAAAATCTGTACTAGTGTTCAAGCCACAGCATTTATTGAAAGCCCAGTGTAAAGGTATTTTTCTTTCCAACAGCTCATGATCTGTGCTAGGTTATTGTTGGCTACTCTGTATTTGTAGATATTTTCACATCTGTTATCCTGTAAAGAGCGACATTGTTCTCTCCTATCTCTGTTTCTGAAGGTGAGATTGTCCTGGAAAGGACACCTTGTAGGTTAGACAGGCTTCACCTTGCCCTTTAATCATGTAAAAACTCAGGTGGTCAACATAACATGTACATATAAAAAAAGACCCAGTTTCAGTTTGGGAATTTCTAGCAATACCAGCCCTTGTTTATTTCCATACATCTGAAGAGTCAAAACCCTCTTGGCCATTTTCACCAAATTCTCTGAGATGACCAAGAGCAGTTCAAAAATGTCAGGAGCAAATGCATTTTGACTGCAGTAGAGCTTAATTTTAACTAGCAAAATTTTCAGGATAAAAGAGGAAAATAACTTGTTGATATGAAGCACGTGGAGTCACTCATCTAGCATTGTGTAAGGGCTATAAATCTGCCAGGAAATGAGGCATGAAATGCATCATAAGAAGTACATAATCAAAACTGTAACATCAGTTTGAAATTTATGGTAGGTAACTTGTGGAGATCATTACATGTCTGAACTTTAAATCAAATGCTCTTCAGCTGTATATTTTTGCGAGATTTGTATACAAGTCCTTTCTTTTCTTTCCCTTGACTTGAGGCAAGTCTAAGCATAAAAACCATATCATTTTCTATAAATGCAGCAGTGAAAACTATGTAGTCTGAAAGACAATACAGACCAGTCACAGAAAGTGAGTTACAGTAGAAAGCATCACTGATTTAAACTTCGTGGAAAAAGGTTATTCAGTAATGTAAAAGACAATTCAATCTCTCCCGCAAAGAATTTGTTGACTCAACTAATGTATTTCTCCATTCTACTTATTACTTTAAGATGTTCTTCTGACCTCCATACCCCCACTATAATTATCTTGTTGGTGTTAGTTTCTCTCTCTTCCTCTCCCAAAAGTCTACTATTGTCTTTCTGTGAAAAGATGAAAACCAGATGGGGAGGACAGGGAGGAGATATTGAGATTTGGGCTATCCACCTGAATTTTGCTGTGCCTGGTGAGTAAGGGTAAGCATTATCAAAATTAAATCATTAAATTATTCTCTAAATCCTAATAGAAATCTTTATTTTGGTTTTAATATTGTGCCAAGGGAGTGGAAGTTGTGATCCTTCCAAATTACATGGGGCCAGAGTTTTATCATGCCTAAGTATCTCTGCACCACAAACCAGCCAACAAATTGCCCAGCATAAATATACAGGAGCTCTGTTAGTCTGCAATGATTCACCAAGAAAAGGCCACAGCCAGCAATTCAGGAAAGATTCTCCTACCCATAGAAGAAACACAGTATAAGAGCAATTTCTAAAACAAACCAAAGGCTCATCTTTTTCTGCTGATATCTTTGTAGCTGGACTTCTTGATATTTGTATGGTAATTCCTGAAAGGTTAAGAAGTGAACCACAGTCCTTGCACCCAATACATGGAGAGGTTCATGGCAGGTATGTATATACAGTTACGAAACTGTTTCATCTAAATGCTAGATTTAATATATCTGAGATTCTCTTTTCCTTTTCCCTGTTGTTTGCCTCACTGGGAGACAGTGTTGTGCAATCTTTCATGTGCAGTTACATTTCTGCCAGTTATAGTGGAAAAGTTTTAGCAAGGAAAAGTTCTTTGGCTGGACAGCAAACACACTCCTAAAAATTAATTTTAGGGTTTTGTCGAGGTTCAGCATTTACAGCTAGAAAGAGCTGATATGCCTTAGATTTTAGTGCATGAAAGGAGACTGATGACACCTTCCTTCATCTGCTCTTCCTGGGACTGTCTCACTGTGTGTTTCTTTGCAGGGGTTACCCTCTGTTTGCCCCTGTTCCCCAGAAGACTAGAAGTCAAGTCTGGTTTCGGTTGAGTACGACTATTTCCTTACATTGACAGCTAATTTGTAGCTTGCAGCCTGATGTTAACCTAGCAAGGAGTTTATGGTCCCATTACGACCATATAGTAGCATCTTCCAAGCAAACAGAAACCCTTTCTGTCACGTAATCATCACACCAAAGTCATGTTTGCAAGCCAATGAGCTTCCACCAGACAGCATAAAAACTTTGTGAGCAAGCTATTTCTGTGGCTGAAAATAAATACTCATGTTTGAGTTACACAAGCCAAAAGCTGCTAAAGCCATCACTGGTTATGAACATGTGACATATGAAATAAATTCTGTTGAGTAGCTCCAGAATAAGCCAGACACTGTTGCTACTGGGCAGTCCAGATGACTGTTAGGATTAATGAGCAATCCTATAAGTAGAGCTGAAATCTAGAATTTATGGGTAGGTAATAAGCCCTTTGCAACCCTTGAGTAAGCAGTTAGGGTGCAGTTGTGGTGGCTCAGGAGCTGTGTGACCCAAAGACTTACAGGCTGGTGCTCAAGGTCTCTCCTGGACAAGGGGAAGAGGACCAGATGTTACCTCCAACCCTTGCTCAGCTGCACTGGTGGGCGTCTCAGTCTGGATACAGAGGCAAAGACTTCCCAGCCTTCATCCACCTCGAGCTACATGTGGGATAAACCAAAGTAGTTTTCCGGTGACTCTTCTTCCCACAGCAGTGGAAAAACCTGGGTAGAGGAGAGACAAACAGCTCCGTAATCCCTTGCTTAGTACATAAGATTACCCTCAGCCAGGTCCTAGAAAGAAGCTGGTGTGATCACCCAGAGTGATAACAGGTTTTGCTCTTCTTTTCAAGGTCCAGGGAACACTGGAATAAAGTTGGGGTGAAACACGGAAGAACAGCACAGGACCACAAAGAGAAGGCAGATTCAGGGGAGAAAACCCGGCCACCAAACAGCTAAGCATATTGTCTATACGTCTTCTTTTACAGACTTGCTGCATTATCCCCTGCTATCTGCACGTCACACACTATCACTCACTCTCCAGACATTTACACAATGGATTTTCTCCCCCTTGGTGACATGGTGCTTTGGCATTTGGACCGGCAGGGCAACAAATATTGATCTCTCTGGAGCAACTCCTGATTCCAGCACACAATGTCCCCAGCTGCTGTTCTGAGGCCCCGGCTGCCTCTTTTGCTCTGCTTTATCACTGATGTCTTGGCTGCATCTTCTGCTTTTTTCTTTCTTTTTGTACTTTTGCCTATTTCTTTTTTTTTCATCAAGATTTCCTCTAGAATTCTGTTGAAATGAATAACCGCTCTGCCATAATGTCAGCTGGAATAGCGTTGAACATGGAGCTGAGATTTATGCGAGCTGAACGCTCAGACAGTTGTTCGGGATGGAAAATATTAACCTCCAGAGTTGGATAGTTGATTTTAAGCAAACCGCTTTATCTGATCTATCTATACGAACCTTCCCACTGCAGCACCTTTATGTGTAAATCTCGTCAATGCATTCCCCAACAGATGTAGCACTAGGAGCTGCAGAGACTAGCAGCTAGGGAGCTTGGGCTTCAGCCCTTTGCTTCGCTGGCATCACTATCCATACCTTACAATGCCTCAGTTTCCCTCCAAGATCCCTGAATATGCTCAAGGCTGGATTTTGCTGGGTTCAGGACTATCCGCCACAGGCATTTGATCTGCTCAGAAGGAAACCTGGGTAAAAGGTGGGAGGTATGTCAGCATTTTACATCCAGATTTTGAAAGAGCTCAAGACCCAAAATATTTTTCAGGTGCCCCAACGAGAGAAAAGTCTTTTCAGTCCAGGGCATCCTCACCCTTCACAGCTGCATAACCCCAACAGCTATGGCACAGGGACTGCTCTTCAAGAGGGAGCAAGAGGCTCCCACTGCCATCACTTCTCATGACCTTTCCAGGTACTTTGGGACCTCTGGCACATCGGTGTAGTCACAGGTTCTGGGAACAAATTAGTTGACACTTGATGTTTTGATTTTCGCACATTTTTCTTTGCAAATGGTCATCCTTGGCTTTAAAAAGAAAAGCCTAAAAAAAGGCCAACCAAATGGTTCTCCAGGGAGAAGACACTGTCCAGTAAGAACATAAAAATCATTAGATTTTAAAAATGCATTACTTTTAAACCATTAATCTGGGAGCTGGTACTGGTCTTGTTACCCTCAAAGGTGGAAACGGCAGGGTCAGAAAATGCAGAGTAGAGGCAAGAGGAATAATGACTTCAGCTCCCTACTTCCAAAACTGTTGCAAAGCCAGGTTACCTTTTTCCTTCTTCTTTCTCAACCCAAAGCACCTGAGGTCACTTCAACAAGGCGGAGTCAGATTGGAGAGGAGGTCATTGGCAGGAGAAGAGCCCTGCACCTGTCACAGAGGAGAAAAGTTTAAGTAAACAGCAGTTATTGCTTTGCTGGAATGTGGCTGTGGGCAGGGAATGAACAAGGCCACAACAGTGAGTCCCAAGGACCAGCATGCAGCTGCTACTGCGTGCTGCAGAGCAGCAGGAGCAGGAGGCCCCGATTTTGGTTGAAGGATGCCTTGGGGGAGCTCATTGCAGGACTGTGAAGGAAAGCCTTACGTTTGTGATTCGCTGTGCATGATATTAAAGGCTTCAAGACTGACTCTGGCCTGAGCTTCGCAAATGTGTGGAAAACATAACAGTATGTAATGTTCCTTGTGCCAGCAGAAAGCCCAATAACTATTTTAATTACTGTTTACGGTAACCAAATCACAATAGAGAATTCAGGAGCACATTTTTAGGTTCTTAACTCATAGTCAATATATTCCTCCTCCATAGGATGGGTAGGATGTTGCATTCAGGACTACACTGGTCCAGAGGCACTTAGAACAATTCTGTCTAAGGGCAGTCACGGCACACTTGCCCAGTCCCAGACAAATTCTACCCACGATTCTTCCAATTTTGGTTAGTTTGAACGGCTGATGAGGCCACAAGTACATAGCAACTCTGAGCTTTTTCAACAGGCCCACAAAAAATAACCACAACTTTGTAACAACCAGCAGAAGATCAGCAGAAAAGTTATTTTAGAAGGATCACAAAAGCATAACAGCTTTACAAAACTCAGGCAATTACGTGAAATTATGGTGAGGCTGGTGAAAAGGAGCTGAGGCAGGGCTAGAAGTACTGTCCTACTGCAATCGGCTGTCAAAGCCTGCATAGACAAGCCATGATTGATAGGTTGATGACTGACGTGCTACAAACAGAGGACTCAGCTTTAAGCACCCCTCTTTTCCTACCACTCATCCTTCTGATTGGACTCACCCTTTCATGTTATGCTTTGGCTGTGGCCGGCAGCAAAAGGTCCATGCAGCCGCTCTGCCGCCCCTCCCCCTGCCGGGGTGCAGAGGAGAATAGAAAGAAAACAGGCAAAACCTGGTGGGTCGGGATAAGGGCAGTTTAACAGAACAGCCAACAAAGGGAACAGTAACAACAATTATACAGATAAGGAGAATACACAAAACAAAACAGCAGAACGCAGAGAGCCGCTCTCACCGCCCACTGCTGCCGCGCGCTCCCGAGCCGCGACTGCCTTCCCGCCGCCCAGCTCCCCCCCAGCCAGAACCCAGCATGGCGGCACATGGTACAGAATACCCTGCTCTGTTTGGCCGGGTTGGGTCAGTCCGCCCGGCTGTGTTCCCTCCTGGCTTCTGATGAAAAATTAACCCTGTCCTGGCCAAACCCAGGACACCCTTTCTGGTTTTAATGTTGTCATCTCTCATTTTAGTTAATAAGAGCCGGCTACAGTGCAAACTGTCCACTTGTTCCTCTCAAGCTGCAGTGAAAGTTCATTAATAACTAAAAGACAGGACATATGTAAGCTTTCCAGCAATGAAACAAAAGCCTAGGAAATACCTTGATACCGTTGTCCCAGGGAACACTGACTTTCTGTTCATTTCTCTAACATCTGGTATGAGTTGCTGGGGAATGATGCTCCGTTCAGCCTTGGACTGCTTCCACCCTGCAGATTCAGTAACAGAGGCAAGACACCTGTACCTAAAAACAAAGCCATCAAAGTCTGATTAGATGTGCTGCCTGAGAGATATTATTTTTTTCAGCTGAGAGGTATCTATTAGGCCCTAGCTATACTGGAAAGACAACACTGTATTTCTTGCAAAAACTGGGATATTAATTTCTGGCACAATTTGGAGTCAGGACATTTTTGCTCTACTAATATTCCCCCACCCTAAGTTTACAATTGGTGGTATTAATCTTTATTCCCCCACCAAAAAACACAAACTCAATTTCTGTTGCCTTGCCAGTATCGCCTGGCTGCACCACCCCAACCCAGAGTTACAACGGCAAAGGAATGTGCTGCAATGCTGTGTCTCGCCAAGCACGAGGCAGGAACATTCTGGCCTCTTCAGGCCTTTAAAAACTGCCATATTTTGCTACCTACCCCCCTCTTCTGATGAAGGCACTTCTGCAGCAGGCAGGAGGCCACAAGCCCCCTCAGATGTGTTGCCAAGAAGGGGATATATGCTGCACCTCAGCTGTTGGGGGTGATAGCACTGATCTCCGACGAAGGCAGGATGGCACCGATGGATCGGTCTGTGCACTGGCACAGCTAATACAATATGCTCGTTTTTGCAGTTGTCTTTCTGGGAGTCACTCTGGGATGTCTGCTCACCATAGCCCCAACGGTGGCTGTTGCTGTGATGTAAAGACTAAAGAAAAGACGCAGCAGTGGCAGCTCAGGCCACGGAATATCTGTGATGGAGAAGCTTTGGCCACAGTCCTAGATAGGTGGGATCATGAGCTTATACTGCCAGAGCAGTATATTTTACTGATGCAATGCTATCATAGCATAAATAACAGCGCAAATAGAAAACAGCTTCATTTATGACAGTCAAAAGCAACACTAAATCTCCAGATAAAACCTCTCGATGCTATTGCTGAGATACGCACTTTCCCCTGCATGTTTTGTCATTAGCAAGAGGACAGACTCAAATGAATACTGCTCATGCCAAGTTCACAAAGCATGTCTTTCCATGCTGGGGGCTGGACCACCCAGGCCAAGATGCAAAAATCATCTCGGGTACATCTGATCACCTACGGGCATTGAACAAACAGTTTTGCGAGACCTGAGTGCAGTAGATGGAGCTATTTATCACAGGCAGGGGCCAGAAACAAGTGAAGTGACCTGTAAAACAAAACACTTCTGTGGCTCTTACAGAAAGCACGCAGGATGTTCCTGTTCCAGGATCCAACACAATGACTGTGTCTAGCCGGACATGCCTTTAAGTGATTGAACTCAAGCTCTGTCTGGGCAAGGCATCAAACTCTACAAAGCTCTATCCAAGCCTCACACCTGATGGCACTTTGAGCCAGTCCAGATAATAATCTGGAGTTCACGTTCCATTTCTTCAACCTCCTCCATCCCCACCACCAGCTGCCAGCCAGTCTGCCTTCATTCAGAGGGAGAAGAGGAGATCAAATGCAAGTGGAGTATTTCAAAAAGCAAAGAAGCCCTGTGAAAAAACAGACTTCTGGCACCAGTGTGGAGCTTAGACTGAGGAGGTGTGAAACCATGCAGCTGGCAAGAGCTCCAGGCTCCGGCTGCATGAAACAGAGCATCACGAAGCAGTGTGCATTCAAAGGGGCCTCTGGTAGGACCAACTCCCTGCTGAAAACAGGGCTAACTTCTAAATGATATCAGGTTGCTCATGGCCTTGTCCAACCAAGGTGTGAAAAATCTCCAAAAATGGGAATACACAGCCGCTCTAAGACTTTGTTCCAGCATTTAAGCACACTTGTTGAGTGGCCACCTCTCATTGCTGACTTTCGTACGGACACAGCATCATCAGTTCCTGCTGATTCTTATTCCCATTAGGCATTACATTACAAAGAAACATTAGCACTGACCACTATTCCTAGGAGGACAGAATTAACTACAATTTGAAGAAAGGCCTTTACTGATGGACTCAAACTATTCAGAAGTCAAGAATATGTTACTTTTGTCATGGTGACTCTTTTGGGGGTTCCTTCTCCAACATTACTTATGTGTCAGGATTGCTGTCATCTTCTCAGTAACGCATAAGGTCTGGAAATCAGCTGAACTGTCACTGCATTTGACACGGATAGGGGACTTCAAGATTAAAGGAGGAAAACACAATTTCCCTGCTATCCCATTCACCTCAGATATAAAGGAAAAATTGAAGATCTGATGCAGAAAAAAAATGTGTATTAAATCAGCCCCTAAGCAGAAGTGCCTCCTGAGCAATGATGATTTACAATGAGGCACTGACGACGCTTTGTTATGCTGATAATCAGGGCATACAGGGTCGGAAACTGGGGGTTCATGGCATAAATGCACACGCTGCACAGGCAGTGGTATTGCATTGGGGAACATCAGCTGCCCCATCTTCTGCTCCAAACGTTTTCCCAGTTCCACATTTAACTAAATTTCAGACAGAAAATGCAAACATTTCCAAAACAGAAATCCTTCTGCAGCTCAGCTCATGTTAGAGAACAATTTGGTTAGAGAAGAGATGGGAAGGAGATGGCTGGCAACCTGAAGGTCTTCTCAGTCTTCTAAAAACAGTTAGAAGGACCACAAGGAAACAGCCTGTCCCTGAAGATAATCAAGTCCTATAACTGTGACAAAAAACTGGGAAAAATGCTGGCAACAGAACAGACAGTCTCTTCCTGGGGACAAAAGCCAGAACACATTGATTTATGGCAAGAGGAGGAGGGATTGTTTTGCCTTTTTTTAACCAAGCCAATATGAATCATTGTAGAGGCAAGGACTTAAAAATAAAGACCAGATCCCATGTCCTTTCTCCGTTTAATTCCAGTCACTTTGACAGGATTTTGTTTGAACAAGGATAACTGATGTTATGTCCACTCAGAAAAGAAAAAAATGTTTTTATTTCAGTCTGGGCAACCCCAATGAGCTAGCCCAGGTTAAAATAGAGGTGAAAAGACTACAAGAACACAAGAACATATGGACTGGTTCAGATCAAATGTCCTTACAAGCTCAGGGAGAAACACATAAGCATGGGAAGAAGTGACTAATTCGCATACTATATTCAGCCCTTGGAAACCCACAGCTTTAGAAATGTTTGAAGTCAGAGGTCCCAAACAATGGACACGTTTAAGAGACTCTCATGGGCCCATGCTTCATATGACACCTCAGCCTTCACAGCATCCCACAGAAATGAGCTCCTCAGTCGAGTAATGCATGGTGGGACAAATTGTTGCTTCTCAGTTGATTTACACCGGCTGTGTGGGCACGCCAGCTTCTTCAGTTATGAGAAACAGCCAAAAAGTAATTTGGATTTTAGGTTGGGGTTGAATTCAAATTGCTCAACTGAGTGAGAGCCTATGCTATTTTTCATTCTTTTTTTCATCAGTATTTTCATTAGTGTTAATTAATATGAATCGGTTAACTGCCATTAAAAAAGTAATTTTCTATTTCTGTATGTGTTAAACACACCTTAAGCTAAAACAGAATCAGGACATAGATATGAACCAAGCCGAGGATCCAAGCACACTATGCTCCAATCTAAAGTTTGTGCTTGAAAACAAGAAAACGAATATTTCAGATTAGTGAAAACAGTTCATTAGTCTACAGAATTTTAGTCTACCTGTTTTTTGTTTTAACTGAGCCTATTCAATTGCAACAAGTATGAATGATTAATTTTTATTTTTTTCCTAAAGCTCCAATCCAGGTAGCATACATCCCTTCATTTTTCTTTTTTTCAAATATTTTGGCAAATTTCCTTCTCTGGCTTCTAACATGATATTTTGCATAGGAAGGCTAAGGACATGCCTGGCTAAACAAAGGGGTCACCGTACGGGTTACAGATTAGGAAATGATACAGTCTGTCAACATTTCACCCTGACAAGCTTTTAAATTTAAATACAGATGGTTTTATTTTAAAGAGAAAAACTCCAAATTCTACTAAAGGTTGAAGCGTGTTTTCTTTCCAATTTCACTTTTTCCCTGAATGTTTGGAACATTGGGCTCCATTGTTATCAAGTTTAATCGCATTTATATAATAAAATGTAATTAGGAAATGGAAATAGAAATTGACAGTCCTTAGATTTTGTGGTTTATTCAAGAAATTCCTAGCCACAATTGAGTAGAATTCATATACGTCAAGTATTTCTGGGGGTATATTCCCATGTTAGGAGGGAATACAAGCCCAAGTAAACTAGAATAAAGAGGACAGCTCATCTAATTGCTACATCTGTGGGACAGGCAACTAATTCCCTTCATTCAGAGTTTGTGCTGTAAAATGATCAACCAATATCTTCATGTTGCTGAACTGCTGCAGCAGAACTGCTCTTTGCCATGAGCTCAGATCCTGCGTAAGCTGCACAGTACCTTGATGGCAGTTCACATTGTAGCAGTTCTTGCTCGGGAAGAGATTTCTACCCTAGAAAATATAAACTGAAACCTTTACCGTCCAGCTCTGCAACATATCTCTCTGCATCAAAGTTCACAAGCTGACAGTGGGGTCCTGAATTACCAGAGAAAATTGCACAATAAATTTTGCATAACAGGAACAAACTCTCCACCAAATGCCTATAATTCAGGTCAACATAATTCATGCTGATAATCTAACATATGGCTTTCATGAACCCTGTGATACAGCACTTGAACTTCAAGAAATCAGTCTAACATGTTTCTCAGGCCTGACATTTTTAGTGACCTTTGCATGTTACTACTTTAAAAATACCGTATCGTGGAAACTTCATGCCCCAGGGCTAGTAATACAATAAACCCACATCTTGTCATTGCTTCCTGTTTTGCTGAAGCTTTTCATCTCTCTCCCCTGAGAAAAGCAAAAGGATTCATTCTCTATGTGAATCATAGAGTAGATGATAGCCCTGTGTGAAATCAGTAAAACCAGGTCTATTGCTTGAAGAGACACATTGAGAATTACAGAATCAACATTACGAAGAAAAAGCCTGGGTTAAGACCACCATTTTTACCAAGAGAGGTGAAAAACCAAGTCATCCCTTAGCTAAGAGCTAGATAATGTTCATAGCAGGACACCTGCGAGCGTGAAGCAGAAACAAAGGTTTGGAGATATATTTCCCTGGGCCTTTTACTACGACTCTGCATGACATTTGGATAAGCTAACATAGATAAATACGGTAGAGACAAAAACCACTGCAACATGAATGTGGAACTAACTAAAACATTGTACTCAATTTTATCAGTTCAGGGTCAGGTCCTCAGGCTAGACCTGGGAATCTGTTCTAGGTAGTGTTTGTGTTCAGAACTTGGATAAAGAAACAAACTTGCAAAGGCTGAGATTGTATCACAGTAGGAAGGTTTCAAAGATATTTACTAGGCAAGATTAAGTTCCAAATATTCTTGGAAAACTGGTGACATGGGCTGAAATGAAAATTGCCAAATTGCACAAAGAAAAGAGTAAAGGATTGTACGGAAAGGAGAAACCAAGCTTGAATGGGGAACAGGTGGCAGGGGCTGTACTCAGGTGTGAAGAACCCAGGAGCAAGATGGAGCCACAGACTGAATGAATCAGTGGGATGAAGCTGCTTGAGATAAAGCCAACCTCATGCAGGGTTGCAGTATGTGAGTGCTCCAGGGTTACTCCATCCTGCTTGATGCAGCTGGCTCTTGAACTTGACCATTGCCTTCATTTATGGATGGGAAAAGTGATGAAAATAAACTTGAAAGAAAATAACAGCTGGGAAGAAGAGACTATGGAAAACACAGTGTATGAACAAGAATTTAATTTGTCGAAACTAGAACAGCAGCAACAGGAGATGCGAAATGTGTGTTCACAGCTAAGCACATAAAGCTCATTATCAAGAAAACAGCAATCAGCAGCTCTCCAAGACCGCTGCAAGGACCACATGAAGCAATTGGCTTTATTTGCAACAAATACCCTGAACATGTCTTCAGGCTTGAGCGCTGTATGTAATTGTTATTTTGCTGGGATTATTTTCCCCCCTTTACATCAAACATCATGAAGGCAGCAGTAAAAACATAGGTTAACATGCTGGCTTAGTCATCTGCCCCATGGAAATGCTGGAAAAACTTTCGTTTGGCATAGATGCAAAGGCACTCCAACCTCAAGAAGAATGTGGTCCGTTCTGACATGAGGCCACTGTTTCAATGCAATTTTTGTGCTGAGCCCATAATAGCTATGATACCTGTCCCTTAGGACCAGTAGCTGAAGGAGCAATGAGTTACATACTGTTTTCTGTCAACAACATGCAAGGTTGGTTTGTGTTATGCAGAATGCATGGTCCAAAAGCATCAAACAGCACAAAGAATGAGCGATACTTCATGGTCAGATTTTCATTAAAATGTGGTTTTGATTCTCCTTAGGATTTTGAGATATTCATCTTTACGAAAATGAAAAGAAAAGCGGATCAGAAGGGGCAGAAGACAGGACTTATTACCCTGCAACTCGGAGCTGAAATATCAAAAGTAAAAACTTGTGTTTATGTTTCCCGTTAATACACAAAGAAGCTTCAGGGTTTGCCGTTCAGGTGTGATTGTGCGATCCAGTCTGGAAAGACCTATTTATTTGTTAAAAAGTATACAAAGCTAGTAACTGCATTTGCTGCAACAAAAGCTCAAAGGCAGCATGACAGCCCTGCAGCAAACCGTGGGAAGTGTGTGAGCAGCAATGCTGGGTGGAAGAGGCAGGTCACTGTCCCAACCAATGGTGAGCACTGCCTTTTCCTTCATGCACTGCCCTGCAGCACATCCTGCTAATATGCTTCAGGAGCACAGTGACATTAAGGTGATATTTTCACCCTTGCTACATGAATGGAGACAAAATATATTATTGAGGCAAGAGCTGAAAGTCCCCTGAAGCCCCACTAGTGACCTCAACAACCTCCAAAGCTTCCCTTGCACAAGCTACAAATGTTGATTTTCTTTTTGTCCCCTACTGTGCCCGTGCTTTACAAAATTCTTGCAACACCTGCGCTCCTGCAGTGCCAGGCAAACCTCAGGGGACATACCAAGCTCCCAGCATTGGAAAAATTCTGCTTTCCTAGGTAGGATGCAAATAACCAAGGTTTGACTGTATGACGTGTAATCGTGTTGGGCAATGTTTCCTGAAGCAATCTGTCCCCTGATCCAGATGGGAGGTGCTGTAAAAGCTGACAGGGACTGCAGCTAGCAAATTATAGTGGAGATTTAGGAGACTGTAGACAATACTCCTGAAGTTTTCAACTCCATGTGCAGCTGCAGCACGGAAGGCAAACAGGATGTCAGTTGCACTGATAGAGGAATGCAATATAACTGAAAAGATTCGGTTATTATTGTATGAGGAAATGATAAGATCTTGTGCAGAGTATAGTTTGGTCATGAAATTATATGGGAAACAAATTACATCAGTCCTCCAGGCTTAAGACAGAAGAAAGATTCAGGACAATCATTTCTAACAGCCTCTGGTAGATGGACCAGCTATAATGTTCAAGAGAATGATGTTTTGTGTCTGTTTGCTTTGTCCAGCTGCCAAATGTGAAAAAACACTTTCAAGCAAACTCTCAAAAAGTTTCCCTTCCTCTGTCAGCACAGCTCTGCAGCCACGCATCCAGCCTCACCAGTGCTGCCAGAGCCAGCTCTGGCGTCCAATGCTGCAAAGCACCTCTACCCTGAGAAGACTTCCACTCAATGCCACCAAAAATAGCCCCAGGAACCACCTCAAAAAAAAAATAAAAGGAAGAAGCTGCCTCTTAGCATAAGGTAACACTCAGGGTCACCTCCAGTGACGTGAACTCAGACAACTCTGGTTTTCGTTTGCAGGTGTCATGCAAGGGACTATACTCCAAAGATCTCTGACACAGCAAACCTTTGCCAGCTTGTGCTTCATCCTGAGCTACATTTCATGCTTTGCCACATGTAACCCAAATATTTTGCAAACATTACTTCAGCAACTCACCAATGAAAGAGAGAAAAAAAACAAAACAAAACTGTTACTAAATCGAGCAAATGACATAAGGGTGATCGATGAAAGAGATGACTACTGGCCTTACGTCAGATCAAAACCGTAATGCATTTGTTGATCTACCTTCAAAAACAGATGAAGCAGCAAGAACAGATGTACTCTCATTCGTGAAAATGAAGTTTTGGACAGATGTTAGCTCTGCTGGGTCAGCCACACACAATGATTTGTCAATTACAGCTCTGAAAAATTTTCATAAAGACACATACTTAAACCCATATATCTATAAGAAAGGCAGGATGGCTATTGAATTTGATTACTGAGAGTGAGCAGCAATGCTGACACCTGGAGATATCAAACCCTACTTTTCAGATGGGACAACAGGACTGGGAGGGGCTTGTGGGATCCCTACAAACCAAGTATCTTCTTGGTGCTTCTCATACAGTCAGTTCCAACAACATAACATCACAGGTGGCTGCCCTTAACATCAGTTTGAACTGGCTTAGCCTACTTGTTCCTCCCATAACACAGACTTTCCTTACTTTAATTAAGAGCTGACCTCTTTAGGATAAGTCTTCAGGTGGCTTGTAAAAAATGAGAGATCCCATCAAAGTTAATGAGCTGTCCTCCTTTTCACAGAATCACAGAATCACAGAATGGTTGGGGTTGGAAGGGACCTCTGTGGGTCATCTAGTCCAACCCTCCTGCCTACAGCAGGCTGCAGAGGACCTTGTCCAGGCGGGTCTTGAATATCTCCAGAGAAGGAGACTCCACAACCTCCCTGGGCAGCCTGTTCCAGTGCTCCGTCACTCTCCGAGGGAAGAAATTCTTCCTTATGTTCAGACGGAACTTTCTGTGCTTCAGTTTGTGCCCATTGCCCCTTTCACAGTCAATGCAATATAATTATCTCTTCTTAGACTCTGAAGTGCACATTTCTATTTGATGAATATTTATTCTGAGAGGCATTCCCTCAGAAGATAGACCCTGCTGGTGTATCCACCACACCTCCCAGTTTGGTCTCATCAGCAAACTGGGAGGTGTGGTGGATACACCAGAAGGCTGTGCTGCCATTCAGCGTGACCTGGACAGGCTGGAAAGTTGGGCAGAGAGGAACCTGATGAGGTTCAACAAAGGCAAATGCAGGGTCCTGCACCTGGGGAGGAACAACCCCATGCATCAGTACAGGCTTGGGGTGGACCTGCTGGAGAGCAGCCCTGCGGAGAGGGACCTGGGTGTCCTAGTGGACGACAGGTTAACCATGAGCCAGCAGTGTGCCCTGGCTGCCAAGAAAGCCAATGGCATTCTAGGATGCATCAAGAGGAGTGTGGCCAGCAGGTCGAGGGAGGTTCTCCTTCCCCTCTACACTGACCTAGTGAGGCCTCATCTGGAGTACTGTGTCCAGTGCTGGGCTCCCCAGTTCAAGAAAGATGAAGAGCTACTGGAGAGAGTCCAGCAGAGGGCTACCAGGATGGTGAGGGAACTGGAGCATCTCTCCTACAAGGAGAGGCTGAGGGAGCTGGGCTTGTTCAGCCTGAAGAAGAGAAGGCTGCGGGGGGACCTTATAAATGCTTACAAATATCTGAAGGGTGGGTGTCAGGAGGATGAGGCCAAGCTCTTTTCAGTGGTGCCCAGTGACAGGACAAGGGGCAATGGGCACAAACTGAAGCACAGCAAGTTCTGTCTGAACGTGAGGAAGAATTTCTTCCCTCGGAGGATGACGGAGCACTGGGGTTAGGCTGCTTTTTCCTTCGGTGCTGCTCTTGGGACCTCTACACAGACACAGAGGGCTCCCACCAGGCACAGAGCTGCAGTCCATGCTGATGCATTCTCTCTGGTTCTGTCCTCGTAGTTCCCAGCCCTCTCAGCTGCATCCTGCATCCTCACAAGCAAACGAAAGGACAGCTTATTCATACCTCATCAGTAGGATCCAAGGGTATGGGCCCTGCTCCAAGGACAGCCTTCCTCCTGCAGGAAGATAAAAAGAACGAATAACAAGAATACGAACATCACTTGGCACTTCCTGTGATACTGGAAGCATTCACATTTGGGATAATGCATTTCCTTTCTAACTCAGACGCTGAGAGTTTGAAAATGATCTGCTACTGGGAGTTTAGTGTGATTTTCTAAGTAAACAACAAAACAAGTACTGCAAAGTACTCAGCCTCTCTCCAACTCCAATTTCAACTAATTCCAACAATATCACCCAGGCTACCTGCCCCTGTTGCTCTTCCAAATTACATTCAGCTTGCAGATACCCTTAAATTCAACTCTTCTTGATTAGTAGTGTCCAAAAGCTTATTTGGAGTTGGAGGAGCTGAACACCCCCGCAACTTGGCATAGTCAGTTCACCTCTGTGGGCACCTCCAGCACTTCCAGTCAGTGGAAGGTCTCAGCACCAGCCCTCATGCTGCAACCTGTTCGTATTGCATGCTAGCAAGAGGATTTGGCCCAAAAGTTTAAAGCAAAAAAAAACTTTGTGCAGATGTCAAGATGACAAGAAGCACAAATGGTTTGCATTGGCCTGCTGAAATGTTGGCCATGTTTTATAGTTGTGCTTTTGCACACCAGTTTCCAAGCGAGAAAAAAAAGCAGCTATGTGCATTTTGTTGCTGAGGTCAAGCTCCTCTCTTCCCAATCCTGTTTCTCATTCTCTAATCAAATTATTACTCTCAATATGACTAGTTCCTAAGAGTCTGTTTTGCCAAGAAGTGCCTTAGAATTTGTTCTGCCTTGGCTGCGGCCGGCAACGATCACGCGGCGCGGCCGCCCCTCCCCCCGCCGGGGCGCGGAGGAGAGCGGACAGGAGCAGCAGAGACCGGCGGGTCGGGACAGGGCAGCGCAACAGAGCAGCGGCCAGAGGGAACAGGGACAGCAGCGGCACAGACGAGGAGAAAACACAGCACAAACCGCACCACAGAGCCGCCCTCCCGCACCTCCGCCAGCTCCCGAGCCGCGAGTGCGCTCCCGCCGCCCCGCTCCCCCCCGGAACCCCGCATGAGGCACACGGTGCGGAACGCCCTGCTCCGTGTGGCCAGGGGCGGTCAGCCCCGGCTGGGCCCCTGCCGGGATCCCGGTGAGAATTAACCCTGTCCTGGCCGAACCCGGGACAGAATCTTACTTACTGTGACCTTAATTGAAGGGTCACAGTAAATAAGATTCTAAGGCAAAACAGTCTAAATCTGTAAACTATTTTGTGTAATCAGCCAATAACTCCAGATCAGCAGGAAGTCCTGGGCACAGAAAACAGATGTGCCAAGCCCCACCACTCTCAGAGTGACTTTTAAATGGGTTGAAATAACTCTCTTTGGAAGTGTAGAAAGATACAGTAGAGTACAGACATTTAGAGGAACCCATCCCAGCTACAGCGAGACCAAAAAGCCTTTCATGAGGATGTAAGGCTAACCTAGAACAAGTTGGGTCTGGGCCACCTCACTTTTGGACCTAATTTTTCAAGTTGTCTCATAGTGAAGTCAAAGAGAATCCCACCTCTGTGCTGCACTTGGGAAAAGGGACCAAGTTTCAGACATGCACTCAGAAATTCTGCCAGGGGGCAGGCACAAGCTTGTAAATAAGAGCTTTTTGTGATCATTCCCTGCTGCTGGGAGCAATGTAGCAGGGACACTGAAATGCCATGGTCTGGTCATCTGTTTCCAAGAAATGATTATCACAAGAGTATCTTACTCCAGGCCACTGACATGTGTCTGAAGGTACCATTGTTCCCTGTATATCTCAAGCTACTTGTTCGTTATACAAGATGCTTTTTGCTGAATTTAATAAGAAAAACCAAGTGAAGTCTCTTGTGCAAGCGGCTTTGTAAGGCTGCTATGTCTTTTTACAGATCACACGTTAGTTCCCATACTGAAAGATATTCTACTCAGCGTGAAGCATTCAGCATTGTGAACAGTCAAGTCTTTATAGTCACAGCTTGAAGTCTGCATGGCTTTAAAAAAAAAAGTGTGCCCAAACTTTCATGTTTTCTGGAAACATTTTGATTTTCAAACTATTTGGGTATCCTAAAACAAGAAAAATGCTTGAAAAAAAGAGCTGCTTGTTGAAAACATTTCTTGTTTCATCTTTCAAAGAGAAAATTGGAAGCACTTACGAAGGGTGTAGCTATTTACCAATCAAGAGTGTTCTTATAAACAGAATAATATAAAACATATCCTCTTTGCTGTTTTGTTGTTTAATATCTTCCAGTGTATCACCATATAAAGAGCAGAGCAAAAGAGAAAATAGAGAGTATTTCCAAGAAGCCTTGCAACAGATAAAAAGGGCAAGGGACAATAGCACAGCAGCAATGTGTCTTAGCCTTGTATGCACAGGAATCATGAGGCATGAGAAAGGTATCATTCTTCCATCAGGAAAGCTGAAGGGACTCTCTCATGACATCTACCTGCAATTCCAGTTGGGCGTGCCAGGAAAAGTGAAGAAACCTGAAGGCCAAGAGAATGAGTTCATCCAATGGACAATGCACATAGGAAATCCTTGAACTTCTTTGACAACCTCTTCACAGAAATTCAGCTCAAGAAAACAGATTAGTAACAACAAAGTCAGGTTCAGTGTTCCATTATCCCTATTAAACATCATTTCCCGTTTTGTTTACAGCTGTTATGCTCATCATAAATGCTCTACTTGCACCATTTTACCCACAAAGAGCCCTGAGACTATGAAAAATATATTCATGTACAAAGCCTAAAATGCATTTCTTGCAGATGGGTTTCCAACAGTGAAAGCATGGGGATGATATTTGTTCTTCCTACTGGAGCCGAGAGACTGTGACAGTGCTTAAGAGGCTGCATGCTGAAGAAGTGTAGGAGCCGGTTTGTTTTTAAAGAGACAGAACCAAATGACTTTCTGTCATTTCACATCTGCAGAATAGCTGAATTTATCCTGTGCTTCATCCAACCCTTTTATCAGATTTCTGTTCTTTGTTAACCAAGCAAGGATCTAGAAATAACATAATAGCAAGTGAAGAGTGATGCACTTGCTGCCGCTGGTCTCTTGATACACCATATACCTCAGAGAAGCAAGCAATCAGTCAGACAAAATACTGTATGAAATTTATTTCTGTTTCCAGGCCCATGTGATTCCCTGGGAGAGGGCAGCTCTGCCTGAATCCATGTAGCCTTTCCAATCGTAACAGGGAAACACCGTCAGCAATGGCATAATTCACAGCTAAGACTTGCAAGCCCCACCAGGTCATGTTCTGAACCTGAAGACAGTGATGAGATTGCTTTTAGTCTAACTGCCCTAGAATATGGGGTTGGGTTTAGCATGTATGACATTATATATCTTACTCTGTTAGCAGCAACAGTGTGTGGTTTTTTAGGCTGTAAACACCTGCAGCCAAAATATGAAGTAAGTCTGTTAACTGCAGTGAGGTTGTGCCAATTTACACCACCCCAGATACTACTCGTGAAGGTTTACTGTGCATTGAAAAATTGAGTGTCCGATTCAAACCCTGAACACGTCATTTACAGTTTCAGTCTCATGAATAACTTAGAGGCAAGAACACAGCCTGAGCCACGTATTCAAGTGCTGCAAATACAAAGCAGAATACCAGTTTTCTTTTGTTAGTGAAAAGGAGTTTCTGAGAGTAAACATTCCTTTAAGATTCTCATTCATTTGGCTAAGAAGTTGAAGTAGGATTACAAATTGTATTTCCCAGATACCTGGGACCAGTTACGCAGATTCTCCAAGACATCAAAACAGATCAAAAGGTTTATCACAAGGCAGAGAGGTTGTACCCAATAAGGCCATATTTCCATCAAAATCAGAAGTACCCCACTACAGTAATTGTCAGAGGATAATGCAAGATTTCTCTCTCCTAATGTCCAAAGCCATACCACTCAATGTCAGAATTTAGGATGACACACCTATAGGACTGCTTGGAGGCAAAAGAGCAACACATGGCAATTGCCCACCAGCTTCCTGGAGCATGGAAGAAGTATTTCAAGTAATACGTGACTTTCTTTAGTACTAAGCTTGGGCGTGCTCTCATCTTCCCAGGAAAGAACTAAAATTTTCCAGAGAAAAAGTCAACTCCTTACTTAAAATGCCACAAAATTCAGGTGTCAGAAGTTCAACTTTCCCACCAAAAAAAATTTGATCAGAAAATGGCCACATCTTAGACAAAAATTGCTGAAGCAGGCACCAAAGCTGTCCAAATGACTTGTGCACCTCTCTTCTGTGCTATACAAAGAGCTACTGCATGCTCTGCTGTCCATTGACAAAAACCCAGTTGCTTTCTAAGTGCAAATAATTCAGAAAGGAGAAAGCAGAGTTATGTTTATCTGTGCTATGATCAAAAGAATGTCCTGAGTTAACATGTTTTTTTGAGTCTTACCAGGCAATTTTATCTTCATTCCAGAAATAAATCTCAGATTGATACTAGCAGACATTGTGTCAGAAAGGATAAGAAAGGGGTAAAGGACAGTACAAGACTGGTAGAGTGAAATGTGTGATATGGAACTGTTTGTTATGGAAAGGTTTGTATCCTTTGATGACTACTGATGGGAGATTTTAGTTAGAAATCGTTCACACAAGGAACTTGAGCGTCCAGCGTGGTTGTTTGTGTGTATTGCTAGCAGTTGGCTCTCTGAGCAGGCAATACTTTTTTCTCTTTCCCAAAGCCAGGAGTTGGGCTGTGTACAGGGATCCAACACGAGTAAAAGCACAGTGAAGGAAAATCTAGCAAGCTTCAAAGTGTGGCTGCCTTTTCTATGTCTCAGCACATGGCCCTAGTTTCTTTGGATCAAAAAGCTCATGGTTAAGATAGGTTCCTCTGGATGAACAAGGATGTGAGCAGCTCTTGCTTTTGTTGTGATGAGGCACAAACTCTGGAAATCCTGAATCAGCCAAATAGGGCTACAAACAATGTAATAATATCTTTGACGTTATTGGAAAGAGGTTTCAAATCTGCCTTTCCTACTTCTGGGAGGGAATAATTGGCCTCATTAATAAAGAGACAAGCAACCTTTCTTCCTCCCAGCCCTCCTGTCCAGAATTCTTGTCTCACTGACCCAGAGCAATATGAGCTCCTGCTGACAGGCGGTACTTGAAGGCTGATTCACCTCCTGGCCCATTTCCTATAGCACATCATGAAGACCTCCATGACTGTATCCTCTTGGTACAGTCAAGAACTGCGATAGTTATATCATGCTCTCTGGAGACTTTCTTGCTTTTCTCATATATTTCATCAAGAAGTAATCTCTCTTCTTAAAAGTTCATTTTATTCCCTCCTGTCTTGTTATTAGCTACCGAATGCAAAGAAGACTATACCCATGTGCCTAGAGCACTAGCTCTAAGTCCTGCTAAAATTACAAGTTTGTGGACAGCTGTCCCAGTTGATGTGAGGAGGAAGAGTGACCGAACATCTAAGAGGATGTAATCACTGTCAGACACATAGCAGTAATATCCTGTTCGTCTGAAGTCAAGACATACTTGGAAACATCCTTCTTGCTTTTGCTGTGCATCACAGGTCATCTCTCACAATGCTTTGATTCTAGATTTGGAATAATAAACACCTTTCCTGTTCCATAACTTCTGCTTCTGCCATAAAATATGTTAAGATGCTAAAAGGTCATGTTGCACCTTGCGATGGGGTTGCAGAGTAAGGTGTGATGCCGTCTCATCATCTGCTAACTCACTTGTATAAGGGTTGGTGTCCAAGCCACCGAGCTGCCAGAAGACTAATGGAGTTTAATGAGGAATGATTATGTTCAGGAAAAGTACTACTGAACCCAGAGGGGACTTTCTGTGCAAGACACTCCATTCAAATACCAAATGGCGCAATGCTCCAACATTGCTCCACATCAGCCCACCACCACTCTGCAGTTATTTAACAGTAAGCCTAAAGCAGATCTCAATAAAATAAATGAGCAAATGAGCATCTAGATAGTTGCAATTTAACAAGTGGCTGTTACCAAACAGAGCATCACATCTACATGAATCAGAGCAGTGCAGTTTGCAGACTAGGACTTATGCAGCTGTGGTTCAAGTCTGTGGGCTTTGTGTGGCACCTGGCTGCCTCTTTTATTGCCATGCAATATCCTCCAACAAATTGTGAGGAGCACTCATGACCCTTTAATTCAAAAATTCATCGGTGAGCCTGTGTTACAGACCCCATTCCACAGCCCTGTGGATACCCACAGGAGACATTGCCCACACCTTTTTCTTAATGTCAGCTGTAACAGCACAACCATCAACAACCAGAGGCATTGTTTGATGCCATCTCCTATCCTGCTTCTTCCATAGCAGAAATCATTTGTCTGGTAAAGACACCCTCACCAAGGTGCCAGAAAATCTGCATTTTCCCACCTGCCTGGTTTAGAGACTCTAATTTGTACAGAACTGGAATGCGAACTCCGAGCAGGCAAACGTGGGGCAGAAGTGCAGTGACTAGCTCAGACCCAGGCTTAATGATTCCATAAAAGAGATCCTGAAAGCATTTTGTGAGCTTTTCTTCTAGAAAGGGGATCTGTGTCTTTGCACCCTTTGCAATATGGTGTTCCTGTCCCAGCCAAAACAAATGCTGAAATCTACAGCAGTTTTCAGTATGCTCATTAAAAACAAATCAGTGGTTCATTTTTGCTTCCTCTTCTAACAGTTTTCTTGCCACCCTGCTCTCCCAGCAATAACTTCCCCCTGCCGTTAATGTGATGCTGTACTCTGAGCACGGCCCATGCCTACAGATTGCTGCCTCCGCTGCCCTCCATGCTCAGCACAGCCCTACCTGGCCCTCTCTGCCACCGGGGAATGGAGGGGGAATGCAAAGGGGAGTGTGTGTGCAAGTCCCAGGGGTCTCCAATCTGCTTTTAATTAAAGGTGGAGACCACAGAAGACTTGATTTGTCTACAGGCAGTAACAAGAAGAAACGGAAGAGCTCAACACAAAGTGGAGCTTTGATGAGAAATTCACATCTGCCAAAATTACTGTGCCCAGAGGGCTGGTAGGTAAAAGGTGTTGGTGGGAATAGGATTTCCTTCTGTTTTGCACACCCCTAGCTGTGGGAAGGACTCCTTTATTCATCTACAAAACCTGAGATGCTCCCATGGATGGGGTGCAGCTGATGAGGACACAAAGCCTCACTGCACCCCAGCAAGGGAGGAGACCAGTGTGCCTCAACACGTGGGTTTTTAAACCAGGTCTACAAATGGTGTTGTTGCAAACAACCATCCACTTGTCAGTAATCAAGCATGAAACTAATGATATCTGCCATCGGTGTAACAGGAGGAGTTGGTTTTTTTGGTTCAGGCTTGTAATGCTCAGCAGTTTTCCAGTTTGTGTGTGTTTCAGTGCCATTTGACCAGCTGAGTTAGTTGTTCCACTTCAATTTCTCTGAGGAAGGCATGCCAGGAAGCCATTGATATGCAGAGGTAGAAGAACCAGCCGTGTTGTCTATCCACTCACCAAGCTGGAAAACTGCCCATTAATTTCCAGAAAGCCTGAATGTTAGCTCAGGATAAGCTAGATTACTTGTGGCTGCTCTTTCCTTGTGAGAAATTTCCTTTCTGTTGTATTTAGCTGAAGTGGAGTATTGCAGTCTGTTTTCTCACAGAAGATGGTTTTCCTGGAAGAAGGCAGAGCTGACAGTGGTATTCTTCCTCATGCTTTCAGGGGAAGGGTGAAACACGTCCTCAGTATTTTCAGGCAATTTTAGCATCATGTGAGATCTTTCAGTAGAAAAACTTTCAGCAGATTTGGAAGACAAGGACTTATCTCCTACACCCTTGAGACCCTCAGGCTAAGAGGAAAGAGAAAACCAGCTCAACGTGTATTTGCTGGCATCTCTGTACCAGTACAACTCCTAGCTCAGTAACGTTTTCCCTAAAGCCACAGTGTGCCTTTTCTCTTTGCATCGGAGTAGATCCAGGGGCAAAAAGTGTAATCTGAAGATGGACATCCATTCCCTATTCCCAGAAAAGGACCTCCATCTGCACCGCTGCACAGGACCGAAAAGCTGCCACTGAGAGGTGCAGACCTTCAAACTAATGTGTGTGCTAAATAATGAACCAACTGCTCAGAGCGAAAAGCTCTCACAAAGTCCTTGCAAAGCTGGAGTTTGGCTTAAAGGGGCTGAGGAACAAGAAGCAAGAAGTCATTTGGGACCACCTAAGTGCCAGCAGGCTCCCCACCACTGCGCTGGACCAGTCTTGGTGGAATGGGCTGCAGAGCCATGGTGCAGCATCATGAAATTAGGCACTGATGATGAAGTGGAGTCTTTCATAACTGGCACGACAAAATGCTTTTCTTTTGGGGAGCAAGAGGAAAATGTGTTTGTGGTGGTTCAAAGCATCTGGATCACCTCACTTCCTGACTTCCACTCACCCCTCTGGTTTTTGGTGACTGGCTTTCATTCAACTTCCAACACAAAACTGCCTTCAGATTTGACAAAAATAAGGCCTGAGAGTCCAGTTTGAGTCTTTGTCATAGTCCCTTGCTCTTCACTCCCCTTTTTGCTCCATTCCCCTGAGAAAAACCTTTCTCCTTCACAGTTCTGCCTGAAATTTTCTTTTCTTTTTTACTTGACACTACTTTTCAATTTCAACAAAAAAATTACTGCCCCCTTCACCCAGACAAGACCCCAGTCTCCACCATTAGCAAGCAAATACCGGTTATACACCACGGGAAATCGAAAAAATACAACCAACTAATTAAAATTTTCCATTAATGTGTTTCAGTGCCAACAAACTTTTAAGAAATCATGCTTTCAAACATTAAAAGAAATTACTGAAATACTGAAATAACTGAAAATATACTTTTTAAAACTCTCAATTTTTTGTTTTGTTTTGATCAACAAAACCACTTTTCACTTGAAACTGCCTCACTAGAAAAATGGGGGGTGGTTCTTGCTCCATTTTGTGCCTTAATGCGACAGAAGTGCTTTGGGGGATTGAGTGGTCGCATAAATTTTGCATAAACGTGGTTGGTTTGGGGTTGTGTTTTTTTCCAGAAGTCAGTCTGGCAATGCAAACAACCCCTCATTTATCTGCAATTTGCAAGTATGGAGTCAAACCCTCCGATTCCCCAGGAGTGCCCCGCTACTGACCCCCAGATGAGGAGTGCTGCTCAACGCCCTCCCTGCTTGGATCCCTTCCAGGCAAGCTGCTCCGCTCGTGAGACTCAGACACCAACCATCTTTGCTGACCCAAGACCTCAGAGCAGCTCCAAGCCTGCATCTCAGATGTGAAAGGTTGGCACATGCGAAACAAAAAAAAATAAGAGAGAAGAACACATACCCAATTCTGTAATATTACACATAAAAAAGACCTGCTTTACAGACCCTGCTAATATTTCTGTTCCCAATGTATGAATTATTAATATTTAGTATCTGTGACTCGCTAATATTTACTTTAGGAAGTATTTTTATAAAGTTTGACTGGTTTTCTCGACATAGGAGCTAATGGAGGCTCCTGTTGTTAATGGCCAGGGATCCCTCCCTGAACAAACTTTTCTGGTCACTGTTTAAACTGGGCTGCTGGGCTCTTTTATGGCCCTGAACCTCTAACACGAAGCACTGAGGCTGGCAGGGATCTCTGCTGATGGCTCTGCTGAGACACAGCTAATTTTAAATCTGGATCTCAAGGCAAAGGAAAAACCTCTCTTTTACTGGCAAAACTGTCACAGCTGAACGTTGTATTCAGATTACGGGAAAAGGCTGCGAGAGAGCACACACAATCCCTTTTTTGGGTACTTGGCATTAATTTTATCTGAAGTCATGGATTATAAAAGAGAAGAGCAGAGACCTCACACAAATTTCTTCTGCGTCAGCACAGGACACCCGGGGTGGCCAGGGACCCCCTCCACACCGAGCCCTCACCATCATGCCATGCTCTGCATGTGGCCAAAGGGCCAGGGCTTGGCCACTTTTCCAGCAGCTATCCTCAAAAGAGGCTCACAAGCATTTTCTGGAACTACATTCTGAACTGTCCATAATATCAACTAGAGTTGTCTTTTAAAGTCCTTTTCTTGGTCTAGACTAGAGTTTTGAGGTCATCAAAACTCAACTGTTTTCATAATATTATTGTTCTTGTTGAAATGGTTGGTGTCCAGACAAATTCACATTGATGCTTTGGACTTAGAAAAATCATCATTTTCTGATAAACAAGCTGTTTGCCAGAAAACCATTTATCAGCAGTAGGCTACTTAGCTCCCTGCATCTGTTTTGCTGTAATGCTTTAAGACAGCTTAACTTCACTCATGTATTTGGAAACACAGCCTGCTGAGCTGGCTGGCTGCCCTCAGACACCTGAGATTGTTTCATGACTCTGCAGATGAGAAAATTTCCATGGTCTCCATCTTCCCACTAAAAGCCTGTCCTCAGCTGCTGCTACATGCCTGGCACTAGTACGAGATGCCTCCTCCGCATTTCAGCAGTCTGTGATATTCTCCAACAGCCAACACTCGGTTTGGATTACTCTGCTCACTGACATCCCTACAGGGATGCCCTAAGTCACTACTTGTCAGCATTTCACATCAGCGTTTTTCTAGGTTTGTCCCCAGTACTTCACCTCAGATGTGGCAGGAGGTCCACAGGTCCATCTGCAAAGCCGCCACTGAGAATTGCTCTCCAGACACACACAGTTACTGATCCAGTTTTGGAGCCCCCTTGCATTCATCTAAACCGTATTTTAAGCACAAGCACATCAAGTGAGATGGTATCAAACACCTTCCTATAGCCAATCTATCAGGTTTTACTCTTTTTTTTCAACTCACAAAGCCCGTTAAGCTGGTAGAGAAGGAAATTCAGCTGCTTTTAAGATTTGTTTCTGACAAACTTGTACTCTGGCCCCTTGGCATAGTTCATAGATGGTATTTTCTTAGTTGCCATAAGTGCAAAAGATGGACGTGCAAAAACAAACCTTGAAGCAGCTACCAAGATAAAAACTTGAGGGTATCAGTGTCAAGCACTTCTCAGGACAGTGTTTTGTTGGCAGGTCGTCTCTCGGGGTCATAGTTGCCCACAGTCTCTAAACCAGAGGAGCCCCAAACCTGGGAGAAGGAACACTTGTAAGGCATTCTGAAACACTGAATTTATTTTGCAAGCCTGTGCTCCCTTGTGCTTCTGCTTTCAGCTACAATATTCCACCTGAGCCTCCTGACTTTTAGCCCGCTATAAATATCCTTGTATTCAATTTGACACTTAATAGCACTACGATGTGCTTGGCTATGCAGCAGATGGTGAGGGAAACTGCATATAGCCCTGGCCTGCTCATGTGGTACGAGGGCTGAGGAGCAGACACTGCAGAGAAGAGTGCTGCATAAGGAAGACCTTGTCTGTTGATTTAACTCTGTAACCCTATTTTAACCACTGTCAACAAGATATAAGGGTGGTTTCTATTTACACTGAGGCTTCTTTACACTGCTCTGTCCACACCCGAAAGTGGCATAAATGTCTTCTAAGTGCCTTAAAGTAGGTCCTGAGTATAAACAAGAACCAACCCCATCGTTTGCAAAATGGCTTTGAAAACATTGCACGGGTGCATCCTATAAATTAATGTGGGTTTTTGGAAGAACACCATCCCAAGGTATGCCCATGCTATACATAGCCTCTGATGAGCTCAGCACAGGACAAGGAGCAGGCAGCAGAAGCAGAGCCACAGGCAACAAGACATTTCTCCTGAAACGGCGAACTGGGAGAGCCCTGCACCCTGCTGATTCCAGAGGATTACCAGCAAAGTGGGAAAACAGGGTTATCAGGTCCACTCCTTTTGTAGACTGCTACCCTCACTCGGATCCACATGGGTTTCTCTTTCTTTTCCACTCTACTTACATGCAGCCTTTCAGTTTTTATGTCCTCTTCACTAAAGCACAAACCTGGATCCCACCCCTGGCTATGAAAAAAAAAATTTCACTTCTACCTCTTTGCGTGTTGCTCTAAGTCTTCACTTACCTGATTTGCATACCTGCTGTCCAGAAAGAAGACACAGCTTTTTCTGTGATATTGCTCACAAACAGCACTCCTGAAGACATCATTTTTGTTGTTGTTGACGAGCATATGGTAAAACACATGGCTTGAGCAGGAGGAGACAACAGTTAGCAAAACCAGAGCCAGCATCAAATGGATGGAATCTAGCACAAAGAACAGGAATATCAATGTTAAATTTTGGGTGTTACGCTGTGTTATCCGTATGCTGACCCAGATCTGCATTTTGCAGTGATATTTTGGGGCATTTTGTAACACTAGCAAATAGGAAATCAAACAAGTGCTGCAATCAATAGGGTGGTCTAATCAGCCTCAGCATGACCACAAGCATTAGTCTGAATATCCTTCTTTGCTTACTTTTAAGCTCATGAAAATCTTCCGTAATGTTTTCAGCAACAGAGAGATCTTTGCAGCAGTGAGAGTGGGGAGAGTGAGTACAAAGTGAGCATGAGCAAGTTCAAACGGGCAGTTTGTAACTGCAGAGCATGCAATAGCCGCGAAACTCTCTTCTGCAATCATTGGCAGCTCAACAACTGTCTTACCTTGTCAGCAACGCAAACACGTCTGTATTTTATGTTGATCTTGTTGTATGTGTAATGGAAAACATAAAATTTCATGGCCTTCTTGTCAGTTAGGACTCCCTCCCATGGCTTTGTCCGCATTTTTGGTCAAAAGCCATATGGTGCTCATTGCCTGGAGGCTGAGTTGTAAACCTCCTTGTCATGTTGCTTCTTTAACCAAGATGGTGTTGAATTACCATGAAACAACTTAGTTTGATTTGTGGTGCTGTTGGCAAGTATGAGCTCGGAGAAAATTTCAAGGGGGATTAAAAAAAAAAATCTGTATACTTTTCCCTTCAAAAAAATAAGAGTACTTTTAACAACAGCCTGGTTAGGTGAGAAGGAGTTCATCTCAGATGTATTTTGCTGTACTACTTCATTAAATGCTATTTCCAACTCATTAATTACTTCAGCCCTTATGTTGCAGGGACTTAAGGACAGACATCGATTTTCGCTTACTCTCAGGATGTTTCAGGAAAGGCTGCATCTTGTTCTTGATGAGTTAAAGGTTGACTTTTAATGCCTGAGTACTAAGCAGTATGTTTTATTTTTTTATGGAACAGACTCTGCACATCCTGATCTCACTTGGGCTCTCCAGGGGATAATCCAGTCCCCAGGAGTAATCCCAACTAGCTGTTCTAAATTCAACCCCTGTTCTGGCTGAGCACTAAAGACAAGGGAAGCAGTCATTCTGGGAATGTTTTATTTCACAAATAATCCAGAAATCAAAAGAAATTGGGGGGGGGGGGGGGGGGGGAGGAAGATGTTTCACAATTCTGTATTTAGAAAAAAAAACTATAGTTTACAAACAAACACACGGCCCCTTGAAAAACATGCAAAGGCACACAAAAATTTACAAGAAACTTTTATACATAGGAAGTAAAATACATCATTTTTCATAGAAAAAAAAAAAGCAACTCTATGAACTGGCCCTAAATATTTAGACTGCACAAGTGACCAACTGGAGACTCTGCAATCAGCTGTTGGCTGAACATGTTAAAATGAAGAAATTAATGGAGCCAATAGACCCGACAGCACAGCAGCAGCTGGGGAAGCGCTTTAGCTTTCGTGCTGGTTGTGTTTTCTGGAGATTTGGCTATGCTGAGCCAGGTGCTCCGCAAAGGCAGTGTCTGCATTGACAGCCTTGGCTTCAAAAAATAAATTTGTTGGAAAAGAACCACCAGGCAGCATAAGCTTTGCCAGGGCTTTAACCAGATGTTTCAGCAAGGCTACAGCCAGGTGCTTCAAGTCAGCACATACTTCCTAATCTGCTGAGCTGGGGTCCAAGGAGGAACGGATCTGGTGATACAAAGACATGCTGCATCTTTAAGCTGCATTGAAATATATCAGACTGAGAAATGTTTTGGCATCAGAAATAAAATCAGTAAATATTTGGCTAAAAACTTGTACTGTCCCACCTATATAGGAATAGCTAGCACACATAATTGCAAGTAATTGATATATCATGACTGCCTTGGAGGACCTGATCACCCCTAATTCTGGTGGAGGTATGTTTAAATTAATAGCACCCAGGACCTCAAATAATATTTGTGTAGTAAAGTCACAATTTCTCTTTTGTACAACAAATACAAAAATAAACAGATACAGACTTAAATTAACATCGGTTTCTAAAAATCCAAACCAGTTGGCTGAAGATAAAAATACGCAATTGTAACTTGAATTAAGCATTTTAGGATATTTCTGTTTGAATAATAATTCT